>NC_086154.1:256578979-256889229 GCF_035149785.1 Candoia aspera
AAGTCTCCTTTTTCAACGCCATTGTCACTTCAAACAGTCACAGAACAAGTGGTCAGTAGGCGAGGACCACCTGTGCTGCTACCAGGGAAACTACCTGGATTTGTCTATGTGGCCCCCAGGAGTCAAGCTGGACTTGAAGGAGACATTAATCTTTTATTAATGACTTTTGAGAGTGTTTTCACCACCAATGGCAGGCTAAAAGAAAACAACAAAATGCAGAAATGAAAAAAATAACAAAAAGAGAAAACAAGCATGGAAAACCTAAATTCATATAACCCACCCAAGCCTGTTACTGACTGAACCCAATTTCCAGATTCACATAGTCCACTGAACCAAAAACCAACCATACCATCTGGTTTGCACAACAGGCTCCCCCGCAAAAGCAACCAAGCTTAATTTTAATCCACCAAGTTTAGCAAGATGCAGCCCAATTTTGAGAAACCCTTAATTTCTCTAAGCAGGGCAAGTCAAGGGCAGTCCGGGCTGAGGACTGAGTCCCACCCCCCCAGGGTGACATGGAGAGCAGCGGAGTCGCCCTGCTGACGGTGCCTACTTGCCGTGGTAGGTGCATCCTGGCGCCCGCGGGCGGCGGTAATAATGAAAGCAGCAGAGGCTTCGCGAGTCTCAATCCTCTTTTTGCGCCCTGAAGGACTAAAAATCAGGAGTCCGGCAGCCCCTTTTCCGACTAGCATTTTTTATTAAAAGACAAAAGCTGCATCATCAGATGCATGGAGCGACCACGAAAGCTCACGCCTTTTGATAAAATATATCAGTCGAAAAGGCGCACGCAGATTCCTCCTGAATTCTTGGCTCCCACAGAGTCACACGGCTCTCCTGCTCCAGCGACCGGGTTTTTCTCGGTCCGCCCGCCCAGGCGAGACGGAAAGGAAGAGACGGAGGAGAAAGTTGCGCGCGCGCGGAACAGAACTTCGCCGGCGCCGCGCTCGCTTGCAGCCCGCCGGCTTCCGACCGAGGGCGCAGCCCCGCGCTTCCTTCAGCCCCCGCGCGGCTGGCTGAAAAGTCTGCACGGGCGACCCGGCCGAGCTGAAGCAGGAAGGGAACCCGGTCGCCCGGGCTGGGCTCGGCGGCTGCGCTCCCACAACACGCGAAGTCCGGGGTTGCTTTCCCTCAGCGGAGTGAGGACGCCACAGTTGGCCGGTCGCTGCTCCCAGCAGACTAAGCAGCCAAGCGCGGTCCGCACCTGCTAGCAGGGTCAAAACTGGACAACCCACGCTGTGGCTGAACGCCCGGCGCGAGCCCGGCCCTGTTCTCTTCTTACCTCCGAGCACTTCACACGCGGGGCAGAAGTTGGCTTTTTTGCCCGCACAATACAGTAAGCTCCTGACTTTAGAGGAATCGCTTTTTAGGTGTCACCCGGACCCACCGTGCTGGCTGAAGTCGCTAGCCGCGACGTTATGCGAAATCCCCTTTCAAACGGCTTTTGTCAGCAGCACCCGCAGTGTCTTGGGGCAGTGAGTTCCACAGCTCGGTTCTCCCTGAGAGGGTGACCGGCCCCCAGTCGAGGCTGTGCCCCTCAAATTTTCGGTTTGATCCACGCTTGGCTGTGAGTTTCCATTCAAACCACCCTCCTTTTTCCATGCACAAGATGGCAATTGCCCAAAGGGAGGTTTCCAACCCTCTGAGCCCCTTGAAGAACCGGATGGTGAGGCCCCCAGGCTGCACTGCCACTCTTGCAGCCATTGCCGCCCTCCCATATGCCCTCAATGGCCCATCACCGGAGCAGGTTTTAGTCTAGCCCAGGGTTTCTCAGCCTTGGGAACTTAAAGGTCCGTGGACTTCAGCTCCCAGAATTCCCCAGCCAGCTGGCTGGGAAATCCGGGGAGTTGAAGTCCAAGGTTGAGAAACACTGGGTTAGCCAGTGGGAAAAGCCAGCCATTTCCTTTCTCTCTTCCCCAGGGGTGGCTATTCCTTCAAACTGCATTCCCCGAGTGGACTGTGAGGATGGGAGTTGTAGTTCATGCCAATCTGGAAGACGGGGAGGAGAATCTCTGGCACGGCGCGTTAGAGGGAAAGAGAAAGAGCACAGCTCTGGACATTAAGATCCGAGAAGAATGTGGGGTATCAGCTGGACGGGCCTTTAGGGCAAATGTGAAGGGCCCTGCCTGGCAGGACTAAGCAGAAGAGCTCTAACCACACTCATGGGCATTAACTAGTCAACCATGGTTATACTAACTGTGGTTAAATTAATCATAGTTGGCCCTATTGTCAGGACACACAAACATACAGCACCTTCTAGTGCCTAAGGGGACCAGCAAGACCAGGGGTGTCCACAGCATGCGACCACAAAGGGCAAGGTAGTTGGCATGATGGTGTGATCAAAGCGCCACCTGTTTTGTATGTGCCCTGTGTGTGTCCCACATAAAACACAGGCAGAGTGTCAGTTGCACCATCATGGCTGCCATCTTGACTCTTTTTGACTGTATGCTGGGGACATCCCTGGACCATCAGAGCATTCTGCCTGGATCCCGGTGTTGCCAACCCACCCTTCTTCAAACACTCAAGAGCATTCTTTCTCAAGCTTGGCTAGTTTAAGGTGGGTGGACTTCAACTCCCAGAATTCCCCAGCCAGCATGGCTGGCTGGGGAATTCTGGAAGTTGAAGTCCACCCACCTTAAACTAGCCAAGCTTGAGAAACACTGCTCAAGTGCAGGGAGCCGGAGAAGTAGCCTGCCCTCAGCAGAGCTCTGATTTTCAGGAATGGGCAGAAGAAAGACAATTAATACAGATTTTCCAGGGAGATCTGTTCCTGAGTGGTTACTAATCATCCTCCAGGATAAACATCTAGGTCCTTGAAGGTTTTGCTCAACCTGCTGGCCTTCACACTACCTAAAGAAGGTAGAGAACCTTGGTTTGCTACCTAGCAGCTTGCCTTGAACACGAAGCAACTTCACAAAAGCATCTTCCAAAGGTGCAGATTTATTTATTGATTGATTGATTAATCAAATTCATCACTGCATATCTCCCCGGAAAAGGGACTCTGGAGGTTTACAATAAAACATAGGCAAAAATTGCCATTTGCTTGGTCCTAGCCTACAGGGGGATGATGGGTGTTGAAATCCAACACACTTGGAGGTCCCCAGCCTGGCAAAGGATGCTTTGACCCCACCCTCCGAAACTTCCGGGGTGGGGGATAAAATTCCTATAGCCAGAGGGCAGCTTCAGCCCCAGCCTTCCGCCCTTCCACTCGGTGGCCTTTGACCGTCCCCCCCACTCCCCCAGGCCAAAAGAAGCTTGCTGTGGTACCCACAATCCCCACCCAGCCCGCCCTTCTGCCGCCCCCCTCTTGCAGCTTAGCTCAGGGCTGTTCTCTTAATGAATTACTAATGAGTTAAAATTGGACAGCAGGCTTAATTAAAGCGTAGAGGCAATGTGTTTACCACATTGTAATTGAACTCATTAGGACTGGGGGGGGGGACTATGTATTTGCTCTTCTCCCCCCCCCTCCCCATGCGTAGGTGATTTTTTTTTTAAGAGCTGATGTGCTTGACTGCTGCAGGCGGTGGGCGGCTTTTCCTCTTCTTCAGAGCGATGGGAACTGATAGAAACAATTCATCGGCAATCCTGCAGGTTCAAATCGAGACCGCTGGCCACCATGTGGCAGCTCTGTACACAAAGGGGCTAAGACGTGGTTGGCTTAACCATGGTTTATCCAACAAGCCCTAGCCAGCAAGCAGGACCAGCTGGGTGGAAGCCAAGCCAAAATTAAGCGAGTAGGTCCCACATTCCTTATATATTGATTTCTTCAGAGTTCCAGGATGGCAAGGACCTTCATTGAAGTTGGGGGGGAAACTCACCGTGCAGAAAATGCACCAAGCTGAGAAAGGAGATCTACCAAGGCCAGGCGACTGCTCTTTAATCAGGAGTCCTATCCTCCTTTTCACCATCCAGCTGAATTCAGAATCCAAATACATTCAAAGGCCAGGAAAAAGGGGGGGGGGCATTTCACCCATCCTTGGAATTGCTTATAGCTTCTGGATTGGGTCAACATATTAAGCCACAATATGTACTGATTCATGCTGGCTTAGCCTGACTTTTTCTAAAGAGGCTCAGAGGTAATTATCCTTGGATGGGAGACATCCCAGGGATATTGACTAGACTGAGAAATTTAAAAAAATATCCCAGAAGGAGGCAAATGGTAAGACCAGGAGGCAAATGTACTTCTGCCAAGAAAACTACATGAAGTTCGGCTGGAAGGAATTTTTGCTTTTGAGTGTGTGGACCCAGCCAGGTCTGTTTAAAGCTAGGGAGAGTTTCAAGGGCTCTGTGAGCCCAACTCAAGCATGAATGGAAGATTCAGGAGGGTGAACGGGGAACTTGGGCTCAGCCATTATTTCTGGCAGGCTGGAGTGAAGGGGGAAAAGGCAGTCAGGGTCTGTGGTCCAAGGCAAAGAAGAGGGTTGAGCATGGACCACAGATGCCCTCAGTGGCTGCCTCAGGATGATCAAATTACAAACTAGCCAAGCACAGTGGGGTCCAGCATGTGCCGTGAACTCAGTCTGAGGGGTCAGTCGATAGTTCAGTTACAACTGAGCATAAGGTGTGAATTGCCGCATTGGTATACTCAAAAACTTGGCAACACCCTCCCTATTGATCACCTATGGTGGTGCCCAAGTTCCTTCAGCCAAGAGCTGTATTTATTCTATAAGCTTGGCTATACACCCCAGGACATGTGCAGCTAAGATAAGGGGGTTGAGCTGGGCCAGATTTGCATTTGGTTTGTTTAAAACGTAAATTCAAATGTAAATAAAATTAATTAAATTCAGCATTGAATGCTGCACATGTGTGTAACAATCTATCCCTTACGTTGCATGAACAATTACTCTGGGGATTTGTGAAGGCGGGGTGGGGGGGGAGCAAGAATTTGAAACCACTAGTCCACAGCAGATGGCAGCACCTAGCAGGTCCTGGCTAATCGCAAGAAAAGCTAAGTACTTGGAGAAGAGACCACAAGTAAATTCTAGGGCTGCAGCTTAGATTTGGAACTTGAAAATAGCAAATCCTTTCATATTGTTGAAGAAAAGGAAAAGGGGGGGGGGAGGAAAGGAAAGGAAAGAAAGGCACTACTCACTGTCACTCATGCCCTCGTGACCTCCATTTGGACTATTGCAACATGCTCTACATGGGGCTGCCCTTGAAGAGCATTCGGAAGCTTCAGCTGGTGCAGAATGCGGCTGCCCGGTTGTAAATAGTGTTGGCTACTTGGCACACGTAACACCACTGCTTCAGGAGCTGCATGGGTTGCATGAGTGTGTTTCCAGGTGCAATTCAAGGTGCTGGTTGTCACCTTTAAAGCCCTCCATGGCTTGGGACCAGGCTACCTGAGGGACTGTCTTTTCCCAGTTGTCTCTACCCGCCCAATCCGGTCCGGCAGGATGGGCATGCTCTGGGTCCCATCAGCCACGGAATGTCAGCTGGTGGGGACCGGGAGTTGTGCCTTTTCTGCTGGGGCACCTGCCCTTTGGAACACCCTCCTTCCTGAGATTAGGACGGCCCCGACCCTTTTGGCTTTTCGGAAGGCCTTGAAGACCGGGCTTTGTGCCCAGGACTGGGGCCCTGAGTGTGTGAAGGGCCCCATTTCATGGTTGTGCTGATACCGAGAGATTTTAATATCTCTTGGCTGTATTTATATCTACATTTTGTATTGTTTTAGTTGCTTGATTGTTTTTATTATTGTTAGCCACCCAAAGTCACTGGTCTGAGATGGGTGGCTATATAAATGGAATGGAATGGAATGGAATGGAATAGAAAGGCTGCATGGATGAGTCCTTGAAGGCACTAATCCTATCAAAAATGTAAAATAGCTTCAGTCTAACTGTAATATGAATTTTATGCTACCAGAAGACAAATGAAAACTCTTTGGGGTAACCTAAGCCAACCTTCTACCACGGGGTGCCCTCTAGATGTCTTGTACTGCAACTGCCATTATCCCCAGCTAACACGGACGAATGGAAACTGAGGAAGCTACTAATCTGGGGCAAAACAACTTACACGTATTCATTGGGGAGCAACATCTCAGTGTTGCTGTCTCTTCCAACTGCATCTCCCTCTGACGGTGTGCAGAGGACGCATTTAACCTAGTTACAGAATTAGTCCGTTTGCTAAACTCCCACAATACCTTGAACCATAAGAGACCTAGCATGGTGTGGTGGTTAAGGTGTGGAACAAAGACCAGAGAGACCTGGGTTGAAGCCCACTTCAGCCCTGGAAACTCACTGGGTGACCTTGGGCCACTCCCTCTCCCCCAGCCCAGCCTACCTCACAAGGAAGTTGTTGTGGGGAACAGCGAGTGGAGAGAGCACTATGTCCAGCACCCTGAAGGGCAGGATATAAACCTAGGAAATAAATAAGTTAACTAAATGGACTGGGTCCCGTTAAATAAAAGGATCCTAATCATATTAACCCATAACAAATTGAATATCTGGGAATGCAACTAGGTCAATGGACTCCCCCACCCCCAGTGTGAAGGGCATCACTGGTGCTGCAGAGACTCCTGTTAATAATCCCGGTCTAGGGTCACCACCTCCGCAAAGGATCGTTACCTTGTCGTGGTGCTGGAGCTTGAGCACCTCAATGATGCCATGAGCTAAACCGTGAAGGGCCACCCAAGACGGGAAGGTCATGACAGAGAGGTCAGACTAAATGCGATCCCTGGGGAAGGTAATGGCAACCCACCCCAGTATTCTTGCCGTGAAAACTAAATGGATCAGTACAACCAGAGATATGTCGGTATACCATCGGAAGATGAGACCCCCAGGTCGGAAGATGGTCAAAATGCTACTGGGGAGGAACAGAGGATGAGCTCAACTAGCCCCAGTCGTGATGACGCAGCTAGCTCAAAGCCGAAAGGACGGTTAGCGGCCGACGGTGCTGGTGGTGAACGGCGAATCCGATGTTCTAAGGGTCAACACACCATTGGAACCTGGAATGTAAGATCTATGAGCCGGGGCAAATTGGATGTGGTTATTGGTGAGATGTCAAGATTAAAGATAGACATTCTGGGCGTCAGTGAACTGAAATGGACTGGAATGGGCCACTTCACATCAAATGACCACCAGATCTACTACTGTGGACAAGAGGACCACAGAAGAAATGGAGTAGCCTTCATAATTAATAGTAAAGTGGCTAAAGCAGTGCTTGGATACAACCCCAAAAACGACAGAATGATCTCAATTCGAATTCAGGGCAAGCCATCTAACATCACAGTGATCCAAATATACGCCCCAACCACAAATGCTGAAGAAGCTGAAGTAGAGCAGTTCTATGAGGATCTGCAGCACCTACTGGACAACACGCCTAAAAGAGATGTTATTTTCATCACAGGAGACTGGAATGCTAAGGTGGGCAGTCAAATGACACCTCGAATTACAGGTAAGTATGGCCTGGGAGAACAAAACGAAGCAGGACATAGGCTGATAGAATTTTGCCAAGACAATTCACTCTGCATAACAAACACTCTCTTCCAACAACCTAAGAGACGGCTTTACACATGGACTTCACCAGATGGACAACACCGAAATCAGATTGATTACATCCTTTGCAGCCAAAGGTGGCGGACATCTGTACAGTCGGTAAAAACTAGGCCTGGAGCTGACTGTAGTTCAGACCATGAACTTCTTCTTGCACAATTTAGGATCAGACTAAAGAGATTAGGGAAGACCCACAGATCAGCTAGATATGAGCTCACAAATATTCCTCAGGAATATGCAGTGGAGGTGAAGAATAGATTTAAGGGACTGGACTTAGTAGATAGGGTCCCGGAAGAACTCTGGACAGAAGTTGGCAGCATTGTTCAGGAGGCGGCAACAAAATACATCCCAAAGAAAGAGAAAACCAAGAAGGCAAAATGGCTGTCTGCTGAGACACTAGAAGTAGCCCAAGAAAGAAGGAAAGCAAAAGGCAACAGCGATAGGGGGAGATATGCCCAATTAAATGCAAAATTCCAGAGGTTAGCCAGAAGAGATAAGGAATTATTTTTAAACAAGCAATGCGCGGAAGTGGAAGAAGACAATAGAATAGGAAGGACAAGAGACCTCTTCCAGAAAATTAGAAACATTGGAGGTAAATTCCAGGCAAAAATGGGTATGATCAAAAACAAAGATGGCAAGGACCTAACAGAAGAAGAAGAGATCAAGAAAAGGTGGCAAGAATATACAGAAGACCTGTATAGGAAGGATAACAATATCGGGGATAGCTTTGACGATGTGGTCAGTGAGCTAGAGCCAGACATCCTGAAGAGTGAGGTTGAGTGGGCCTTAAGAAGCATTGCTAATAACAAGGCAGCAGGAGAAGACGGCATCCCAGCTGAACTGTTCAAAATCTTGCAAGATGATGCTGTCAAGGTAATGCATGCTATATGCCAGCAAATTTGGAAAACACAAGAATGGCCATCAGATTGGAAAAAATCAACTTATATCCCCATACCAAAAAAGGGAAACACTAAAGAATGTTCAAACTATCGAACAGTGGCACTCATTTCACATGCCAGTAAGGTAATGCTCAAGATCCTGCAAGGTAGACTTCAGCAGTTCATGGAGCGAGAATTGCCAGATGTACAGGCTGGGTTTAGAAAAGGCAGAGGAACTAGAGACCAAATTGCCAATATCCGCTGGATAATGGAAAAAGCCAGGGAGTTTCAGAAAAACATCTATTTCTGTTTTATTGACTATTCTAAAGCCTTTGACTGTGTGGACCATAACAAATTGTGGCAAGTTCTTAGTGGTATGGGGATACCAAGTCATCTTGTATGCCTCCTGAAGAATCTGTATAACGACCAAGTAGCAACAGTAAGAACAGACCACGGAACAACGGGCTGGTTTAAGATTGGGAAAGGAGTACGGCAGGGCTGTATCCTCTCACCCTACCTATTCAACTTGTATGCAGAACACATCATGCGACAAGCTGGTCTTGAGGAATCCAAGGCTGGAGTTAAAATCTCTGGAAGAAACATTAACAATCTCAGATATGCAGATGATACCACTTTGATGGCTGAAAGTGAAGAGGAACTGAGGAGCCTTATGATGAAGGTGAAAGAAGAAAGTGCAAAAGCTGGCTTGCAGCTAAACCTCAAAAAAACCAAGATTATGGCAACCAGCTTGATTGATAACTGGCAAATAGAGGGAGAAAATGTAGAAGCAGTGAAAGACTTTGTATTCCTAGGTGCAAAGATTACTGCAGATGCTGACTGCAGTCAGGAAATCAGAAGACGCTTAATCCTTGGGAGAAGAGCAATGACAAATCTCGATAAAATAGTTAAGAGCAGAGACATCACACTGACAACAAAGGCCCGCATAGTTAAAGCAATGGTGTTCCCTGTAGTAACATATGGCTGCGAGAGCTGGACCATAAGGAAGGCTGAGCGAAGGAAGATCGATGCTTTTGAACTGTGGTGTTGGAGGAAAATTCTGAGAGTGCCTTGGACTGCCAGAAGATCCAACCAGTCCATCCTCCAGGAAATAAAGCCAGACTGCTCACTGGAGGGAATGATATTAAAGGCAAAACTGAAATACTTTGGCCACATAATGAGAAGACAGGACACCCTGGAGAAGATGCTGATGCTAGGGAGAGTGGAAGGCAAAAGGAAGAGGGGCCGACCAAGGGCAAGATGGATGGATGATATTCTAGAGGTGACGGACTCGTCCCTGGGGGAGCTGGGGATGTTGACGACCGACAGGAAGCTCTGGCGTGGGCTGGTCCATGAAGTCACGAAGAGTCGGAAGCGACTAAACGAATAAACAACAAACAAGGGTCACCACGATCCAGCCAGGCTGGGTCCAGCCAACCTGGTCAAGACAGTAGGCGCTGTTTGCTTTCGCCTTGGCCTGCTCTGTGAATTCAGCCAGCTGTACTTGGTCAACAAGCCGCGATTTATAAAGCCTGGCTTGGCGCGACGTGCACCCCTTGTGTAACAGCGCGGTCGATTCTTAACGGAGCTCCACCGAATTCAGGGTGGATTAAAAAAAAAAAAAGCAGCTTTCCCGGGAAAACGGGCGAAGGCTGGCTAAGGCTTAGTCACTGGGTAGATCCCTACTCCACGCATCGCCAGGTCAAATCAAGAGCGATCGCGCCCCCAGGATCCTGTAACCTCCTGGTGGGTTTCCGACTCAGTGCACTGCGCGCGAACCCAGGCGCCGGGGCTCACTTCGGAGGCAGTCGTCAGAGGAGAGGAGCGCGCAGGGCCTTTCCATTCCCCCACCCAGCCAGCTGGCTTGCAGGACCCGCAAAGTCTCCGAGGGCGTTCCGCTTCCTCTAGGAGGGGAGAGGAAGAAGCGAGGGGAGGCGATTGATTGGTTCCAGTCGCTGCCGAGCCGAGGAGGAGGCGGCGGCGGCGGCGGCCCCCGCTTGCCTGCCTGCCTGCCTGCCTAGGAGACGGCGAGTGCCCTTCGCCCGGCCCACAAGAGGGAGGGCGAGACCCACCGCCGGCCTCCAAAGTTGCCGGAGAGGGGGGCGACCTCCCCGCTCGGAAGGGCGGGAAGCGCCGTCGAGCCGCCGCTCCGCTCGGATGGCCCGCCTGCTGAGAAGCGCCCGGGCCGCTTGCGGGAAGCTGAGTGCGCGGCGCTGAGCCAGGTAGGTAGCCGCGACCGGGCGGATAACGGGTCCGCGGGCGCTCTTTCCCGAAGCGAGGTCCCGGGGGCTGCGAGGGGGCAGCTCCCGTTTCGACCTACTCCCCTTTCCTGCCGCTTTCAATCGGCCCAGCGGCCAACGGGACCCCTGGATGTCAAAAGAGGCACTTAGCGGGTGGGTGCCCTTGGCGGATATCTTGTCGGCGTCTCCTTTGCTTCTTTGGAGAAGTATCTATCTCTGGGGCCTCCTCTCTTCTTTCTTTTTCTTTCTTTCTTTCTTTTCGCGATCTTCTATTGTTTTCTTTTTCTATCTTCTCTTCCTCTCCCCCCCAACAACCCCCCCAACTCATTGCACCAACCAATCGCCCTGCTAACTTCACGCTATTATAATCGTCCTATAATTTGTTGCTGGCACCATCTTAATTTGCTGAGGGTGGATCTATTTGATTAAGACAATTAATCTTTGATTACAGGACTCTGATGTCACTTGACAATAAAACCGCGTCCGTGATGTTTATTCGATGTTACTGCTTCTTCCCTGCGTTTCCTTTTTATTTTCAAATTAGCTTCCTTCCCTCATATTGAACGTCATGCCTTTTTTTTCTTTTTATTGTTTCAACTGGATGGTATGAAGCGATTAACCTCTGTCGGGTGACTAGTGTGGAAGGCCATACAGTTGAAGGTCCAGGAAATAATCTGGGTTTAGGTTTTGATTTTCAAGGGCATTTTTTAAAAGTTGGATTAGCTCCAATATCCAGCTGGTGTGCTCCGACATTTTTTTATCTGGGTTTCGATTTAATTTAAAGAAATCATTTCCCAAATAATTAATTTCTCTGAATAGCTAGTGAAGAGAGCCAAGGGTGTCCATCTGGACCTCGGAGCAAGAAGCTATTTTGAAGTTTAAGAACAGAAGCCGCTCATTTGAGTTTTAATAACTCAAAGAAGAAAGCAAAGAAAGACTTAGAATAGTAACCACACAGAGGGTGGAGCAGCCCGCTCCGTGGGCAGGAAATAGACCCTGTGCATGATCTGAGTCCCAGTTTGAATTTAAACCCGGGGGAACTATGGAGGTAAAATGAAGGAGAATTCTCTTTCTCCCCCCACGGATTCGTCTTTGTATCACTTCCCATCTCCTGTCCTTCAAAAGGCTCCCGGAAGTCATGACTTTATCTTTACATTTTATTTTAAAATTGAAATCTTGCCCACGGGCGGGTTGGGAGAGAAGTGAATTCCTAAAAGACAAGGAGAACGGCCGGGCTGGGGGGGCGATGGCGCGGGAGGCGCTGTCCGTTCAGCACCACCGAAGTTGCCTTGCGAAGGCTTGTCGATTCTCCGAATCGCGAACATGGCCCGTCGCCTCACTTCAGCATCCTCGGAAGGAGACCTTTCCCACAGGCCGTCTTTTTTAGCCCCCCCCCCCAGTACTCTTCATCTTACCAAACCTGAAATCCTATCGTCTTGTTTCTGCTGCAGAGAGGTCTCTAATTTGCATGGCTTAAGATCAGCAAGGCCTCCTGTACAGGGTCGCTGCCGGCAGCGAGGGCCTGGAGCAAAATTCTAGCATGGAGGAATAAGTTTTGATATATAACGCCTGTATCCCTAGGCTCGACGTTGGGAAGTATTTTATTAAAACAAGTTAAATTCGAAACGGTGGAGTCAGACAAATGCCTTTTCCTTCACGGGTGTGCTGTTCTGTCTGGTTAAATTATTTCTTCTCCTAACTTGGCAAAAAAAAGGGGGGGGGTCTTTTCCCCAAGGAGAGAGAGAAATAAAAAAATAAACCTGTTTGTACACGTTTACATCATTTGATTACTGGGCATTAATCATTTGGAGTGGAGGAAGAGGAAAATGGTTTCTCTCTGTGGGCATGGAATAGTTCCCTCCACACACATTCAAATCTTCACATTTTGCCTTAATTCCACCCCTCAGATAAAGGGGTTTTCCAGCCATTTGCCCAGATACCAAGTCGTTGTGGTGCAAAAAAAACTGCCCAGAAAACAAGAACCTGCAAGTTGATGGGGCACTGGGTGGGCAAGTGAAAAGAGCAGAAAGAGGTGCCCATCCATTTCCACCACTGTGTGGTGCAAAAAAACCTGCCTTTTCCATAAAACTCTCGGAAACAACCGTGCATCACACTATCATTAATGAAGTAGTAAAAATGATTCTTGACTTGGAATTTAGGAGAGTTACCTTGTAAGATGGAGAAGCAGGAATTTAACCTACAGAAATAAAGGCAGGAACCCAAGTGAAAAGGCGGTTGGGTAGTTTATGGTTCAGCGGGTTGTGAGAATCCATCCCTTGTTTTCTTTTAGCGTATCATGTGAGCCAAGCCATCCCGGGAAACCGTCATACAGTTCATTTGTTGAAGCATTAACTGTTATGGGAACTCAGCAGTTGTTGTTTTGTTAACCCAGGTTTCGTGTGTTGTGTGAACCCAGGTATATATTCTAGTCCTTGCAAGATCTGAGAGTTATTGCAGCACCCGGGAAATCTGCCATCTTGGTCCCTGAAATGCTTGGAAGCTCAGCGGCCAGTCTAGCTGTCTCTCTGCGAAAAGATGAGGGGCCATTTCCTCTTTTTCTGACGATTCCCCCTCCCCACCGCCCAGCAATTCCCCTTTTAAGGAATGTCCTTTAAAAAAGAAAAGGGGCTGCCCTTCCGCCCCCCTCCCCCCCCCCGTTCCTCCGTCCTTCCAAGTCCCATCCCCAAACGGCTTCCAGGGATGACTTCCCAGGAAGCTGCTGACAAAAAGGCTTCAGTGAGGAAGCAGAAGAGCTACCTGGGCAACAGGCGTTTCTCTTTCTTTGGTGGCTAGCTCAGCCAAGGCCCTAAGCAAAGCTTGGGCTGTAAACCTCTTTGCACCTTAAATAACATGGGCTGAGCAATCCTATCTGTGTTATATTTAGTTGATTCATTCCTCTGACTGGCATTTTTGTTTGCTTAAAATATCATCTTCTTCCTCACCTTGACTGTATTGTTAGGGGAAAAAAAACTGAATAAAACAAAACAAGGGGCACTCAAGACTTACGCCCCCGAGCACCTAGGACTGTGCCTTGCTTGCATTGCTTGACTTCAACCATATTCCAGCCCTTTACTTCGAGTTTACCTACTTCAGGACTCTTCCTGTTGAGCAGATAAGACTGAGATTACGCTGTAAAGTCGATCTTCCTTCCACCCCCTCTTTTCTTTTTGTTCTGCTTCCGAACTTCCTGGGCTCAACCTGATCTGATTTCTAAAGCGGGGGTGGAGTGAGGGTGGTAATTAACTGTCCTTAATATTTTAAACGCCTGCAGCTAAAGACTGATGCACAGTCCGCTTAAGCTGCAGGAATTGATTCCTAACTAACACATCCCCGTGGGTGTCTGCGGATGTATATTTGACAGCCCGTTTAAAAATTATTATTACTATTACTATTACTATTGAAGGAAACACAAGGGAGGGCCCGATCTGCCCCCATGAAAGGCTGCAACCTACACCGCTTGCCTCGAGTAAATCTCACTACACAGCCCCACCCCCCCAACTTCTGAGTTACACTTAAGGAGTAAAATACTGGAATTCATCGAAAGAAACGCCTTTCGGGGGTCGAAGTAAGTCCTACGCGCTTAGCCGCATTTGAAGCTTGGGCTTCCTTCCGACCTGGAAGGGGGAAGAGACAAAACGGGGGCAGTGAAGTCTTTGAGAAAGACCCTTTCCGAGGCTCGAGGGGACCCGGGATTGCAACGCGGCCGGGTTGGTGGGTTGCTCGCTGGATCGCGAAGGGAGCAAACCGCCGCTTGCGTTCCTTTGGGACTGCCTCGGTTCAAGGGGAAACGGGGACCCGCTTGGTTGTTCCAAGCGCCATCCCCGCGGGCATCTGGTCAGTCCTGAAGCGACCTCCTGCAACAAAATCGGTCCATTATTGGCGCCTGTGAACTTCACGTATGGTTGGGCGTCTGCCACCGGTTACAAAAGGCTCCCCATCCCGAGAAACTTGAAATCCGGGAGATCAGGCGAAACAGAAGAGGGAGACCCGCGCTCTTCGTCCCGAGCAGGGAGAACCTAGGAAAGCCGGAAAAATCTCATTAGGGAAGCCTCGGAGCTATTAGGCGGAATTACACTCTAATTCCCTAGGCCGACCGCCTTCTAATTCAGCCTTTGATATCCGGGGCGGGGAGTCCTTTCGCCCGATAGATTTGATTCTGAATGTCTCGGGGTCACTCGGAAGCTTCGTGAGGGAGCCAGGCTCGGGGTGGAGTTCTTCTCAGGCAAGGCTCTGCCCCGAGGCACCTGCGAAGATCACGAACGTAGCCAGAGATCTGGGTGTGTCTGGGCTCTGGTAACAAAAGGCGGCAGAATTGTATTTTTAAAAGGTTAAGACGAGGCAATCGGATGGATGAATGAAGGCTCTTGACGTTCTCCTGAACCAACAGCTCATCCCTGAGCAACATATATTCTCTACTATGGGAATTTAATGAAGATAATAGTAATAATAATAATAATAATAAATAACAGCAATAACAACACAATAACAATAGCGATAGCTTCTAATAAAGCTGGGGCGGGGGGGGGGGCTCTTCTCCCTTTCCTCGTTCGGTTCTGCAGGAAATATGACCGGATCAAACCACAGCTTCCTAGAAGTCCCCCTTAAAAAAACAACAACCCTAGAATAAATCTTTCTTAAATAAACAGCAACGGAAAAGAGGCAGCATCTGCGGGCCCACACAGAGAGATATATAGCTGCCTGCCCCGAGTAGGTTGCAGTCCGTCTGGTCACTGTTCACTTTTGGCAAAGAAACGCTGAAACACGTTGTCCTGCTCCATGTTGCCTAATTCTTGACAGAGGAAGAGATCAAAAAGCGAAGAAATAAGAGCAATTGTGTGTGTGTGTGTGTGAGTGAGATATAACGTTTTCCTCACCGGTTTTCTCCCTTTCCCTCATTTGTTCGAGCCTACTCGAAATCGAAAAACCTTCCCGGGAGTGAGGGGTGTATGCGAACTCAGGCGATGGGGAGTTAACGTGAACCTGGGACCCGCGTCCCGTGCGAACGCCGGGATAACCAAAGAGGCCTCCCTCCCACTCCCCGGGGAGTCAGCTCCCCCCCCCCCCCACCTTTTCCGTTTCGAAGTCTCTCTCCGGGAAAATCCGCCTGGAACTAAGCAAAGAGGAACGGGGCTGGGGTGGAGAGGGGGCGGGGGGGGTAGGAAGAGGGAACGCCACGACCGGGAAACTCTCTTCAGCGGAGTCCTAAGTGTCATTAACATTTCTCTTTAAGTGAGTGTTAACAGTAAATAAAGAATTCTCTTGATTGTAATAGTGGGAGCTAAGTAACCATAAACCAGTAGGTGGTCAGATTGTCTTGTTATCTCGGTGTGGCTGATGGAGAGAGGGAGCTGCAATGAGATGGGGGGCGGGGGAGACTGCAGGTTCGGCTGGTTAGCTTTAAGACGACCCCTTCTTGGACCCCACTTCTGTACGCATTTACTCAGAAGGAAGTCTAATTGTGCCCCATAAAACCTCCCCCTCCCTTAAACCTATTGCAGCCTGTGCCAGACAAAGGGAAAGGGCACCTTGCAGACCTTGGCCAATCTTGATAAAGGTAACCAGGGTGTGGCCTGTTTAATACTTGGATGGGGGACCACTAGGAAATCCCAGAGTTGTAGGTTAGAGGGAGAAGCCAACGAAACACCCCGCAGAAAGACGGCGATGACAACCCCCTTTGCCCTGCAGTCAACAAGAGTTGAGCTCAACTGGAACGCTGCTTTGCGTCTTTATGCTTTAATTCCTTCTAGAACTTAAAAGAAACTAAACTCTTGGTAGCTATTAAACGTGCTAATATTTTCCGGAGGCCTTTTGGTGTGGAATACATTTGGCACGAGAGCCAGCTAAAATCAATGGAGCCAGCTTCCCCATTAATAAGGTCCGTGCGAGGTGGTGGGGCGGGGACTGAATCCCAGGCGCTTGATCGTCTTTCCTCTACAGAATGCAAACCTAGGCAGCCTGTCTATTCGGGAATCAGTCCCGCTGCATTCTTGGTTGCAGCCTTACTAAGGACTAACACCATCCAGAAAGCGGGAATTGCTTCTGAGAAAACCCCTCCAGGCCCTTGTCGTTGGTTGAAACTCAGCGGAATCCCAGAGCCGTTTCTTCGGGCACAAGAGCCTCTGAACCCAGTTTGGAGGGACTCTTGAATGAATCAGAGAACTGTATATCCTTAAACCCGGATCCAAGATGGTTCAGTGTCGCTAGACTGACTGAGGCTTCCACCTCGGTAGAAACGCAGCTGGCGCTGGCAAGGAGCTTTCGGCAGCAGCCTTAAAAAGCAGAAACCTTTTCACAGAACGCTAAAAACCCACCCACACTTCACTTCTCTCTCGTTTTTTTCTCAGGTGTACAGTCCCTCCTTAATGGCTGAATCCGCCCAACAAACCGAACTCTAAACCGGGCTTAACAAATTATATCTGCCCTCTTGGCCTAACGGGCACTAGCCTAATTCACCGAATTATGGTTTCGGGTTCCCAGGACAAGGTCAGGCAAACACTGGATCCCACAAACCGCTAAATGGGGAACCACCCAACCCGATTGTTCCCCGTCCAGAGCTTGGCCGGGAGGCAGCCAAAGTTTATTCCTAAAGTTTTAGGGAGGAGAGGAAACTCAACCAGGGTTAGTACCAAGGCAGTAAAACGAATCCGTTAGAATATAATCTCCAGAGTCATTCCAGTATTTCGGGTTGCCCCTTGTTTTTTTGAGCAGAAAGTCATAGGCTGTAGCATGAAAAAAAAAGCGGGGGGCTCTAAAGAATATTCTGCCCCACTCAGAATCTTGCAAAGATCCTTCCTGGAACCTCTGGCATCCGTGGGAGTTAAGTCCTCCTTTAACTCCCACCCAGTTCAGTGGCTTTACTCTAAAAGATCTGCCTTTGACCCAAACGAGTCCTTGAAAACGTTGGGAATCCGTTTCTGCCACCTGCAATGGGCTGTGCTATCTTCTCCCCCCCGCCCCTTTTTGGGGGGAGGGTGGGTGGGGTGGGGTGGGGTGGCTCAGTCGCTGTTCCCCAACACCTCAACTCCCTCCGTCTCGGATGCTTTCCCCCTCACTCTTCTATCTACAGACTTAGAGAGAAAAATAAAATAGAATCCGAATATTGGGAAAGGAAAGCGGCGAAGAAAAGGGTGGCGGCTGTTTTCCCCGCGAGGCCGGCCGGCCTCAGTTCCAGGGGAGAGCCCCAGCTGCGTCTTCGGCGTCGCCGTGATTGCCTTTCTGGCCCTCCTTCCCGGAGTGCCTAGTCTTGCAGAAAAGAGCTGGGCCCTTACGCGCAGGATGCCTTGGGTCATTTGGCGACGATGGGGGGGGGAGAAATGCAACCCCCCCCCCGCCCCAGCGCCAAAGCTACCCAGCCCCAGCTCTCCGCGCTTCTCACTCACTCTCTCCCGGAAGTAACAGAAATCGCCTTGGAAACCTGCGCGGTTCCCCCACGGCGCAAATCAAGGGTCTCCTTCGCGCCGGAGGCAGCGAGAAAGCGCCCTCTCGTTTGTTTTCCTAGCGGCGGACCGGCGCGGATTTTTCCGCCTCTGCTCAGAGTTCCCTCCCGGCCAGCCTTCGCCTCGGCTTCTCCTTTGAACGCGCGGGTTTCGCTCCCCGGTTTTGTTTCTTTTGCCTGGAAGGGGATTCAGGGGACCCAGGCGCTGAAGGAGCCGGGAGATTGGGGCGGGGGGGTTGGAGAGAGGGAGAAAGAAGAGACACCCTGAAGTGCTGCGCCCTCTAATTGAATGGCCTCCTTTTCCAGATGGGACCCCGCGCGCTCCTTTTCACATTCAAATCACCCCCACCCGAGCTGTGCGCCTGGCCTCTCGCTCGGCGAGCTGGAAGGAGGCGGCGCACTTGCGAAGGAAGGAATAGAGCCCCCACCCCGCACCTGCTTTTGTAAAAAAGTTAAAAGGACGCCCGGGCAAAGAGAAACACTTCTGAAGCGAGGGCTTCTCTCTGTCCCTGAAGCCAACGGATTTCTGGTAGCTTTGCTGCGCCTTGCTGATTTTCACTTCCCCCTTTTTTCTTTGCATTTTCCTTTTCTGGTTTGTTAATACTCTTAGTAGGCAGGTCGTTTAATCGTGTCAAGTAAAGGGTCTGTGCGTATTACATGCTAGCTTGGTTAGGACTAACCTTGTTATGGTTTGCTTGTTTTGGTGGCTGAGTTTGTTAAGGGTACCCAGCCCCACTTGGTTAGTTGATTCAGTGCGTTCCCCCAACCCCAAAATGTATTAACTGAGTAACTGTTTACTTTACTCAGCCAACAAAAATCCATAATAATAACAATAATAATTTATTATTTTGTGTGGGTAGTCTAAGTTAGATTCACAGTATAAGACTGGTGAAAACTTAATAATTCAAGTCCTAACCAAGGACCTAAGAATTATTAAGGTAGCATCTAAGAATATAGGTGGTGGTGGTGGTGGTGATTATTATTTAAACAGCTAGGACAAGGAGCTTGCCTCATTCGGCAGACAGTAGGGTGAGCCACATAATGGGTCGAGTTTACAACACGTAAAGTAAATCGCGCATTGTTCATTCTTGGAAATAAGCCTCTGGATAAAAATTGGTGGAGTCGCCTTAGTCGGACTGTGGGGACCCCCAATCAAAGCCCTCTTCAGTGAGGAAGCTCACAGGATCTCCTTCTGTCGGTGGAGGCTCCGCCCTTTCTGCCTACCTCAAAGGGTCGTTGTGAGTTGCACCTTCTCCCTGTCGCAACCTTTCTGGGAGAAAAGATGGAGGCTCGGCCGGCCCCGCGAAGAGCGCACCTGCTTGGGAGTGCGCCCCATTGAATGCAGAGGGACGCCTTCTTCCCAACAGGCCTTTCGCCCGGTGGGGGAACTTTCTCCGCTGCGTTTGTCGGGCAGGGGGAATTAAGCCGGAAGCGCGGCAGAGCAAATCCCGGGCGGCGAAGAGGCCCCGCCCAGCCCCGCCCCGCGGAGGGGGGGCACGTGGCGAGGGGAGCTTTTCTTTCGGGGCTCCGGGCGAGCGTCCCGGCCTGCTGCGCGGCTTCCCGGGAAGTCGCCCCGCTGCAGCCGCCTGGGCTGAATTCCAAGCCAGGGAGAGCCGCCCCCTCCTTGGGCGACGCCTTCGTCCCATCGAGGGGGCGCCCACCGTCGAGCCGAAGTGATTCGGGAAAGGTGCCCGGCCAGGGATGACACCGGGGAAGTGGGGGAGATGAGCTTCAGCCTGTTTTGATTTAAGGGGGGACCCTCCCGTCCTGCAGAAGAAACGAGGGGGATCTTTTCTGAGCTGCAGGACCCTTTCAGGAGAGAGCACGGTTCGTGCAATTCAGTGCTATTTGCTGGGAGGGGGCAGGCATCCCGTTCAGCCCCCTTTGACTCCAGCAGGGAAGATCTGAGCGTTGGGCCCAACCTTCTGCTTGCTCAGAAGGGCCTCCAC
This sequence comes from Candoia aspera, assembly GCF_035149785.1. NCBI lineage: Eukaryota > Metazoa > Chordata > Lepidosauria > Squamata > Candoiidae > Candoia > Candoia aspera. The sequence goes on from NC_086154.1 coordinate 256,598,966, forward strand.
CCCTCCCAGGCTCTGCTTTTCTGTTTATGGCAACCTTGCTCGATATCCATAGCTCTTCTGACACTAACAGAGCCCCCACCCCACCTGACACACACGGACACTCACTTGCTCCATCTCTGATGCAAGATGGAGAGGGCGCCTTTCCTACAGCCAACATTCGTGCTTCCAAGGGAGCCTCCCACACTGTAGGAGAAAGCTGAAGGACTACACTTCCCATTATCCCCAGCCAAGCACCTGCTTGGGGCCATCAGCAGGGCAATCCCACAAGGGGACCAGGATGGGGGAAGGCTGAAGAGTGGATTGAGAGATCCAGATAATGCTGTTGCTACCAGCTCCATTCACCCCAGACCCTTAACTGGGTTCCTGGATTCACCCATAGCTGTCAGCTCACTGAAGGCCGAACTGTTTGTACAATATCATGAGCTGCAAAAACCTTAACTGAGGTTACTGTTAACCAGGTTCAATATTCTGAGTCAATGGAACTAACTTGAACTGCTCTGGTTAAGCATCCTGTACAAAGATGCACACTCTGTCTAAAACTGGAACGCTGATAGAATGAAGAAAGGTGGGTTGTCCCTCTTTTCCATGCTTTGTGGTTTCCCTTAATTCCCTTGCACAGCCAAGCATTTCACCCACCTGACTTCCTCAACAAAAGGCCTTGAGCCCAGATTACATGGTGGTCAAACTCCTTCAACCCAGAAGGTCAGGAAGAGATTTTAAAAAGCGAAGTTGTGTTTGAAAACCTAGCATCTTCAGGGAGAAAGTTACACCAAGTCTCTGATTTGCTCATCTATTGCCTGGAAGGGTGAAGGGGTGGAAATTGTCCAGATGATCCTCAAAAACAAGAGACCTTCATCTCTTGCAGCACCAGAGTCAGATTTCTGCCCTTGTCATCTCTCTTGGAAGGGTCCTGCAGCTCAGAAAAGGGCCACAGAAAAGGGTGGTGGTTGTTCTCCGCTAACCAAATCTATTAAAAAATGTAGATACTATAGCAGCTCTAAAATAGAGGACTAGGATGAAGGTGGTAATTTTTTTTTTTTTTAAGAAAAGCAAAGCAATCATGCTTCACCTGAACTGGTGTGGTGGAAGATGGAGTAGTTTGGAAGGTATCATTGAAAAAGTGGCCACAATGTGATCAAAGCTCTGGTGCTCATAAAACCACAGGTGGAGCTTTAATCACACCATCAAGGTCACCATCTTGACTTTTTTGACCCTACTCTGTGGACACCCCTTGTGGAAGCCTTTTGAGAGGTAAAAGCAAGATCCAACAGTGAGGCCAGCCAGGTCCTCCTCCACTCCAACCATGCCTTTCCTCCTCCCATCGGATCCTCTTTCATCTCAGCCCCCTCAAGTGCCAACAGAGAGCAGCTAGAGGTCCCACCATCTTCCCTTGTCCAATAATTCATCAATCCTTTTTGCATTTCTGTAAATTTGGGCTCTGCCCAAATCACATGATTCTATCTTCTTGGTTAGTACCATTTTGGCTATCTCTGGAGTTGCACTCAGATCAGTGAAATTAGTAGCATAGAGCATTTAGTTCTCCAAGTATATTTGCATTGACAGTATTAACTGACTACCACAATCTACACAGTTCTGGATGGTGTAGAATAACTAATTATTGATAATAAATGATTAGGTAATCTAATTATCACTACAAATAATTATTGGCCATGATAGCCAGGGTGGTATACTGGCGAAAGTGTAAGACTAGGAGTGAGGACACCCAGTTCTAGCCCAACCTCGGCCATGGAAGTTCATTAGACTGAACCTGGGCCAGTCACTCTCCTCAGTCCAGCCACCTCACAGGATTGTGGTGAGAAGAAAATCCAAGGAGGTCTCCATGTCAGTTGTCTGGTGGAGATCTTTAAGGAAAGGCTGGAACTTTAAGAAGTGTGGACTTCAACTCCCAGAATTCCCCAGCCAGCACTGGGGCACAAAGCTCAGAAGAGACCCTCCTTAGTTTCTTGGGCTGTAAAGGAGACAGTGGGAGGGTTGTGCTTTCAGACTTGCAAGATTCTGTTAATGTAGCCTTACAATAAAGTAGAATTAGCTCATCTGGTCATGTTTCCTGTCTGGTCTACCTAGTAAGGCTGGCAGTTTCCTCAACTTCCCAGTCTGTCCTATAAATCTCAGAATCCCTCATGGCCTCCCATCCAGGAACTAACCAGGTTGCATCCTGCTTAGTGACTGAGGCCAAGCAACTGGTCAGTTACTTGAGGAGGTTTATTAATAGGATACCCCAGCATTACTGTTAAGCTGTGCTCACTTTGCAAGCTGTGCAGCCTAGAAATTGGATGGATGGATGGATTTTAGGATTCAGTCCCAGAAATTTACATCCAGCCTTTGCCACGGTCAGGGAGTGAAAAAGGCTACGCAAAAGAACACACCCCATGTAACCTACCACACTTTTGATTGACACTTTTTCAGCTGTTATGGGAATGTGGTGATACAAAGATGGCAGCTAAAGTGGTATAGTTTGAACTGTTGTTCCTGTTTTCAAGTTTGGGGGTGTTTGTTTCCATTTTTGCTCAAGTAAAATAGATGTATTTGCTCGACGGAGGCTTTTTATTAAAAATATGAAAAACCCCATTACCTTAAATTGGAGTTTTACCACTGCAGTTGGGGAGTTTGAAGGCCACCTACCCATTCTTGATGGAGGGCCCCTGTTTGGTTTAAAGCAGCGGTTCTCAAACATTTTGGTCTCCGGACCCTTTTACGTTCTAAAAATGATTGAGGACCCCAAAGAGCTTTGGTTTACGTGGATTATATCAACATGTACTGTATTAGAAGCTAAAACTGAGAACATTTCAAATATTTATATATTGGACTTTGTGGACCCTCTGAAAGGTTCTCAGGGACCCTCGGGTTCCCAGGCCACAGTGAGAATTGCTGGTTTAGAGGATCCCCCACCCTACTTCACAGAACCCCCCACCATGTGCTCATTTGGGTGGCTAAGCTTGTGTTCAACCCTCAACATTTGTAGTCTCTGTCCAGGGATTAGGCAGAAAGACTGTGCAGCGGAAAAGATGCTCTCTCTGCGGCCCATTTTTATCATTACAGAAGGACTCTTTTTATTCCAGTACAAAAGACAAAATGGAATGAGAAAGAGAATAAACACTTTTAAAGAGCAGACATTCCACAGGTAGCCCTTTTTACTGTCCTTTCCCCTTTTCTTTTTTAAACTTTTGATATAAAAGAGGTTTATTGTTAATTCATTTGTTTACTTGCTTGCCTACTTACCTCCTGCCAAATTAAATGCCTCAAGGCCTCTTACCGTAATTTATCCCAAGGAACAGTATTGGAAGGGGGTCTGGTGGGAAGGGCATCAAAAAGGGTCAATGTGGCAGCCACAGCCATGAGGTCATTAAAAAAGGCAGGGCTTTGATCACATGACTGTGGCTGCCATGTTGACCTTTTTGACCTCCCGTGGACACCCCTGAAAACAATAAGAACAGATTAAAGGAATAAGAATTACTACAACAGTATCAGAAGGTGAAAGACCTAAAAGACGGAAGGACTAACTATTAAGGCCAAAAGGCACAACTGAAAGATATGGTCTTTGTCACCGTCCAGGGCAGGGAATGAAAATTGCCCAAACTTCCAATGGCAAGCTATTCCATAAAAATTATTTATTTATTTATTAATCCTGCCTTTATTATTTTTATAAATAACTCAAGGCAGCGAACATACCTAATACTCCTCCTCTTTTCCCCACAACAACCACCCTGTGAGGTGGGTTGGGCTGAGAGAGGGGGACTGGCCCAAGGTCACCCAGCCGGCTTTCAGGCCTGAGGCAGGACTAGAACTCTCCTACCATGCCTCATTGGCTCTTGGGCTGAGAGAGGGGGACTGGCCCAAGGTCACCCAGGCGGCTTTCGTGCCTAAGGCAGGACTAGAACTCTCCTACCACGCCTGATTGGCTCTTGGGCTGAGAGAGAGGGACTGGCCCAAGGTCACCAGCCGACTTTCGTGCCTAAGGCGGGAATAGAACTCTCATACCACGCCTGATTGGCTCTTGGGCTGAGAGGGAGGGACTGGCCCAAGGTCACCCAGCCGGCTTTCGTGCCTAAGGCGGGAATAGAACTCTCATACCACGCCTGATTGGCTCTTGGGCTGAGAGGGAGGGACTGGCCCAAGGCCACCCAGCCGGCTTTCATGCCTAAGGCAGAACTAGAGCTCACAGCATCCTGGTTTCTAGCCCAGCACCTTAACCACTAGGATCGTGGAAACAGATCGCTTCCTCCCATGCACTCAGGTGCAACCACAGGAAGGTCAAAAAATTAAAAATGGCAGGTATGACTGTGTGCTCAAAGCTTTGCAGTCCTGAAAGGCTAGACTAGTGTTTTTAGGGTGTCCACAAAATCCCACTTTTCATCAAAATGATGAAAGTGGTGTGGCAATGTTACATTGGCACACCACAAGCTGACTCTGTGTGTGTGTGTGTGTGATGTCATGATGCGTGTACAAAAGGGACAGGGCTTGCAGGATGATGGTGCAACATTGCTTTCATTATTCACTCAAGGAGGAGGGATTGTCAACTGTTGATCACTAGATGTTCTGACCGGATGGACAGATTCAATTCCAGCAAGGTGTTGTTGGATATATTCTGGCATTGGGCCATCGTGGGCCTTAAAGGTAATGTCAGCCCTCTCATGTAAACCAGACAGGAAACACAACCAGATGAACTTCTTCTACTTTATTGTAAGTCTACATTAACAGAATCTTGCAAGTCTGAAAGTACAGATCTCCCGCCTTCCTATTTACCACCTGAGTAGTTAGGGTGGGTCCTTCCTAAGTTTCTTCCTCTGACCGTTACTCTGTTGTGGGCTCCTTTCTCATTTATCTGATCGTTCCCTAGGCAGCATCTCTTCTCCCCACCTTCCAAGGTCACCCTTGGACCTTCCATCACAGGTAATGACCAGCACTTTGAACTGGGCCCCATCGTCTATTGGTAACCAATGCAGCAACCTTAAGATCATTCTTATTGTACCCTGGTGAGGTTTCCAGCGAGCAACCAGGCTACTGCATTTTATTTGAGCTCCAACGGAAGCCCCATGTAAAATACTTTACAGTAGTCCAACTAAGTGGTGATCAAAGCATAAGTTACAGTTGCCAAGGCATTTTAGTGAGTTATTTCTGAGGGCTTGGTTTTTGAGGGAAAGTTCAATTTAAAGGATGGTGAATTAGGGCTCCTTTGTTGTTTGCTGAAGGCCTTCTTGCTTCTGAGTCAAACAAGTCCAGGTGCTTGCAGTAGGACTATGAGACCTGGTCTACCAACAACCTCACAGCAGCCAAGACATACAAAAACCTCTATATGCTGCCATCTGGTGGTCATCTGGATTTTTGCAGCCCAGGTCTGTCGGATCTAGATGGGGTGGGGTGGGGTTACCCAGTGTTTAAATGTTGCTTCATTGCATCAGATCTTTGGAGGACCTTTCTCCTCTTGTACCTAACCATGGCACAGTATACCAAGGCAAACATTTTTCTGCCATGCTCCCATGATATTGTTTTCATCTGGTCCCCAGCTCAGGAATAAGGCAGGTATTCTCTATTCTGGTGTGAAAGTAGTACCTCCCCCTTCTTCCATCTCATCCAAGGGCAGCTTCAAGTAGAGGGATAGATCTGGGCTGCAAATTCCTTATGACCTTTGGATGGCAGCACAGAGGCATAGAAAACTCTAGCCCTTTGCTGCTCCCTAGTGGTGATCTGAAGTTCTGCAGCTCAATCATGTAGTCCCCAAATGACCTCATGCTTCCCCAATCCTGTTAATTAAGGTTACATGGTCTGGACTGATTAAGTGGGTACTATTTTAATCAATTAAAGATGCTAATCTTAATTGGCTTTAAAAAAATGGGTCCTGAAGTACTTACAAAAAAAGAAGGTGGCAAAGCACTCCTTTGAGAGAGCTATTCCCATCCTAATGGGAGGGAAAAAAAGAGTGTTTCTTCTGAGTCCTTTCTGGTGCTTGGCAGCCTCTTCTGAAAACAAGAAATAGATTTGTTTGTTTTCCATGTGCAAACATGTGCTGTTATAATTGGTTAATTGACTGCTCAATCAATTCTGATAGCCTGCATTTATCAACCTAGATTTCTTCAGTTGAGTGACAGCCCTTATTTTCTTACAGGGTTCCCAGGATTTTTTTTTCTTTCAAATCCAGTTGAACATTTGTTGGCATGTCAGTTGGGCATGGCAGCTTCTGCAGATTAATGAACACAAAGCAAAAAGAGAAGAATAAATGTATGTATGGAATACTGTTGAAAAACTTCTCACTTGGATGTCCACATTTACAGGCAAGAGAATTTGGAAAGGGTTCTAAATCCAATACAACCTTCCACGTTCTACTTCAAAGAGTTCTCATGAGAAGCTGCCTTTTACTGAGAAAGGTCTAGCTCAGTCTTGCTAATGCTGGTAAAAGTTCATGCCAAATCAAAGCCTTTGCTTAGCCTAACCTGGAAATGCTGGGAATTAAATTGGCAGTCCTTGGCATGCAAAACACAGACAATAACACAAGTTATGGCCTTCGTGTAACATCTTCCTAGCTTGGTCTTGGGAGCAACCAGATCCAACTGACATGCTGCAGGTATATCAGGACTGCATCTACCAGAAGACCATGCTAGAGTGAATTCTAAGCCTTGAAGTTTGTGGGTGGGGGCTGGGGAGAGGGCAGTTTAAGGAAAGCTGATAGGGAAGGTCAACTTGTGATTCTCAAAATGTTGCTGACTACATCTCTCAGCTCATCTTGACCATTGACCATGCTGGTAAGGGATGCTGGAAACTGTACTTACAGAGCAGCTGGAGGCCAGATAGTTTGTCACTCATTTTGGTAAGCATCCCCAGGCCAGGAGCTGTCTTATTTCTCCAGAATTCTTTTATTTATTCTTCTGCAGAGCACTTCCTGACTTCCTCCCTCCTTCTCTGGCTCACAATAACCTTGCAGGGTAGATGAGGATTCAATGTAGTGCAAAGGAAAGAGGATCTCCCCCAACCTGGGGAATCATCCGGATGTGCTAAACTACAATTCCGTCATCCCTAATGGGCCAATACACCTGCAGGGTCCCAGATGGTGGAACCCTAGGTTAAACTAGGCCTGTGAAAACTCAGACTCAAACCCCCAATGGCTGGGTTCTCATGGTCTCGTTTTAGTTCAAAATGCTGTAGGATTTGCAAAGCATAGTGACGATGTTGTATGCAGCCAGGCAGGAGTGTCCACAGGGTGTAGTCAAAAAAGGCAAGATGGCAGCCACAACGGTACAATTGAAGCTCTGCCTGGTTTTTATGTGTGTCACATATGCAACACATGTAAAAAAAAAAGCAGCTGGAGTTTTGATCACACCATCACAGCCACCTTCCTGTGGCTGCCATCTTGACTTTTTTGACTGTATCCTACAGGCACCCCTGGACCCAAGCAGTTCAGATTCATTCAGCAAATTGTGCAAACATTGGCTTGGTGTATGGGTCTAATCACCCTCTCTCTGCTGTAATTTTCAACGAATCTTTATAACCTGGATCTCATGAGATATTTAGATTACAATTTCTGTCAACCACACACAGCACCTCCAGATGGTTGACAGTGATGTGAGTTTGAGTACAAAAACTCTGGAGGCACACCAGTTTGGGGGAGGCTGCTTTTGAAAATTTGGAGAAAGCTAAACTGGTGGGCGCATGCATCGTGATGCTATTGCACAAATGTTTGATGACATCATAGCATAGTTGATGTCATGCCCTCCTTGTGGATGCTCCCAGCCACTGTTACTTTAGCTCACAATGTCTATGGCCCAGGAGAATACAGAGGGCCAGTTGTGAAATATCTTTATATATTACCTTACTTGGATCTCATACCAACTGTAATGCATTCTTCAGCCTAGTGCAGTGTTTCTCAACCTCTGCAACTTGAAGACGTGTGGACTTCAACTTGAAGATATGTGGACTTCAACTTGAAAATATGTGGACTTCAACCGGAAGATATGTGGACTTCAACTTGAAGATGTGTGGACTTCAACTTGAAGATGTGTGGACTTCAACCTGAAGATGTGTGGACTTCAACTTGAAGATGTGTGGACTTCAACCTGAAGATGTGTGGACTTCAACTTGAAGATGTGTGGACTTCAACCTGAAGATGTGTGGACTTCAACTTGAAGATGTGTGGACTTCAACTTGAAGATGTGTGGACTTCAACCCCCAGAATTCCCCAGCCAGCATGGCTGGCTGGGGAATTCTGGGGGTTGAAGTCCACACATCTTCAAGTTGCGGAGGTTGAGTAACGCTGATCTAGTAGAACTGACCAGCTAGGAAATTTACAAGTAGACTATGCTGCAAACAAGCTAGATTGCTCATCCTTTGCTAAGGAATATGTACGTGCTTTCCTAAATGAACTCCTATCTGTGTTTACCCAACACCTTGAGCCATATGCTAACCAAATGGGGCAGATCCATGCAACAGGCTAAGCCACAAAACTACAAACTCCGTAGCTCTATTGTGGCCTAGATGAGTGTCTTCTGTGCACCCAGTGTTTTGTGGCTTGTCAAAAACTCATATCAAACAGAAACATGGTTGGTATAACTGTGATTGATTGTAAAGGCATTTATTGAGTTCCCACACCATCCTAAGCCATAAACCAGGATTTGAAAACCAGAATGGTTAAGTTCACACATGGCTGGTTTGCTCTTGGCTTAGCATGTTGTATGAAATGTCATAGAGAAGGGCCATGCTAGCATGCAGGGGTATCAACAGGGTATGATTTTGAAAGAAGTCAATATGGTGGCTATAATGGTGTGATCAAATCTCCACCCATTCTTACACACACAAAAACAAGCCAAGTTATGATTGTACCATTGTGGCCACCATCCTGACTTGTTTTTTTTTTATCATTCCCTGTGGACTCCCTCACCAGATGCCACAGATGGACTGCTCATACCACATTTCCCCATGGAAAATTTAGAAGTACCAAGCACAACACTGAGAAGGAACCACTTTTATTGCAACAATCACTGCCTGCTTTACAAGACAGACAGAAAATGGGAAAGCAAACATTCTTACAGAAGTTGAGGGCTATAAGGTGGGAAATCCTAGGGGTCTGATGGGCTGGCCAGTTTGGGGGAGCTAGGCAGGTCCTTGCCACTGTATCTGGGGTTCCTCCTGTTGTTAGGCACAACGCCCGTTTCAGGGGGGCAGCAGAGCCGGGGAAGCCCATTGTCAAAGGCGGTGGAATGTTGAGACAATGGGGGGCGTGTCCCTGATGGGGGATGGAACGTTGGGGTTTCCCACCTTGCTGCTAGGTGGCACCTCTCTCCTCAGGGCTGCCCCGCCCCTCCTGGTGGGGAGGCTGCTATTCCTTGGTCTAGGTGGGATTGCAGGGGGCTTGGTCTGGGGCAGGGAGGGTCCATCTGGGTCTGATGGGATTGGGCAAAGAGATGAGCTGGGGTGACCCTGCTCACGTCCAAAAGACAGGGAGGAAAAGAATACAGCCTCCATTTTGTTTTTTTAGATTTATTTCTTCCACCACAGACAGCAAGTATCTTTCCTGGGCTCAGTTACTAAGCAGAGTCGGGCTGCTTGTGACTTGGATGGGAGACCACCAAGAACCCCCGGGAAGCCAGCCACACCCCAGAAAGTGGCAGCAGCAAACCACGTCCATATTGGCACCAAGAAAACTGCACGGAGACTGAGACAAGCTCAGCTAAAAGGTGACTTTATGTGGGTTCCCTTTATTGCAGTTGCTTTATATTTTTTCCTGCATTTATCTCCCTGACAACTCAGAGAGGTGACCATGAGCTGCTCCTTTCCTCCCCACAACAATCTTCTTAAGTAGGCTGGGCTGAAACCCACAGTAGCCACCGGTCAGCTGGGGACTTGGTTCTGGCCCTTCTCGGTCCAAGCCAGCACCGGCTCAGCTTCTTGAATAAACCGCAATTGGGTGCTTTCCCTTCTCAAGCCACAAAGGAGCCGGCCCCTCTGGAACGCGCCTCTCCCCGCCTGTCTTGCAGGACTCAAGCAATGCGGGGCCGACTGCTCCTAGATAAAGCAATTTAAATCAATTAACGGGAACAGGAGAGCCGCTCCGTGAAAGTCGTGTCCGCCTGGCTGGAAGCGTTGGTGAAAAAGCCACGGCGACCAGGAGGAAAGGAAGTCGCTCGTTCCTCGCTCGCAGCAATCAGCGAATCCTCGTTTGCGGGCGGAAGGAGGCAAGGAGGGAGAGAAATTATCTGCCCGCCATCTATCTATCGCATCTCTGGGGTTGGAGGCTGCTCGAAGGAGAAGCGGGAGGGAATCCACGCCTGTTGCAACTGGCAACCGAAAGCTGGTTGTGAATGCTTAAGAAAGAAGGTCGCCGCAACGACGGAGATGCGCGCCCCACTTAAGACACAGCTGTGCCAAGCGCCCCAGCAGCTCCGTTTCCAGCGAGAGGAGGACCGGATCCCCAGCGCGGCTTCCTCCCGGTTTCCTCGGGAGCTGGCAGGAGAAGGCCCTGCCCACATCGGCTTGAAGAGACGGCCTGGGGCTCCCTTCGACTTCGCGCGGTCCGCTTCGATCGTGCGCAAAGGTGCCACTGCAGCCCTTCCCATTTCGCTGAATCTGCGTTCGCTTGGCGGCATTGGAGGCGGTCCCAGATTAGGGTCACCAGATCTGGGCTGCGAAAATCCGGGGAGACACCAGGCGGCAAGAGAAAGATCGCTGTCACGTGACAGCCTTATCTCAGGCAGTCACTCAGTTGATCTCTTTTGTGACAAGGGGTGGAATCACCCACTGACTGAGAGGCTGGATTTCCGTAAAGCCCTCAGCTATTTTAAAAAGTATCCAGAATTAACACGAACCCAATTTAGCATGTGGTGAGAATGCAGCCATTACGCCTTTAACCGACTGGGCCAAGCTTGTTGTGTGAACGCATCCTGGGTACCTGCAGCCGACGTCCTGCGGGATGAACTGCTTGAAAAGATTGTCACAGTCAAAAGTGAACATGTAGCCGCGATTCTTCCGCAGGAAGTCCCAGCAGTGTTAGAGTTTCATCCAAGGGAGCCTGCAGTAGAGCGGGACTGCTTCCATTCTTAATACTGGCTGAATTCACAGGACTCGCTAACCCACAACCCAACCCACCACGCTTTAGCTTAGTGTGTTTTGGGAATCAAGGTCCTGCAGCCAGTTTATGGTGTGGCCCCTCTTGATAACTCGGAACATGGGGTTAGTCGAATAAGCTCTGATCCGGTTAAATATCGGAAACCTTCCCGGCGTCCTGCAAACGTAGCTCCTGAGTGTCGTCGCCGCAGTCTGTAAGACAAAACAGTGTAAAACGACTTTTAAAAGTGAAGTATATTTTTAAGAGTGACTCTCAAGTCCTTTTTTTTAATCGAAATTCGAAAATCTGCAGCTATTTTTAGGAATCCGGCATCCCATCTATTAAATATTGTTTCTGAGAGAATCGTTCTCTTGAGAAGAAACTACTTTTAAAAAAAGTAGAAGCAGACGAACCCCGCAGGTTATCGTTCCCATCTGCGAAGGCAGGGACCTTCCTCCCGCAGCCCAAGGCGTCGTGCCCCGTAAACCTCGAGTAGTTCAGGGTGTGACTCGCGTGTCGGCGCGCAGCTCTTCCCCACCTTTCTTTGGCGGAAAGGGCTCCCTGTCCCCGAGCGAAAGTGAGGGACGTTCGTGCGGGATGGCAGCCCAGTTCCTCGGCGGCTTCAGAGAGGTATCCCGGCTTGTAACAGATTGTGAGGATCTGTCCCAGGAACCAGTACGCGCCGTCGACTCCAGCTTTATGCTTCTGTGGTTATTGGTGGTGTATAAACCTCAGTCATAACCCAGATCTTTGGGTTGAGTAAACTATGATTACGTTAACCATGTTGTGCGAAAGCATCCGCAGCCAATATACCGGTAGTTAGGCCGTGTAACAGCTCCTTTGTTAGCGCTCGGTTGGAGGAGAGCGAGCACCGATTGGCGGTAAGTCAATAAGTAAGTCGAGCACAGATCAGTTACAAATCTACCAGATTCATTCGCATAACAGCCTAAGCTTGGCTGTTTGATTACAGTAACCAATTGAGCGGGGGCTGAGGGGGGTGGCTGTCAGCATGTAGCCTGGACCCGCCTCGCTTGTAACTTGCGTCTTCTTGTGCGAATGAGAAAAATGGTTCACTCGGGGACCAAATTAAGCGTGTTGTGTGAAGGTAGCCGTGTACAAAGAGACTTTAGGGAACAAAGTACAGCTCACTTGCCAGAGCCCGAACTCAGCTGCGTTTACTCGAAAAGCCCAGCCGCTTTCTTCTGGGATCGGGACTCTTTTCCCCACGCCCCTCCCCCACCCCCTCGCGAAGGGCGTCCAAGGGAGGACTTTCGGCGCGCTGATTTCCGCGGGACTAACGCGTGGGCCAAAGACTCGTTGGTTTAAAGCAGCAGCAGCAGCAGCCCCCCGACCAGGGGTCCTCCAGAGTTGGAGGGCCACATCTTCACCCAGCAAGTACGTTGGGAACCAAAGGCAAGCTGGGGAGAAAATAAGGCATTTTTCCAGAAAAACATCCGTCGTTATTGGCTGGCAAATCGACCCTCCCCCGCCCAATCGGATGGGCAGCTCAGAAGCAGGACCGCTGAAATTAGACCCGATGCCCCCCTTGGCCAGGGTGGCGGGTGCAAAAATCAGGGCGCGGCGGAAACCAACGTCCCCTCTTCCTTTCTCGAGAAGGGTTTACTTCCCCACTGAAAATATCGCCAACAACTCTCGGCTTCCTCACGCGCCGCGGGATTGGCAGCGCCCCTAAAGCCTGCAGAGACCACCTCCAGACCTGTCTGATAAGGTTGCGCCCGATCCGAAAGGCAAGATTCCCCCGCGCGCCTTTTACATTAATAAAGAGTAAATGAATCAAGAAGGGGCGATTAACTCGGGAGCCAGCCCCGCTCAGTCTTTGGCGGTGGGCGGTGAGATCTCGCCCATAAAAGGATTGTTTTTTCAGCGCAGGGTACTTCCAGTTTAGGCTCCCAGGCTCAAGACGGCTTCCACCTAGGATACGTCGGAGGCCTTGCATATGCTCAGGTGCGCCAGGGAAGCTCCTGCACGGGTCGGGGGCGTTCACACGACGTGCTAAGCAAGGGTAAAACTGGGGTTGGATCATTTGTGATTCCGGGCGTCCTGCGAACCACGCGAGGCGATGAAGTCATATCGTGCTAATGTCTTTGGGAGTAGCGGGTCGCCAGAATACAGCCGACGGGTTTTGTTAACTCGGCTTTGAGGGTCTTTATGTTGCATGGAACCACCAGTTGTTGGCCTTCGTTGCGAATTCGGAATAGAGGTCATCCGGCCGAAGGATCCCAAGACTGGGTCTCCTGTGTGTGGTGGGGGTGAGGTGACTAAATGTAATGCTCTCATCCCCACCCACTGTAATTAGGGAGTAGGGACTTTGCGTGCTTTAGATATCCTGGGCTCCCATCAGTCACAGCTAGAAGAGCTAGGCCAAGGATTATGGGAGCGCTGGTCCAACAGTACTGGAGGGCACCAAATCACATGTTGCCCCTCTCATAGCAACTGTTCCTAATCCCAGCCTTATTTTCGCGGAAACAGAAATCAATGCCTATTCATAATATTCCACGCCTCACGTTGGGGATCGGGGTCCTGGGCCCAGAGCATCACCATTGACTTGTGAATCTTGCTTTAGCGGCATTTTGCTCCCAAGTAAGAAGCTGGAAGACAACCGGTCCTTGGCGTGTTCACTCGTGTGTCAACACGCTGCTGGATTCAATCTCTCCGGTTTTGCTAGGAACTCAAGCTTCGGGCGCCGTTTTCTGCACATCTCCCTGAAAGGAAGGGTCTGGACGCCGCTGTCGTCTTTAAATGCGGAGCGCCGAGCCTCGGAAAAAGTCCGACTCCGGCAGATTGTATGTGTAGGTCAGTATCCCTGCGTTTGAAAGGGACTGGCTCTCAATTACCGATTCTCGGGAAAGAACTTCCTCCGGTCCCAAGGGAATGCGTTTGTCTGAATATTCAGATAGAGTTCAGGTCGTCAGCAGTGGCTGATCTTGTTTAAGTCCGGAAACTAAGGAGGGAAGGGCCTGGTATATACTTGTACGGGAGACCACCAAGAAATGCCAGCAGTTCTAGGGGTCTTGAAGGTGGCTTTACTAGATCGAGAAAGGATCGGGCTGCAGCCCTCCCGTACTTCTGTCCTAGGCATCTGAGCTGTGCGAGGCCAGGGGTTAAGGCGATGGGATTGTAATCCAGCAACAAGGATTCCACAATCCAACATTTGTGAAACTGCATAGCTGTGATGAATAAGTAATCATTCAGTTGATCTTAGAATAAAGGTGGGGTCAGAGGTCTTTAAAAACATCCGAAGTATTAAAATAAAATAGACCTCGGGAAAATAGCGGCTTGCTAGCTGTACACATTATACTGTATGCATATATTGCTGTGTGCTAATAGCCTAATTATATTCGCCACTAGATGTTTTCCTCTTTAATGTGCAACCCATGGCTATATTGGGGGGCGGGGGGAACCGGGGAGCGAGAGGGTTTGCGCCTCGCACGACGAGTGGTGCGGGAGCTCCGTTTATACCTCCACCCAACGCGCATCTCCAGGTCAGAGAAAGAGCAAGCGGTTACCTTCACACAACACGCTACACTGGTATTGAGTTAACCTTGGTGAGTTTGGGGGTGGCTTCGCCTGCCGTGAGAAGCCGGGCTTTGAGGTTAGTTCCTGGTCCAGCAATGGCTTAATTGGGTCGCCCCCAGGTTCAGCGCGTGGTGTGAATGCACTTCCAAGGAACTAACTCGCCGCGCCGGACTTCGACAAGCCCTGAGTTTTAGCCCCCTCGGAGGCGCAATCCGCCCAGAAGCCCCCCCCCCGCCCTCCCCCGGGCCGCCTCTTTTGGGTTCGGCGAGGCTTCCCTTCCTTCCCGCAGAAAGCGCGAGCGGGGGCCGGTGACGTCACCGTGGCCACTGGGGGTCGTCCTTTCGGTCTGCCTCAGAGGCAGGGCGCGGAGCGGCGCAGAGCGCGGAGACTCCGGCCCCTCCCGGAGCAAGCGAGGCGGCGAGCGGGCGCGGCGCTCGCTTCCACCGGCTGCAAAACGGAAACGGCCGCTCCTGCTGCCTTGGCTCCAGAGCGGAGCGCGCAGCCCGGGCCAAGCCCGCGCCGCCGGTTGCGCCAAGGGATCCAGCGAGCGGGCTGGCGCTCCAAAGCCGTCCCGGATGCTTCCTCCTCGGAGCCCGGCGGACGCCCCCGCGAGCAGCAGCCGGACCTAGCAGGTAACATCGGGGCTCCGCCTGCCCTTGGGGGGGCGTTTCTCTGCTCAGACCAAAAAAAAAGCGGCAGCTGTTCAGGGGCCAGTGGCCTGGAGCTCAGCGGAACTTCCACGTCTAGAGGCAGTTTACCGTCGAAGCTGAGCGGGGGTGACGGGGTGATCCGTTCTTTCAAGCCCGTTTGGCAGCCTTCCTCCCCGGGATCCAGAATAGTCGGCTTGAACACAAGCCTGGATTTTATGCCTCTTCATTCTTGGGAAAGGAAGAAGCCCTTGTTTATTCGAGAAGGGAAAGGAAAATAGCTGGGAAAACGGGCGGGAAGGGAGTATGTTCTGGACGGGGACAAACGGTTTCGGTTTCCCCAGCACATCTCGCCGCCTTACCAGTCCGGTCCTCTTCAGCTTTTCTCCCTGGTCCGTCTTTTAACTTTCCTCTTTTTTTCCTTCCCTCCTTCGTCTTTCTAAATGAAATTTCCCCCAAACCCTCTAAATCAGCGCCGGGCTTTGGGCTTCGCGTCGGCAGGGATGAGCGGAGGTGCGCAGCCTCTCCTCCTTCGCTCTCCCGGGGGCTGCGTCCCGCTGAGTCCAAGGGGGCCTTGCAAGCAAGCAGCCAGGCAGACTCCCCCGATTCCGCTGGAAGAACACCCGGGGGGTTCCTGCGCAGGGGCCGCTACTCAGGGTTGGGATGGGGCCATATGTAAACCCATTACACCGCGGTAAGGCAGAGGCAGGTGGATTTCTCTGAAGTGGGGAATCCAAATTTCCCTTTTTTTTTGGCTCCGAGCCTTCGAGAGCAGATGAGCGTCCGAAAAATGCAGCTCTGGAGCGACGGAGCTCACAGGAAGGAAGCCGCTCCGGGCGCCTTTCGCCCCGGCACCCTCCGACTGGAGGGTGGGGGCGGGGGAGAATTCCCACGCACCCTTTGGCCCAGTGCGGTGGGGCTGGAAGGAAGAGAAGGCGCCGGCATCATCCCCAGCTGGGGAAGTCCCTTCTGTCCAAAGGCTTACTGTACTGTGCTCGCCTGGCCGCCCCAGCACTGGCGACTGTCGCCCGAGCTAGGCTAGCATCCCTCAACGGCCCTGCCGCCTCCCCCTCCCCGTTTTCTTTTTCTTTCCTGAGTCCCTCTCTCAGCTCCGGGGTCGGCCGCCGCCTTCACAGGAGGCCGAGCCGGCTAAGTCAGTCAGCGTCGGCTCGGAGCAGAATGGAAGGTTTTCCAAGGTTTCCATTCCCAGACGGTCCGGTTGCAGAAACTCTAGGTTAAAAGCAAACAGAATTAAACAAAAGTTAAAAAGTTAAAAGAAGGAAGCGCCAAAACCGGGATCCCCGAAACCTACGGCTCTTGGAGCTGAACGTCTCCCGCCCAGTTTCAGCATCCCCCGCGCACCCGCCTGGCCGCGGAATTGATTGTGGTATTGTGCGCCTAAAAGGCAACCTGGTCCTTTCCCCGCTTCCAGCCTGAGGACATTTATTTACAAATAGCATTCAATAAATAAATAACCTTTTCTTCGCTCGCTGATGCAGCTGATCAGGGCATCAATCCGACAGAATGTAGGTTTAAGTATCTGCTGACCGAGCTGTGGAGTAATCCGGTTTCTTTTATTTGTCCGAATCCTTGGAGATTATTTTTTAGACGCAATGGTGATACGACGGTGCAATCTGTCTCATATCCACACCTGTGTGTGAGTATTAATATTCTCTTCTGAAAAGGTCAAGATGGAAATCCCAAGCAAGTGCATTGGTAGGGATTTGATTATTTGCGAGAATGATGGTTTAGTAACAATAATTAATAGTTCCCTTATAGAGTGATGATCTGTGCCCGAGGTTCTGAAATTCCCCAGAGTTCAGAATTAAACCCTGCTTACTTCGGATTCCTGCCCAAATATCTTCTTTGCATTTCCATTCGAGTTTCGGTCCGCTGAGATAGAAGGCACCCCATATTTTAATATAACGTGTGTATATGTGTGTGGGGGGGTGTCAGTTAATGTAAGGTTTGCTCAGCAAACTGGAAAACTTTCCTGTGTGAGTTGCTTTCTTTAATTGGATGGTTGAAAGACGAAAAAAGATATTTCACAAAGAGGAATGAGAAATGAAGAACGCAAGCAAGATCAGTGCATTTTCTTGGACGCTCTTTTTTCCAGAGGAATCGTTTATCCTCAGAGAAAGAAATTCTCTTTCCACCACTTTGTGGGATCTTCTCCATTTCATCAGAGATTCTGAGACTGAGAGATTAGGTAGCTAGAGAAGGATCTTGCTGAACGCCTTGATTTCTTTGCTGTCCTCCGCTGATGAAGGGGAACCTGCGCTTGTTCCAAGGGGCCTATCAGAACCAGGCTCACCCGGCTGGGTTGTGTGAACGCAGTCCCGACTCACAACTGAGCTGAGTGGACTTGAGATCAAGTGGCGGGATACGGACCGCCAGGTAGGCAGAACCGAATCTGCGATGTTTCAGCTCCATCCTGTACTGGAAGCCACCCCTTGATGAGACCGCAAGGCCACTCGGATAATCCCAACTACCTGGGACCACCGGCACGCCTCGTCTTTCAAGGGCTTCCACAGCGCTGAGGCCCTGCTGTATTTCTGTGTCCAGGCCTATAGCCCACTCCTCACTGCCAGTCCTTCTGGTGGGAAGGAAACTAAGCCTTTTCGAGATGCAGACTTTGAAAGGTTGATCCCCCCCTCCGTGTGCCTCCTCGAAAAATAGATTCAGGAGCTAAAGCTTGCCTCAGATGAAATGCTCTCTAATAGGGTCTCCAAGAAGGCAGGGACAGCTTATTCTCCTTTTCTGTAACAGCCTAAGATAAATCGAACCTGTAGGAGAACCCTTGCAGGTAAGCTAACCAACTTCAGGTAACAGGAGCTGAGCTTTTGTGAATAAAGGAAGCTGATGATCTGGCCTCAGTGCTGCAGAGAGCAGAAAGTGCAGGCCTTTATCTCCCTAATAGGCACAGGACAGGCCTATAAGAAAAGGGACTTTTTCTTCTTTCTTCTTCCAGGAAGACACCTTTTCTTCTGATACATTACATTCAATTTGCAAAATAAATCCCATCCCATTTATTTGCCCTTTCTTTCCCTTCTTTGCTTGCTCCTTCCTATTAAGTATTAAAACTGTAGCCGTTAGAATAAATTGATCTTACATAACTCCCCTTCCCATTGACGCACATTTAGTTTCCTATTTCTATTTTCTCAGCTACCAGAGCAGTGACGGGCAACGTTTAACTGAATCTGCAGTTTTTTCTCCTTACTTCCATCACCCTAGTCCTGTTCATTTCTGGATTGGGATCTTTAAAAAAAACAACAGCAGCCTTCACATAAGAAAATGCAGTAGGCCTTGAAATGCCTCTTTGCTCCGACTGTATTTGTTCACCAATTTTCTTAGGGAAAAAGAATATTTTTGTGCTTCAAGCTGATCTATCAGATTTGCAAGATACTGTGGTCCCGTTTGATTCTGAATGTGTTCCCTTGTTGAAATTATATTGAAATTCCTACAAATATTGACGAAAATAAAATTTGAAAATGATGGTATAGGGCTGAACCTTTCTGTCTAATATGCTCCAGTTAAGGATTTCATTCATTCTTTTTAATGTGGAAAGCCTTCCAAGTCCCTTTTCCCATCTTTAGTCCAGCCTGGTACCCTCTAGACTACTACCTCACTCTTGGAGACTCTTTAAACAGCTCTTTGCTCTTTAAGGAAGGGGACAATACTGAGCTGGTTCAGACATGCACATCATTTGATGAAAGTCTCAGGTTCAGCCACCATCCCATCTTCAGTTAAATTATTTTTGGTGACCCTATCTTAGGTTTATATCAGCAAGGGGTCAAAATAGCTATAAACTATACTGTATTTCTTCAGGTAATTTGCCTGTCAAAATCATTCTGCAAAAAAGAAAATGAGTGTATCAAGAGAAGTCCAAGTTCTTTGAAGTACCAGTTTTCCATTTGAAGGGAAGATTTTGATTTTTTTTTTAGCTTAAAATTATTTCAGTTCACATTTTACACATGCAGTCTCATATAAGTAAAAGTCTTCTATGTATTCCTGCTGGCTGTGTAGACATAGGCATTCGTGTCATTTTCTTAGCAGCAATACAGAAGTGATCTGCCATTAATGTCATCTGATTTTATTTAGTTTTTTGACATCTCAATCTAACCTACATCCCTGGGATTGGCTTCCCATCTGATTCTGAACCAGGTCTGACCCTACTTACCAGAAAAGGGTAGCCAGGTATTGAGGCTCTAAGACAGTGTTTCTCAACCTTGGCAACTTCCCCATGCTGGCTGGGGAATTCTGGGAGTCGAAGTCCACCCTTCTTAAAGTTGCTAAGGTTGAAAAACACTGGTCTAAGATATTAAGGTCCATTCTATCATTTCATGCAAAGCAAGCAAGGGAAAAGTCTCCTCTTTGGGGCTGACCCTGTTGGATTGGACGGTTCCTTGGTGTGTCTCCCTGCTACAGCATCAGAAAACATGCATCCTGTTCATTCAGATTGGTGGGCAGGCTGAGCAAAACTTCAGCCCTTGTGAAAGTCTGAAGTCAGTTGCCCATAATTATTACATGAATTAGCATAACTGGCTTTGATTCGTTGTCCTTGGGGTTCCAGATGTCATGGGGAAAAGAAAGGGTAGAACATAGAACCCCATCTTTCAATGATTTGGTTTTCCTTTATTTTTATTTTATTTTACTTGCCTTTGAGCTAGTTTTGACTCCTGGCAACTGCCTGGACAAGCCCATGCAGTTTTCTTGGCAAGATTTCGGAAGTGGTTTGCCATTGCCTGCATCTTAAGGCTGAAAGAGGGTGAATGGCCGAGGTCACCCAGCTGGCTTCGTGCCTAAGGCAGGACCAGAACTCCTGGTCTCTAGCCCAGTGCCTTTAACTACTATGCTATACTGGTTCTCTGGTTTTCCTTAACTCCTGCAATTTCAGTGAACTAAGTGCTTTCACTGGCACAAATACACAAGATTTTAGTGGTAGTTCTAGGCCCCAACGTTCTATCTCCATCACACCAAAGACTAACTCTTTCAAAACACTGCCATGACTTCAGACATGTCTCCACTTTACTGCATCTTAAGGGCTAGAAATTTGGGGAAAGAGTGACATTGGATGCAGATGCTCCTGCTGTGTAGAATTCAGGAACATTACGATAAATGTGATTTACTTGTTTGTTTGTTGATTGCAACTGTGTGCACAAGGGCCCCAATTAGGGGATTTATTTCTGGAGAAGTACATGCTGTCATTACGTTCACAGAAAGTAGGGATAATGGATTCTCAGGTGAATTGCAAAGATTGAAGAACAGAAAGGGTTTTGGGGGGGGATCACCAAGGGGGGACCATAAATATTCAGGGAAATAGGAATGTTCTGGATTTACCCAAAAGGATTTCTAGTGTAGGATTCGTTATGAAACACGTGTGATTTTTAAATGAAGTGATCACACAGGGAAATAGGGGAGCTCTTTGAGTGAAAAAGCATTTGACTTAACATTTTGAGACACAAATGTTTTCTCTGTGCTAATTGGTACTCCGAAGAAGGATATTGGCTACAGATTGCTGCAGTTGGATGAATGCTAACAGAGCGCAAGGCAGAGGAGCAGTGCTCTTTTCTGTATATTCCATCTCATTCTTTTTCTTCTCCATCCTTTTTCAACCAGAGGCAGGCAGAAGCTAATGACGCCTCAAGGTTGTTTCAGTACCTTTCCTTAAATTTTTGCCCATTTTGGCATATCCTTTGATATTTTTCTCTGATCGGAGAACAGTGTCTTTTGTCCACGAGAACTCAGATTCAGACAGCTGAGTTCTCAGCTAGCATAAATGGCAGTAAATTCAAGCACTTAAGCCATCACATGTGAGCGTGAACTCAGTTTAACTACTGAGTGGGGATTTGCTCCTTAGTCAGTCTCATCCATGTTTCTTACTGCTGTTGGCTCAACAGTTGAAGTCTTGCTACTACTGAATCTGTGAACGGGCTGTGAATGGTGGTGTATCTGCACTGATATGAAGTTTGATGAGGGACCTTGGCTGGTAACACCTCATTCATGCACTCAAGGCATCAACACTCAGTGTACTGAAAATGAGCATGTATTTATGAGCCAATTTGATTGAATGTCTAATATCTCTTGTCTCACATATCAATGCTGGAAGCCAGTCTGGTGTAGCAATTAGAGCACCGGCTTAGGGCCAGCATGCAAATCCTCATCTGACCATGAAGTTCACCAGATGAACTTGGACTAGTCACCATCTTTCAGACTCAACCAGCAAAGGTAGACCTATATTCACCGGTGTTACGTACCTGTCAGGAGCTTGGACAGAGCACTCCAAAAGAGGGAACTGTTGTTTCAACAAAATGCAGAGACCTTCTCTAAGGCAAGGCTAGTCCTCTTCAACTTTCTCCTTTTATATCCCAAAAGAGCTGTTGTACATTTCCTGCCCCATCACTTCTTAAGGGACAGAGGCAACAGAATGGGGATGTTCCAAGCATAAGGAGTCAACAAAGCAAGTTCCTTGAGCCTCAAAGGTTTGATAGTTGCCCAAAATTACAATCTATTCGAGCACTTCAGGATTTAACCATTTCATTATTACCTCTCTTCTGTTGCACGTAAGGATTGGTTCTCAGTCAATCTATATTAGATTTTAAATCTGCAGCCAATTTGACTTCATGAGCAAGCTTAGCGGCTCAGTTGGGCTGGTTGTATGTTGGGATCTTCACTGAAGGAAGAGGAGATCCCAGGACACCTTGTATTGTTGCAGAGGATGATCAGAGAATCATACTTCTTTGATTATACAGAGCAGCAATTTACTCACATAGTCATAGGCCTTCCTCATTGCCCTGTTAGTTAATATATTAAAATATTTGCATAACACCCCAATCACCAGCATTCTTTCAGTCTGAATGGAGAGGAATCCATTATACTGCTGTGAATGAAAGGACATGGTTTACAGATGTTGGCCTAGCATCAGGGAAACCCACGTTCAAGCCTCAGGGATGAAAGTTGGCTGGATGACTTTGGGCAAGTCACTCTCAGCTCGGCCTACCTCTCAGGGTTATTGTTGCATGAGGAAAAACAGGGGGAGGGCGCGCTATATATGCCATCTTGAGCTCCTGGATGAAAGCGGGATATTAATCTAACAAACACACAAACATCTGAATTCCACTTGGTCACCATCAAGATCAGGGATGTGTTAGAACAGAGTTTTTGAAACTCGGCAACTTTAAGATGTGTGGACTTCAACTCCCAGAATTCCACAGCCAGCATGGGGAAACAAGAACCACACAGACTTCAGCAAGTTGTCTTTAATGTGAGCCTGGAGTAAATACAGGAACTTGTGAACTGCAGGAGGCATTTCCATATGGCATTTATACTGGGTTCATTAAGGGGTAACCTCTTTTAATGATCTGAAATGCTTCTTCCTGGATTTCTTGCCACCTGGGCTGAGTTACCATTTATGAGATAAGTTGCCAATCGACAATCTCCAGCCTGCTCTGCTCTCCCCTTCTTCTTTCCAGCCTTCCCACAATCTCTGACAGTGACCCTAGGAACTGGTGGATTGACTGCCCTACCTGTCCAGTTGCCTAACTCCTACTCTGGGGGAGTTTCCAAGGTCACCAATCCCCAGACACAGAAACAGGCATGCACCGAGGTTGTCAGGGAGAAGCAACTCCTGTCTTGGATATCCACCTCTCTTCAACCTTGGAGGGGGAAAAAAAACCCTTTCAAAACACACCCTGCGGCCAGGAGATCGCTCTTTATTAAGCCCAGAATCTGAGATTCATCACTGGTGCAGTTTTGGAGGGATAGCATATGTTAGTCTACAGTGTGAGGAGGGCACCCATTCAGATGATTTCAGAGTTTCCTTGGAGCGTGAAAATGCAGAGAAGCCACCAATGACCCCTTGCTAGGTAACATGTCTACAGAGATGGACTATAGGTCTGGTCCAGGATTACAATTACCATGAAAGGTGTGCTCACGGCAGCATACAAAGCAAGGGAAAAATTTCCCAGCTGGGGACAGGCTGCTAGGCTAACTTTAATTCCACGGTCTTCAGTGAAAAAGATAGCTGATTGCTTGATTAGAAAGCTTCGAAGAATTGGAGAGCCAGTATCTGTCACATTTGTCAGTACTTAATTAAAGTAGAAGACATCTTCCCAGGTTTCAATCAGGAATAACTAGCTTGAGTTTCAATCTGTCCTCCCATCAAAGCAAGGTTCTCTGGACTCCGGTGGCTGTACTGAATCTTAATTACCAAGCTGCTAAGGAAGTCCTTCACAAGTTCACGGATGGCTGGGACAATGGAGGAATTCCCACTGTTGTTGTTTTGGTTTGGTTTGGTTTGGTTTGGTTTGAATCATGTTGCTAACTCATGGCCTTTTCAAAAAGAGGAATACTTCTTCGTATGCATTTGTTTCCTGGCTTGCTTGCACCATGGCTAGCCTTGGCAGGGCTGGTCCCGTGTGCAACTTCTGCTGAGCAACCCCTCTCAAAGCTTTTCTAACATCGCAAAAGAGGCTTCTGTTTTTCTACCTTATTCTCAGGGCGCTTAAACGAGTTCTTACGCCAAGGCTTCTCAACTTGGGCCACTTTAAGATGTGTGGACTGCAACTCCCAGCACACATCTTAAAGTGGCCCAGGTTGAGAAGGCCTGTCTTACACAGTCCTTGTTGTGGGAGAAGGGGCACCTGCTGGACTTTCGTGGCACCTCTCCCCATTATTCAGAAGCCTCCTTGAAAAGGGCCTCTTAGGATGAGCTCCCACTTGGCAACCTCTCTTATCATGTAATTGAAACTGAGAAGCCAAGTGACTGACACCGAGATGCACGTTCAATGAAAAGGAGGATTTTACACCCTTGCCCACTGCCTGGTAACAAAACCACAAAACAGGAACATTCCACCCTTGAGAAAATACCCCACTGAAGGAAATTGTAAATGCAAATTCTAGGTCATCAGACTGAATGAAAAGCAGAAGGGGGAAAATGCTGCAGCCAAGATCTTACTGCGTGTTACTACGTTAAATGGTCATTGTGGAGTCCTTGGTGCTCTCTGAGTTTGGTTGTTTGCTTGCAGATGTTTCATTACCTGACTAGGTAACATTGTCAGTGAGGGTGAGGGTGGGGTTTGCTCCCTGTTTATATACAGAAGCTTGCCCTGTCTGAAGACCATATAAACTCCACTCTCTTCTAGCACTGATGATGTTACCTAGTTGGGTAATGAAACATCTACAAGCCAACAACAAAGTTCAGGGAGCACTAAGGACTCCACAGTTCAACCCTGAGCTACAGATATCCTCTTCTACTGGTAAATGATCATTGACTAATGACTGACTCAATAGACAGACTCTATTTTGGTCAACGTGTCAATGAAGATTCTCAGTCATCCAGGTGGAATTGTCTGTAGGTTGAGTCATGGCAACTGGATTTCTTTCTTTTTGGTTGAAAGAAATCCAGTTGCCATGACTCAACCTACCGACTATTTTGGTCAACCTTAGCATATCAGTTTTGGTCCTACTGGGTGCAAAGAAGTGGCCACAGTGGTCAAATTGGGTGCAGATTGGATATCATACCTACATATTTTCTCCTGCAGGACACAATTAGTTTCTTCCTTTAAACTAGAGAAGGTTGCAAGCCCTCTAGTTCTGCACTGGTCAGACCCCATGCTGAGTACTCTGTCCAATTCGGGGCACCACAAGAGAGATTCAGAGAAAGAGATTGAGGGGGCAGAGAAGGGCAGTCAAGATGATCAGGGATAGGAAACTAAGCCTTACAAGAAGTAACGAAATTGGAAATTTAGCCTTGAGAAAAGGCAATTGAGAGGTGGAATTAGCACTTTTTAAGGACCTGAAAGAGAAACAGTTCTTCTTTATTGGCCCAGTACGGAACAAAGAATAATGGATTGAAATTACAGGAAGGTAGATCCTGTCTGAATATTAGAGAAAACTTCCTAACAATAAGATGCAAGCAGTTACTCGGGGAGGTGGTGAAGGTTTAGCAAAGACTGGATCAACATTTGTCAAGGATGCTCCAATTCATGGATCTTAGCCCTAAATATTGCAAGTGTGTGCAGGGAAAGCTCTTCTGTGTAGGGCACTCAGAGTCAGAGATTACATTTTTTGGAGCTGTAACAATTGCCTCCCCCAAATATCTGTGAGGAATATTTGCACTGGATGGAATGTATGGTTCCCACGCAATACTATTAATCACAGATCTGCTCAGTATTGGTTTGAGGGAAGATCTAAATGTTTTTTAGGCCGCTGTGTCCAACGGAGAGTCCAAGCCATGTCCTCCCCACCCTGTAGATGCCCAGAAGAGGGGCCAATTATTCTCACCTTAAGTTTGGACTGTTCATTGCAGAGGACTTTTGATACCAACTCAAGAACCGAAAGAACCCCTCCGTCTTCAGTTCTCCTTTCCTGCTTTTAAAAATGCTGTGTCCATACGGACTCAGAATGTGTGAAAAGCTCCATTCCTCTTGTGTCTCTTTCAGATTCTATTTCTTCCTCAGTATGAATGTGATTTGGCCAGGGGTGTCCACAGGGTATGGTCAAAGGGTGAAGATGGCAGCCAAGACAGTGTGGTTGAAGCCGTGCCTGTTTTTTGTGTGTTCTGCACATCATCACATATGGTGTATATAAAAAAGAGGTGGAGCTTTGATTGCGCTGTGACCACCTTGAGTTTTTGGCTACACCTGATGGGCACCCCTGTGAATGGCTATGAATCCAGAAACAGGGAGCAGCCCAGCAGTTCTAGATGAAATGGACAGAAGGTCTGGGGATCTCCGAAAACAGACATCTCGTTCAGGAATCAGAGAGGTGTAGGAAAAAACGGAGCTTCCTGAGAATGCTTGATTCAAAAGAGATGCCCCAGTTTGTGTGCTTCTAAATGTCTGGATGACAGACAGAAATTCCATGATGATCCCTTTTTCATCACTGTGTTGGCCAGAAGAACTAGCATCTGTTGAGCTTCTGTGAAGATCATCTTCTAACAATCTGAGTTATGTTTTTTTTCATCAAGATGTGTCTATGACAGTATTTCTCAACCTTGGCAACTTGAAGATGTGGGGACTTCAATTCCCAGAATTCTCCAGCAGTACAAGAAGAAATTGAGAGATCTTAAAGAGGAGGGACTTTCACTTAAGCGAGGGGAAGATTTTCGTCCATCTGTTTTTCTT
Source organism: Candoia aspera (assembly GCF_035149785.1). Classification (NCBI taxonomy): domain Eukaryota; kingdom Metazoa; phylum Chordata; class Lepidosauria; order Squamata; family Candoiidae; genus Candoia; species Candoia aspera. The sequence goes on from NC_086154.1 coordinate 256,625,326, forward strand.
CACATTTAATAGGAATGACTGATTTTTTGTTGAAATAGTGCTATTGTGCCATAATGATGTAAACATGTTTTATAAGCCTTCTTAGGCTGAGAGAGAGCTAAGCAAAATAAACCTCTGAAATAAATACTGCTGCTAGCAGTAAAAGAATAAGTGCAAGGACTATGAATAAATGCCACTGCTGTGAATTGACTAATAAACATTACTATTTATAATAACCAACGGCAGCAGTAGGAGTAAATGATGTCATAGATCAGTGTTTCTCAGCCTTGGCAACTTGAAGGTGTGTGGACTTCAATGGCCAGAATTCCCTAGCCAGCCTTGCTGCCTGGGGAATTCTGGGAGTTGGAAGTCCACACAACTTCAAGTTCTCAAGGTTGAGAAACACTGCCCAGAGACATATGTCAAGATGTGTTAGGGGACAATTCCTCCTAGCAGTTTTAGTTCCCAAATGCCTGCAAGCACAAATCATGAATTTTATCACTCTGATTTCTTTTCTATTCTGTCTTAGAGGCAAAACTAAAGATAGCCTCGAGCTGAATTTGGCTCCTGGGATGGCACCCATGCAGTTTTCTTGGCAGCATTAAAGAAGTGGTTTGTCAGTGCCTCGGGGCTTCATTCCTACTTTCCAGACAACAAAGCTGGAAATATCTAAATCAGCCTGCAAAAGGGCTTTAGAAGGTCAAAGCCCCATCAACTTGGTTTTGCACAGTGTGGTAAATTCCTGAATGTCACAATTGACTGACTTCACACAATACCCTAAAGCCAAACCTAGTTAATTAATTACTGTGGCTGGTTCACACAAGTGCCTAAACATTTGGCTGTTTTTTCCCAAGTTCATCTAGAAGACAGTATGTTCTGAATTCCAAGAAGAGACAGAGCAGAAATCTGAACTGCTGGCTGGGTTCAAACTTTGCACCAAGCTATAACATGGTTTGTTGAGTTTTGTGGACCCAGCTGTGGTAGCTTGCAAACTATGATTTATTTATTTATTTTCCAAATTTCTATCACCGCCCATCTCCCCCAAAAAGGGGACTCTGGGTGGTTTACAATATTTATACACATGATACAATAATTTGTTCAATTACTGAACACCTACTGTCTTAGTATAATGTGCAAACTCAAGCCATTATTACTGATTTTTTTTTTACTCCATTGGCTGTCCACGTGATAGGTTCAGTTGCAAAGGACAGGAGTAACGAAATGGCCAATATTAAGAATGAGCATGAGAAAAAATATCATTGTGATCAACTTCTATCACTTCATGTGCTGTTTTTATGACATTCAGTATATAAAGTAGTGGTTCCCAGTCTTGGCAACTTTGCAATGGGTGGACTTCAGTTCCCAGAAATCCGCAGCCAGCATTTAAAGTCCACATATTTTAGTTGCCGATAAAAGGAAACAGAAATGATCATAAACTAATAATAACCCCCATATTGTAGTCAAGCTCTAAGTTTATACTCACATATTGCTGAGTAATGGATTACCATCTGAATATACCTGTTCTTGTCTTATCTCAGGTGAACAAAACTGGGCTTGCTTAAGACACTAGACCACTTTGGTTTACCAGACAAGGTGGCAATACCTAGCTAACTTTGTTTGATATCAAACAGAGGAACACTTGATTACTTTTTACAGTGGCTGTGTTTTGTACTGGAAACTTCCTAGCTCCACGTTTAATTAACTATTTTCTCTGGGAGGACAAGCAAAACTTTCATGGTCAAGGCTGCATTTTTAGTGGGGGAAGACCCAGTGAGAAGGATGGTGATAAAAAGTGGGAAGGGATAAGATTTTCTTCTGTCCTGTGTTCAGAGGGGGACTTACTCTTTTAAACATCCCCCTGCTTGCCAAGTAGCTTTGTAGGGTGGAGTTTTAAACAAAGACACCAAGCCTATTTTAAGGGTTACTCTATGAGTTTATCAGATCTTCTGCTACAAATGAAACAATTGTCATCAATTTTCAGCCATTACGGTTATGGTAGATTCCAGGAGGGGATTAAAAAAAAAAGGAGTATTATAAACTTGGGGGCCTCCCCTTATCCAACAGTTATACCCCAATGATTATCCAGTTGCTTTTGACCCAGAAACCTTTCTTCCATCTTTCAAGAGAAATGCAATTGTGTTTTCTTTGCCCTAGAACACATGTGCATGGAAAATAAAGCAGGAATTATTGATAGAGGGTTTTTTGGCATATGGACTCCCAGTTGATTTTATCAATAATAAGAATAAAAAATTTAAAAATTAACTCTCCACACCCTCCCTTCCCTGACTGCAAACATGAAGAAAGCTTGGGCATAACAGCTGGGAAGGAAAAACAATGAACTGAGTTTTGCAACAGGAGAAGAAACAATTCCTGAATTGTGCATAATTTCTGAACTGGGCCTTAATTTGGTATCCGCCTGCCTTCGCCCACCTGATGTACACACCCCATCGCTTGTTGGACCTGCTCCAGTCAGTCAGTCAGTCTACCTAACTTTTCAAGCACATCCTGTATACTTGAGGTCTCCCCGTTTTTGGCATCAAAGCTTCCTACTTCAGTATGACATCTCTTTACCAGCTCTCACATTGTTCTCACAACATCCTATATGCAAGTTAACAAAGCCCAGTGCCTGCGTTCACTTAACAAGTCAGGCCACAACACATGCACCATAGTGTGGTTTAAACTTATGACCTGGTTCACTCAACGAGTGAAGACAACGGCTAAGTTGACACAACTTAGTCTGGTCCCAGATTGATCGATTGGTTTTGTGCCATCAAGCAGACGTTGACTCTTAGCAACCACATAGTTGGATTTTCTCCATGACGATCAGTCCCTAATGTGGTCCTTCCGGTCTTCCAACAGTGCATCCATCAGTACAACTTCGTGAATCCATCCACCTTGCTGCTGGTCATCCTCTTCTTTTTCCTTCCATCTTTCCCGGCATTAGAGCCTTCTCCAGAGAGCTAGATACCATATTAGTTTGCTCTAAGTTCTTTACGCATGCATGCATCATCAGTCTTCACTTCATCAGATACTGAGCTGTATACGGTAAACCAACTGGGGTAGAGCTCTTGATGCATCTGGGTTATACTGCTGAAGTGAAGACTGCATGGATGTGATGCCCTCTGCAAGGCTGACCAGTTCTCCTGGGGTCATATCAAAGGCCATCTTGTCGCTCAACATATATTCTGGTAGTTGCAGCCTCAACTCACAGATCAGTACAAATTAGTATAAACCACTATTGGTTTGATACGGTGAGTTCAGGGATCCACCTGTTCCATGAAACATTTGAACCCATTACTTTGGAAAGAGAGTGCACACCCAGAATTTTTAATTGAGTGATGTTGGGATCAGGCAGCTATGAGTTTGTTCCAGATGCATGGACACTTCAGGTAACCTACATCAGAACAAAGATGAAGTTAGAGAAGTTCTCCCCTGGGGTTTGCAAATGAAGAGCCCTGTTAGTCTACAGTGGCCAGGATATCTGAAGGAGCCCGGTAGCACCTTTTCTGACTAACCAATTTTATGAAAAGGAAACAGCTTTCACAAGCCACAGCTCCCTTCATCAGATGAAGAACATCCTCTGAAGTTGCAGCTGGCCAATTCCCTCAGCAGTGCTCAATCTGGATCCTTGAATAGGAGTTCCCAAGGAACTGGAATTTCCCTGAAATGTTCCAGGCCAGGGGCACCCACCTAGGGGAGGTCAAAGAAGTCATTTTGACCCCCTGATTCCCCTGCTCCAAGCAGATTGGTGAGTTAGAGTGGTGTGGGGAGGACTTTTTAAAGTCTAAAGGAATACAGGAGAGCCAGTTTGGGGTAGGGGTTAAGGCATCAGGCTAGAAGCTGGAAGATTGTGAGTTCTAGTCCTGCCTTAGGCATGAAAGCCAGTTGGGTGACCTTGAGCCAGTCACTCTCTCAGCCCTAGGAAGGAGGCAATGGCAAACCACTTACAAAATATTGCCAAAAAAACTGCAGGGACTTGTCCAGGCAGTTGCCAGGAGTCAACACTGACTCAGAGGTGCATGTGCACACACTCGCACAAAGGAAGACAGCTTTCAACTCAGGTTTTCGCACCCAGGGTAGACCTATCCCTCCCTGTCCATCACGGTTACATCTTCAGCTGGTTCATACAGCTGAACACAAACACACCCTACTTTACTGCTTAGTGTATTGTGTGCTGCATCCACTGTGGTTACATCATGGCTTAGCACAATGTATGATCACAGCAACTATGGCTTATTTGATAAACCACGATTAGATAGCCTCTGGTGTTGCTTAGAAGAGCTGTGAAGACTTGGCTCTTCAGCCAGGCCTTTGGTGAGGCAGAGAGAGAACCCTCGTTTCATTGTGCTTGTCATCTTTTTATCTATTAATTTTATTGTAATTTCTTTGTTGGATTGTTATGAGCTGCCCAGAGTCACTGAGAATCAGGAGGCATGTGAGTTCAATAAATTATATCATCATCATCATCATCATCATCATCATCATCATGTGTGAACCAGGTTATTATGTAGTATTAGTGTAATTCTATTTTTATATGGGAAGTTTGACTTGGGTGCATGACCGTTTCATTTCTCTCTTAAGAGAACACTAGTTTTGATGCTTAGGATTGATATGTGTGTATACGCACATACTGTTCACATGCAGGGTGTACCAAAAGTCAGGCCCATAGATCATTTATTATATAAGTTACATTAAATATTCAGATTGGTTGCCATTTTCTTCTAAACACTTACTTATTTGTTTGATGCATGGCCTTTGAAGATGGCAAAATTTTCTCCGATGTTCACAAATTCTAGCATGATGGTCTCCTTTAGATCGCCTGTTGGCCGATGGGGCCTAACTTTTGGTACATCCTGTGTGAAAAATTAAGTGTACAAGCGACAGTGAAATCTCAAAGCAGCAGGTCCCTGAAAGCTACAGGAGTCGAAGCATCAGCCAGTGGCCTCTCTCACAATACACAGTGACCTTGAAAGGAAGGCCCGTTCTTCATGGCGTCATCATGCCAATGACCCAATTGGTACCTGCATCTTGACCTCTGAGACAAGAATGCAAATCGAGTCATTTGCATCACATCATGATGCAGGTATTCAGGTTTCCCCTGAGCCCCCATGGTTGCCCATGGCACCAGGTCAGGGAAGGCTAGAGGGCACAGCTACTCAGGAGTAAGTCTACTGACCTCTTTTAACTCTCTTTGATTACAAAGGGATGAACTGAATAACTGCATCCCTATACAGATGTACATCTTATATAAGAAAATAACCCCAGCATGGTTTACCCAAGTTGTTACTTCTGAGTAAACAGGATGACACCCTAGTAGGGACAGTCCAATTTTTAATGCAGTGGGGCCACTCTTTAATTCCGTGAGGCTGCAAGGGAATGGCTGGGTGGAAGGTCTTTGAGGCTGGTAGCCTGTGTTCTGATGTGCCTCCAGGATCATAAATAAGGAGAGACTGCTACTTACTAGGAGACAAGAGCCGAGTTTGGTGTTTTCCTCAATATTATTTGTTGGTTAGATCTCTCTGCAGCTTCTCTTCCAGCAGCTCAAGGAAGTCATTCCATCTCCAATTTTGTCTTGTAATGTCAAGTTTAGAGGGGCTGTGAGAAAGTGACCCGCTGAGGGTCCATGGCTATTGATAAAAGGGCCTGGGGTTTCCTTGCTCCTAATCCAGGATCCAGCACATTAATTGATACACACAAGTGGCCTGAACGCGCAGCAAAAGCAGATTTAGGGAGCAGCTAAGGAATGAATTCAGCCTTTTGGTGGTGCTAGTCCTCATGGAGCCCTCTCTTTCTCTCTCCCCAGCGCTCCACACGGAGCCCCCAAGGGGCCAAGACCATGGCCAGCAGTCCTTTGCCGGCCCCCACCGACCTCCTTCTGGCCGCCCCGTCCAGCGCTTTCCCGCCGGAGCCACTCAGCCAGCCGCCGCCCGCCGCCCGCGGCGCCCCGGCCGTCCCCGCGGGCGCCATGAAGCCTAACCAGGTGGGCCAGGTGATCCTGTACGGCATCCCCATCGTCTCGCTGGTGATCGACGGGCAGGAGCGCCTGTGCCTGGCTCAGATCTCCAACACGCTGCTCAAGAACTTCAGCTACAACGAGATCCACAACCGTCGGGTGGCGCTGGGCATCACCTGCGTGCAGTGCACGCCGGTGCAGCTGGAGATCCTGCGCCGGGCCGGGGCCATGCCCATCTCGTCGCGCCGCTGCGGCATGATCACCAAGCGCGAGGCCGAGCGCCTCTGCAAGTCCTTCCTGGGCGAGAACCGGCCGCCGAAGCTGCCGGACAACTTCGCCTTCGACGTGTCGCACGACTGCGCCTGGGGCTGCCGGGGCAGCTTCATCCCGGCGCGCTACAACAGCTCGCGCGCCAAGTGCATCAAGTGCAGCTACTGCAGCCTCTACTTCTCGCCCAACAAGTTCATCTTCCACTCGCACCGCACGCCCGACGCCAAGTACCTGCAGCCCGACGCCGCCAACTTCAACTCCTGGCGCCGCCACCTCAAGCTGACCGACAAGGCCCCGCAGGACGAGCTGGTCTTCGCCTGGGAGGACGTCAAGGCTATGTTCAACGGCGGCAGCCGCAAGCGCGCGCTCCCCTCCGTCGCGCCGCCCGGCCCGCCGGCTCCGCCCTGCCACCCGCTGGCCTCCGTCAAGGCCGCCGCCGCCGCCGCCGGGGTGGGGTTGGCGGGCGGCGCGGGCGGCGGCGGCCTGCTCAGCCCGCACCTCCTGGCCGCGCCCCCGCCGCCGCCGCCGGATCTGCCCCAGAAGCGGCCGCGCTTCGACGACGATAGCGAGCTTCAGGAGGCTGTGGCCGCGGCTGCCGCCGCGGCCGCAGCCATGGCGCACGGGAAAGCCCCGCGGAACTACCCGGTCATTCCGGTTCCCAGCAAGGGCGCCTCCTTCGGGGGCGTCCTGCAGAAGTTCCCCGGCTGCGGGGGCCTCTTCCCGCACCCCTACGGCTTCCCGGCCGCTGCGGCCGCCGCCTTCAGCCTCTGCCACAAGAAGGAGGAGGCCGACGGGCTGGGCGTCGGGGGTCAGGGTGGCCCGGGGGCTCCCAAGGCGGCGGCGGGCACCCCGTCGGCCGGAGCCGGCCTCTCCGGCCTCTTCTGGCCCGGGAGCCGTAAAGAGGCGGCGGCAGCTGCGGCGGCCGCCTTCTACCCGCCCTTCTGCATGTTCTGGCCGCCTCGCGCGCCAGGCGGACTGCCCGGGCTGCCCACCTACCTGCAGCCGCCGCCGCCGCCGCCGCCGCCGCCACAACCCTCGGGCTGCTCGGCGCTGGGCGGGGAGAGCTCCAGCCTGCTGCGTCAGGCTTTCCTGGACCTGGCCGCCGAGCCCACCGGCGAAGCGGGGGCCGCTGGGCTGGGCGCGCCTCCCGCCGCTGCCCCCCAGGCTGGCGGCGCGGCGGGCGGCGGCAGCAGCAGCCGGGAGCCGCGCGCCTTCGAAGGGGGTGGCGGGGGTGGCGAGGGCGGCGGCTCCCCCGCCGCCGAGGGCGCGGTCCCCACCGCCCGCCTGCTGGACGGCCAGCCGCGGGCCAAGGGGGGCTCGGCCTACCACCACTCCAGCGCCTTCCGCCCTGTGGGGGGCAAGGAGGACTCGGAGAGCCTCGCCAAGCTCCACCAGCACCACCAGCCGCCGGCCCGGCCCGCCTCGCCGCCGCCGCCGCTCCTGCTCCTGCCGGCCGAACGCGAGCCGGCCCTCCCGCCCGCCGGGCCCCGGCTCCTCTCGCCCGGGGGGACCAGCTGCAGCTTCCCCAGCGAGGACAGCAGCGAGGCGGAGGAGGAGGAGGAGGAGGAGGAGGAGCCGGAGGTCGACGTGGAGAGTCACCGGCAGCCCGGCGAGGAGGACGAGGAGGACGAGGATGAAGAGGAGCAGGAGGAGGAGGAAGGAGCGGGGCCCGAGCCGGTGGATCCCGTCGGCGGAACCAGCCACTTCCAGCAAGGCCGGGGACTGACGGACAAGGGGGGCGCCCGGGAGAGATCGAACCCTTCCACGGCTGCCCCGACGGGGCCTTTCCTTGCCCAGGGGAGCCCCGCTGCCCCCGAGCCCGAACAGCTGCCGCCGCTGCCCCCGTCTGTGCCCCCCTGCCTCCCCAAAGGGGCCAGCAGCCCGGCGATCCATACGGCGGCCCAGGAGACCGCGCCGACGACGCCCTACAAAGATGTAAATAGCCGCCCCCCCCCCGGAAATCTGCAGCGGTTGCTCTTGGCGGGTGGGGGGAGGTTGCTGTGGGCTTGGATTTCCTGGCTCAGCTTTTGCTGCCTGGCCAGTCTCTTCTGGGAAACCCGGGGTGGGGGGAATGGAGAAAGCCCCGACTGGGACTTTAGAAAACCCGGGGCCCCCATCCAACCCGAGGCCAAGCCACTTGTTACAGCCAGCCTCTAGTTTGCTTCTGGACCTGGCTGGATTCACACAACCTATTAAACTTGGCTCCAGTAAGGTTAGTGTTTCTGGGGGTTGTGGTGCCACATTGTGTAAACCACACCTTCAGGTGAAGCCATCTGGTTTTTTCCTTGGGGCAACATATGTTACTAAGCAGACCATTGTATTGTGTTAAGCTAGTTTGTTGAACTGTATGAACTCAGCCAGGGAGATGCTTCTCATTTAAATCAAGATTGGTGTTCTTGGATTGTTGTTGTTTTCCCCAAATGATCATATTACTTTCTAGATCCCTTTGCTTGCAAAACGGTGCCTCCCTTTCCAAACAGTGTCATTTTCTTTCAAAGTCAGTGAAAAGCTCTCCCACTATGTCAGACCCACAAGCCTCAATTTGGGAGAGAAATTCAAGCAAAGGATATAATCCACAAAGCCGCTTATGCTGGTGACCCATTCAGGGTTCTTGCTTTAATTTCCCGGAACTTCAAAACTGAAGCAGGTAATAGCCATTTCAGTCTTAGCCTAAGTGCAATATGCATTTAGGCAGTAAAGCTGACTCTGAATGGAGCTTGACTCCTGGTGTCCCCACGGATAGATTGATGTTTTCTTGGGAGCAACATAAGAGGTTGGTTTTACTGTTGCTTTCTTCCAGAATTTAACTGCCTGGTCCATCCTGGGATTTCTTGATGATCTTCCATCCAATTCCTAATCAGGTTCAACCCTGCTTAGCTTTCCAAACATTGCTAAGTTCAGCAAAACTGTGCCATCCCCTTGAAAGCACTTACAAACTCTTTAAAAAGTGGGGGGAGGGGGTCTGCAGGGTGTGGTGAAAAGAGTCAAGATGCAGCCGCACCCTGCAAATAAGCATATTTAGAAGTGTGCAGTTTTAGTCTCCCTGGACAACAGAGTAAGATGGGAGGAATTATCGTAGCTTTTCTGCTGCTGTTCTAAAGTCAAGAAGTCTGAATCACGTTGCTGAAGAATCGCTCCAAACCAGCGTGATAGTCCCAGCCAGCACAGTCTAAAAATGGGCTGTATAGTTCTCCCGCAAATATATTGCTTTCTCTTAAGCTTGGTTGGCAATTGTTCCCATTGATTTTTTTTTTTGTTGTTTCCACTGATTTTTAGGGTACTGTTTCAGGCTTGGAGGGATAATAATCATAAGGATTATAATTTCACCGGGCAGAAGAAAAATCAAGCAGAACGGTAGGGCAGAACAGTTACAGGTTTCCTCTTCAGTTATGTGAGGGATGAATTCCCAGGATTCCCAACCACGTGAGTGTTGCAATCCCAATCCATCTGCGGAGCAGCCAGCTTGAGAAGCCTAAAATCTTCCTTTCTGTGAGAGAACCAACCTCTACAAGAGTGGGATTGCATTAGAAGGCAGAAGGATCCTGACAAGGGATCAGCAAAGGGCGCTGGGGTGCTAGAAAAGATTGGGGGGGGGGGGAGAGAGGTGTCAGAGGACTGGAATAATGCCCTATAAAGAAGACACAATTCTTATTTGAGTAGAGGGGCTGGTTAGAACCGACAGGAATCTTTACAGTGAGTGCACAGTGCTGAGAAATACATTTTTCCTCTCTCTCTCTTTCATAACGTTAAGATGTCAAGTCCTCCAGGGATTCTAAATGGAAGATTTAGGTCAGGAAAAAAGAGCCACCTTGGGAAATTGGTCTTTGGAACGCTCTGCCCCAGGATGTAGCTTCCTCTGTGAGGAGGAAGAGCTGTAATAGCAGGAGGGTTGTTAATGTTAATATTAAGGGAAAAGTCTGTTAGAGCCAGTAGTTAGTGACTTTCTTCCTACTTCTGAATGTCTTGGATTGGCCCAGTTCTTCCCAGTTAACCAGAGGAACTTCACCTTCCATTGGAGAAGCAAGGATGGGCCACCCAGTCTGTGACTTCTGTACTATGAAGGACGTTGCAGGGGCTTCTGGGGGGGGCACTCCTTGCCAGGTAATTAATGTCTGCCCCCCCAAGCCATCCCTGAAGAAGAGATTTGGGCTGCAAAGCTGGACCTTCAGTGCTGTTCCCCCTGAATTTAGAGGGGCTGCTGTTGAAAAACACCCCTCTTGGCTCTTCTGGTTCAATATAGTCAGGTGGGCAGGGTTTGAGGGAAGACCCACCCTGTTTCCCATCAGGGGTGATACCCTTTGTGTAGCAAAGGGTACTGCTGGTATCTTCCTTATGTTTTCGCCTACAGTTCCCATAAAGTTCCCATAAATGATGGCCAGTGCCCAGGGGAAGGATATCAAAGCCCTTGGCCAGACTTAGGGCATCAGGTAAATCTTCCTGTAGATAAAGCAGGGAAGGAAACTAGATTCCCTTCCAGGATTTGTGTCTTTCAGTTATGGATCTGAGTGCTCACTTAAAAAAGTATTTCTCAACCTTGGCCACTTTAAGATGTGTGGAGCTGGGGAATTCTGGGAGATGAAGTCCACACATCTTAAAGTGGCCAAGGTTGAGAAACACTGACTCAACGCTTACTTGCTTTCTGATGGCTGAACCCTATTTATTTTCCCAAACAAGCTTCCGTTGCAGGGCATAAGCCCCCTTTTTGAAGTGGGTACACTGGCGATTTGGAGAGAGTGTAGTGGACACATTCACAAAATGGCTGCTGCAAGCGACTTGCCTCTTCACAATATGCCTGCCGTTCTAAGCATGGCCAGTCGCAAGGCACCCAGAGTCATTCCTGCAGATAAATGGGATGTCAGAGGGGGATACTTTGCATTGCATTGTTTTTATTCAAATAAGTTTAGGGGGACAAGTGATGTAGGACAATGAAGCTGACAGGCACCAAGGGAGGATCTGGATGGGGCACCAGATTCCCTAACCAAGTTCTGCAAGTTAGTGCCTGGTGAATCGCACCAAATTACCACACCAGCAATACTGGACTGGATCTAAACCATCATTCTGAATAAAGCCTTAAGCACCATTGATTTCAGTGGGCCTCCTCTGGTTAAGTCTGGAGCCAACTCTCTGCCTCTAGATTGCCCAACGTGGCTTTATAATCCACAAAAAGTGACAGGATCTGCCTTGGCTGATCTCAAAAAGGCTAAGCAGTGTGAGGCATGGATTGGACTTGGATGGAAGAGCACCAGGACATCCCAGGGATGAAGACCAGATTGGGATGTTGAAAAAATACAGGTAGTCTCGTTTAGTGACCATTTACATTTATGTCAGTGATGGAAAAGTAACTTCATGACCAATCCTCGCCTTTATGACCTTTGGAGGTCTGTAAAGCAAAGGAAAGCTGAAATCAGATCGTAAGCACAGTCGCGGTTTCACTTTGCAACCGTTTCAATTAATGACTGAGTTGGCAGTCCCAATTGTGTCACTAAACGAGGATGACCTGTATCTTGGAAGAAAGAAAGGCAGGCTACTTCCATAAAGTTGCTAGAAAAATTACCCAGATGTGCCCTGATACCATGAGGATACAAGTGTGACATAGAAACTTTATTTTTTACTGCAATTTATCCCCCGAGGTCTGGTACCCAAATCCTGCAAGGGACCCTTTGGCAGTGCAGCCAGGTTGATTAACCAGGGTGCTCAAATCTGAGGGAATTTGCAGCTGTCCAGAAATGGAGAGCATCCCCCCCCAACTCTGGCTACAGCAGTAGCCGGACTTGAGCTACTGCTAAGGAGTCCCAGATTCCCCCTGTGGTGGTCAGTCTTCTGAAATGCAGTGACCTTCACCTCTTGGAACGACAGTTCTCAACAGCTCTGCCTACTGCAGGGCCAAGAGTTACGCAGGGTTCCCAGACCCGGGCTGCAGGCATCCGCACAACCTCTGGATGCCAGCAAAGGCAAACAACGGCCATCTCTTTGCTGCCATCTGGTGGTGATCTGGAGATTAGTGAACCAGAACTGATAGCCTTGAGGACAATAGGAGTCACAGTCCCCAAAGCATCATCTGGTGAACATGAGTCCTAATACACTGAGAAAAAAAAAGCACCATCTGAACAGGAGTCATCACTTTCAGTTACAAAAAAGGATCCCACTGACATTAGTGAGATTTACACTGAGGTCAAAACCCAATCAGAATCCAGCCCATTGTCACCCTGAATGCCTCTTAACATCCCAGGGATGAAGACCAGATTGGGAAGCTGAAAAAATGCAGAGTCCTCGTTTAGCGACCATTTGCATTTATGATGGTGATGAAAAAGTAACTCCATGACTAATCCTTGCCTGTACAACCTTCACAGATCTGTAAAGCAAAGGAAAGCTAAAATCAGATTGTAAGCACAGTTGCAGTTTCACTCAGCAACCGCTTCGCTTAACGACTGAGTTGCCAGTCCCAATTGTGGTCGCTAAACAAGGACTACCTGTCCTCACCTCCCCTAACCCTAACCCTCCCCTAGTTGAGTGCTAAGCAATGGGATGTGCGACACTTCTGTATTGGACCCCATCTGCCATGAAAGCAAGCACAATTCTTGACTGAGATTTAGCCTGGATGTGTTGTTATCCCCCCCTGCCCAAATGTTCTTTCACCTCTTCCCAACCTTCCTCCATTACTAACTGACCATCAACTGAACAGGGGATGGGGGGCTGTTTCCTTCCTGCCTGCCTGCCTGCCTGCCTGCCTTCTAATTTTTGCCTGTTGTTTGTTTCTTTCCATGCTGGCAGATTCTGAAAAGCAAGGAAGTTCATCCCGTCAGTGTCTCCTCCAAGGAAGATACTTTCTCAGGCAAGGCGATGAAATGGATCCCTATTGTGATTCCACCCTGGGATGGAGTCAGGAGGGGGCAGAATTGACTTGCATCCCCTAGGATGGCCCCCAAAGTGTTTTGGTCCTGCAGGGTTGCTCCTGAAAAACCTCAGGATCAAGATTCTGAACATCACACTACATGTGTTTGTGTTTGTGTATGTGTATATAGGGTAGTGCTTCTCAACCTTGGCCAGTTTAAGGTGGGTGAACTTCAACTCCCAGAATCCCCCAGCCAGCATGGCTGGCTGGGGAATTCTGGGAGTTGAAGTCCACCCACCTTAAACTGGCCAAGGTTGAGAAACACTGATACAGGGGATGGGGATGTATATCAAGGCACGTCGATCACACGTTAAGAAGGACTTATTTCTCTATTTGTGTCCATCTTTTTATATTTATTTCTGATGGATAGATCTGTTCTCTCTATCCCTTCTTTATTGGTAGATAGGTTCTCTCTTTATTTCTTTTATAGATAAATAGAGCTGTTCTGTCTTTATTCAATTTATATTTAACAAGAGAAAAAGAGAGAGCAGAAGAGAGTCGGCATCATACAGGTAGTTAACAGCCACAATTAGGATCCGAATTTCAGCTGCTAAGCGACAAGGTCATTAAGTGAATCTGACCCGATTTTATGACCTTTTTTGCAGTGGTTGTTAAGCAAATCACCACAGGCATTAAACAAATCATGTGGTTGTTAAGTGAGTCACGTGGTCCCCCATTGGTTTTGCTTTCCAGAAGCTGGTCAGGAAGGTTGAAGATGGCAATCACGTGACCACAGGACGCTGCAACGGTCATAAATGTGAATTGGTTGGCAAGCACCCAAATTGTGATCATGTGACTGTGGGGATGCTGTGACAGTTGTAAGTGTGAGGACTAGTTGCAAGTTGGTTTTTCCAGCACTGTCGTAAGTCCAAACCATCACTAAATGAATGGTTGTTAAGCGAAGACTAGTTGTAATGGTTGCATTCACAAGATGCCTAACCAGATCACTGAACTGACCCGTTTTCTAGGTTCATGAAATATGAGGAACCATTAACCAAATGACCTTCATTTGTGCTATGTTGTCTCAGCCATATACAGCATGCATACACAACTAACCAAGGTTCATTCTAACCACACTTAGCAGGGTGGTCCACAGGGCGTGGCCAAAAAAGTTAAGATGATGGCTGCAGCAGTGCAACTGCAGAGCTTTGACTGCACCATCTTGACCTCTGACCACGCCTTGCAGACAGACCACTATGCTTACCATTGCTGTGCAAATACAGCCCCCAGATTTGTAGCTGACCTGGGTAAGGTCAAGGGTGTCATGTGAACATGGTCAGTATGAGAGGAGTAAGACTTCAGCAAAGTAGTAGAACAATTTTGGACATCGGCTGGGATCTCTTCTCCAGCGTCCACACAGATGTGAGGGATATTACTCTGCTTGGGGGAATATTTATTTTTTGTTCCTTGTTTTCTTTGTGTTTAGATAAGAACAAGGAACACAGTTTTTTCATCACAGACTCTGAACATCCAGGAGACATTTGGAGAAATATAGCAGGTAGGTGTAGAAAGGAGCGTGGGGGGGAGGTATTTACTCCAAAGTAAGCCCACTGGCTTCCATGGTGTTGTTCCCCAGCTGGCATGCACAGGACTTCAGCCTGAAAATTCTTAATCAAATGACTGAATATTTTGTAGGGGTTCCCCCCCCCCCAAAATAAAAATAGAACAATCCTGAATAGATATAATAACTAAGGGGAAAATGCAAATAGGCAGGGGTGGTATGGTGTTAATAGCAATAAGATTATTAATTGCTGGGCATATTTCAGCAGGAAATTTCGGAAATATATCAGGTTACACAATGGAGCAGGCTGGAAGAAAAAAAAACATAAAATGACAATAATTGAAATGTTCTCTTTGAAACCTTCCATTAAAAAGGATCACAGCTTATTGCTTTTAATATCTGTCAGAGAGACATTAAAGGTGTTTTATGAGATCTAAGGCAACATTTATATTATCTCCGTGATAATGATCTCTACACAAAATGTATAATACATTGACAAAAATTACATTATACAAATTAAATGGAACCACCTTTTACTGATTGCTAAATGTCTCCAAGGGGTTTGGGGAGGGGAGGGAAAAAAAACGTGATTAGAAGTTTTGATACTAAGTTGGGTATTGCCAGGGAGGGTTGTAAGAAAAAGCGGGTTTTGTTTCATGGGAGACAGAAAAGGGGGGAGGGAATCTAATTTTCCATTTATGTAATGCAAACTGTCTTGGCTTTGACTATTCACGGTTAATTGACTGTCAAACGAGGTTGCTATCCTGAGGCTACGTCTGCAAATTTGCCTGTCAAATGAGACAGAGAAAGCAAGCCAGAGAGAGAGATGGAATAGAATGGAAAGCAGTTGCAAAAAATCGGATCCCAAAGAAATCTTATATATATATAAAAGCAGGGTGAAACCATTGGGAAACTCAGAATTAAGAAAAACAAACCACACGCTCATCCAGCCTGTAGAAACCTGGGTTTTGCTGCCAAAGGAATGCTTTATTGGAAAGATTTCACCTGATTTTTAAAAAAAAGTCTGAAAGAAGAGGTTGGGGAGAGGGGAAACAATAGCCTTTTAAATAAAGTGAATGGATGGTCAGAAGAGAAATTGATATTAGAATGGAGCAAGGGATAATCTGCCCGGTATCAGCAGGAAAATATTATGGAGTGGATTATTAACATGGCAGGAGGAGCTGCTTAATTTCTCTTAAAGTGGCACATTATGATAAACTAAAGCATGGGTAGAAATGAAAAACACTTCTGGATATTTACTGTCCATCTGTTTTACATAATCATGATACTTCTTCTCTCTCTTTTTCCCCCCCTTTTTTTAGTTGTCATCCCATTTCATGCTGTTTGTGCTGCCATAGCTTGAGACGGTCACTCGCCTTTTAGAGCCTGGATGCATGTCTGCCTTTTATCTTACTGCTGTTGTCCAACTCCACAAGGCAATAATGTTAGCTTGTAAACAGTCTGGTAGCACCTGAAAGACGAATGCATTTAATATGGCGCAAAGTCTTCTAGGCTGAAGTCCACTTGGTGAGCTGTTAGTGGCAAACCCGAAGTGAATCTGCCATGTCCAAAGGGAATACTGGAGACATAGAATGGCTTACTTATCCCTCCTCTGCAAAACATAATATACCTGATTTGGGCTTTCCCAAATCATCTTGCTGGCCAAAGGACCACAGGACCCCTTGACCTGCCCAGAAGGTTCATCTCAGATGTAGAATTATTTCACACCGATGTTGTTAACTTTCTAAATGACCAGGCACACCTTGATCCTTAGGTATCCCCAGTAGTTTGCTGTTGTGCTGAAGGCATCGGGCTAGAAACTGGGAGGCCGTGAGTCCTAGTTCTACCTTAGGCATGAAGCCAGCTGGGTGATCTTGGGCCAGCCACTCTTTCTCAGCCCTAGGAAGGGGGCAATGGCAACCCTCTTCCAAAACACTTCGCCGAGATAACTGCAGTGACTAGTCCAGGTAGTTGCAAGGAGTCAACAATGTCTCAAAGGCACACACAAAAATTAAAACACTCACTTTAGGCTTCTGGCATGTGCCATCTGTCTCCTCTCTTATTGCTTCGTATTTAAGACAGTGAATGTCAGGAAAAGAGAGAGAGATGCTAGAAAGAAAACAAGAAACATCAAAAACAAAGAAGGAATAGCTTGATCCATTTCTAGCCCTGGACTCATCCATTATTTGTTCCAACTCCATCCATCGTTAGTATATTCCGAAGGGAATTTGCCTACCAACTGGGAATAAAAGGGGTTTATGACTGGTCTAAAGTCCTTCGTTTAACTGACTTTTTGCTACCCCATATGCCTGGAAATGCTTTCCAACATTTTTACATGATTTGACCTCTGCTTTCCCCAAGCCAGCTTTTACATTAAAACATGCTGTCTCTTATCTGACCGTTCCCTAGGCAGCATCTCTTTGCCTCGTCTCCCAAGGTCTTTCCCACAGACCATTACAGTTATTATACTCTATAGCAATATTTATTTATTATTTCATTAAATTTGTGGTGGCTGTCCATCCCAGCAGACTCTGGGCAACTCCAGAGTTCTAGCAGTTCATGTGGTGTTTCTTGATCTGGTCTACCTCAACCCTTAGCCTGTATACAGGTAGTCCTTGGTTAACGATGGTAACTGGGACCAGAATTTCTGTTAAGTGATGTGGTCGTAAAGTGTGATGTCACATGACTGCATCGCTTAGTGACGGCAATCCCGGTACTCCCTGTTGCCATTGTTAAGCAAGGATCGCTGGTCATTAAGTGAGTCCCAGGTGGGTCACAAGCAGGCTGGCAGGGGGAGGATGTGCGGGTGGCCCGTGAAGTGTGGTGTGAGTGTGGTGGGGCTGGGAGTGGCTGCTGCCGGGGATGGGAGAGAGTGAGCAACTTGTGACCTTCCCTGCCAGCTTCCCCATTGACTTTGCTTTTGGGAAGCTGGCAGGGAAGATTGCAAATGGCGATCGTAAGACTGCAATGGCTGCAATGACAAGCACCGGTGGTAAGTCTCCTCGTTCAGCACCGTCTTAACTTTGAATGGTTGCTGAATGAGTGGTTTTTAAATGAGAACCACCTGTACCTTACAGTGACTATGGGAAAAATGCATGTAACATTCACACAATATACTTAACCTGGTTTCCCAATTAACCCATTTTCTGAGTTCTCACATTGAGTCAAACATGCTGGGTTTGCACAGAATGTTAACCAAACCTAGTACACTGTGTGAATGTATCTGCTAGATGTTTACATGACCTGGTTAAGCTTATCTTACGAATGCAACAAATAAGTATTCTGTGAAATACTACTGCTTCCTTCCCATCCTTTGTCGCCTCTTTATGTCAAATTTAAGATTGTAAGTTGTTCAAGGATTTGCTTGTAGTGCTTTGTAAGTATCTTGCATATTAATATCACCGTTTTAAGGCTACCATATTTGGATTGCTAAAACTGGGAATACCAGTAGATGGTAGCAATGGGATACCGAAGAAGCCCTTTGCTGCCATCCTGTGGTCATGTGGGATTTTGCAGCCCTTATCTGGTAGCCCTGGCTATATACTAGGCATTGTACTGCTTGAAATAGCCTGATGTTTTACTATCCTCTGGTTTCTGAGGCTTTTCTCAGTCTCAGCTGTGATTTGCCAGATGGCCTGGGGGAAGGTTTGCTGTTCAGGAAGTATGAACCTAAAGCCCCATTAGATACTCAGTGGTAGAACCCCTTTGCACACAGAAGGTCCCAGTTCAATTTATGGCATCTCCAGTTAGAAAAGAATCAAGGAACAGGACTGAAGGACTTCTACATGAGGCTGTGGACTTCTACTGCTGGTCACCCCAACTCAGTACCACCTGTACATACTGTACGGGCTCTTCCACTCCAGGGCTATCAGATCTGGGCTGCAAGTATCTGATGACCACTAGATGGCAGCCCACAGATACAGAAGACCTTTAATTATTTGCTGCCATCTAGTGGTTGTATGTCTTTTTGCAGCTCAATTCTTAAATCCTGATTGGATTCCTAGTTTTTAGCCATGTTGGCTTGGAAATCTAGCAGCCCCAACATCTCTGGAGACCTTAAGGTTGAAGAAACCTGGAGTATGCAATATTAGGGATTGTGTAGCCATCTGATATGGCAGAATGCAGCCTCTTAGATGCTGGTATTTGTATATAATCTGAGCTCACATGACAATATTTTATCTATTTATTTATCAAATTTGTCACTGCCCATCTCCTCCCACCAGAGGGACTCCATGTTCATTAAAGGCAGTGGAAAACAGATAGTATGCAGTTTGTGACTTAGGAAGTTGCACTGAATTCTTCAGCCCTTTACAGAGTTTGAGCAAACACTGTAGCTATGGTCATCCTTCCATGTATCTTACATCACATTGAGTGAATTTATTCCTTTATGAAATGTCTTACCTGTTTTCCCATCCCCGGAAGCAGCCACTGGGTTTCTTGGGATTGTGACTCCCAGAATTCCCAGCTATCATCACCAAAGGATAACTGGAATTCTGAGAATCAGTTCCCAGGGGCTGATGGGACCTAATTGAGGAAGTCTGCTGTGTAGTAGCCATAACAATATAGTTTTGCTATTAGAGTACAGTACATGTCAACCAACTGCAAATTTTTGGAGGATTTTACTTGGACCAGCCCTTAGAAGCTAAAACTATTGTTTGTTGTGATAGACTATTCCTCGTTGCTTCAAAAATCCTCGTTGCTATTTTGTTCCACAGTTGTCCCTTGACCTCTGGTTCTCCTAAACCTTCGTGAAGCTTTTCCATCTGAAAGAAGGAACATGTTAACTGAGGCTCTGGAAGACAGGAAGGGAGTTCCCCGTCTTTCATATTCATTGAAATATGAGCTGTCAACCCATTAAGAACTTCCAGTTGATTAAGCATCTTCCTTTTAATTACTCCATCAATTATATTTAAGTATATATTACCAAACTTCAAAAGGAATACCATTTCGTACAGTGCAGTAAAGGAAATGCAGGATAATTTTAGAATTTAATAAACAAAACAAGCATCTGTTATAAAAAAAAAATGGAGCAATATAATTTTAATCATTTCCTTTTCTTTCCCTATAATAGCAATGCATTAGAGCTAGCTTCTCTTTATGAGCCAAAATATGTTTGGAGCTGACAGCAACAGTAACTAACACTGGCCTCCACCAATTATTCAGACTCTAATGGATTACTCTACCAATTTAATTAATAAAAAAACCTCTAGCCTTAATGCTAGTACATGATACTGTACTGAGGAGTCTGTCTATTGTAGCCAATAGGAAACCCTCACTGGTTGGATAATAGGTGTGTGTTTATTAAAAAAAAACATGGTTATGATTAGCCATGCATAACAGAGAAGGCTTTGTAAGTCTTGTATATAAGAATATAGTTTACATAAATGGCAAAATATATGCATATTATCAAATATTAGAATATAAG
The DNA here is from genome assembly GCF_035149785.1 of Candoia aspera. Taxonomy (NCBI): domain Eukaryota; kingdom Metazoa; phylum Chordata; class Lepidosauria; order Squamata; family Candoiidae; genus Candoia; species Candoia aspera. The sequence continues at coordinate 256,645,346 of NC_086154.1, forward strand.
AACATGAGATACCCCCTACTGGATGGGGCCCCTGCCCCATCTAGTCTGACAGTCCATTCTCCCAGTGGCCAACCAACTGCCCAAGGAAGCCCACAGGTCTCCCAGAGACGGCCTTCAGAGGAAGTCCAACTGCCATCAAGGCTAATAGCCATTGACCCACATGACTTCCATGAATTGCTCCAACCCATTTTTGAAGCCAGCCAAACTGGTAGCCAGCACCACCTCTCGCTGTAGTGAATTCCAAAATTTAATTACATATTGGGTAAAAAAAAAAGATCCATTTGTCTGTCCTGATTCTTCCAGAAGTCCATTCCATTGAAGTAAGAGTAGAACCTTGCATTGTGTTGCTTTTATTCACTGTGGATTGTGACGTACCAATGTGAATATCAGCAGCTCGGGTCAGTCTCAAAAATATATTGTTGAACGCTACTATACTATACCTACCTAAAGTAAAACTGAATGGAGCTGGACTCCTGGTGACTTCATGGCCAGATCTGTGTACTGTAGTCTCCTTTGCAAGAAGGTGGAAGCAGTTTGCCATTGTCTTCTTTAGAAGCCTTCTTCTCTTTCCATATCTGGTCTACAACCTTTGGTTTTCCTGTGGTCTCTCTTCCATAGACTAACCAGGTTGGATTCTGATTAGCTTTTTGAGATCATACGAGGTATGTTAGGTGTATGCATACTCAAAATAGAACCTACCAAATCTGCAGGGCTTGCTTCCAGCTAAATAGTTATAGGACTGCAATGAATTCAGAAGTAGAACAGTTTTTTGAAGTCAGAGTCAGCTGATGTGAACTTACGCACAAGTGAAGTATACCACAATAGAGTGGTCAGCGTCCTTGGAATTTTGGAAGAACATTATGGGTACTCTGATAAAATGTCTGTCACGATAGGCATGGCCAGCTACAACAGACCAGGAGATAAACTGATGAGCATGCTCCTTCCTGCACATCTGCGCCCCTCCACATCCCCAGGCTGTTTCAACCATCTCAGTTTACTTCTGGTTTTTTCTTTGTCTTTTTTTCAAAGGATAGGGCTGCAATTGTCCACCATCTCTATTTTCTAAGAATAGAGCAGCCCTGTGGGCTGACATAGCATTATTTTAAATAAAGATTTCATGGTGTAGGTGCTATGGCACACGCACACAGAGCCCATTTACTTTATGGTCCAGTTAAGCCAGAAAAAGTGCCTTATCAAAACTAAGCACGTTGTAGAATCATAGAATTGTAGAGATGGAAGGAACTACAAGGGTCACCTACTGCAACCACTGTAAAGGGCAGGAAAACCAGTTCAACCATCCAGGAGAGGTAGCCGTCAAGAGTCTTCTTAAAACTTCCAGAGATCAAGAACCCGCAGTCACCATAGGTAGACCATTCCACTGTTGTACAGGAAACCTAAGTAGCTGAAGCTGATACCCATTCTTTCTGGTCCTAGTTTTGTTGGCCACCTTTCTTGTAGGTTCCCTCGATGTACCTGAACACAGCTATCAGGTCTCCTATAAATCTTCTTTACTCCAGACTGAACATCCCACGATCCTTCACCCTGGCCTCGTAGGGCTGGTCCGCCAATCCCTGAATCATATGTTGAGTAGAATCAAGCCAAATGTGAGAGGTCCTTAAAGAAGGAGCGGGCAAAAGTTCTAATTGACAACAGTTACTGATTTTTCTATTCTAATGCTCAAGTGTAATTTTCTAACACCAAAAACTCTTACCATGAGCAGCGGTGTCTGCAGGGTTTGGTCAAAAAAGTCAGGATGACAGCCACAACAGAGCAGCAGAGTTTCAATTGCATAGTCATAGCCTCCATCTTGACTTTTTTGACTACACCCTATGGACTGCCTCCAGCCACAGAAAGAAGATAATACGGTGCTGTGCTTTTAGCAGGAGTTGCTTTGCAGAAATAGTGAGGTCAACACCATTCATGGTCCAGAACATAGGGTGCATTCAGTACTCAGCAGGAAGAACTTAAAGTGATGTTGAGCAATGAAGCAGAAGATGTTTGAAAAAAGTAGCTCCTGTACTTAGGTGTTAGGTCATACGGATGAAGTATGATGCAAAAATAACAAAAAGTGTGTTGTGGTGTCATAATACATGTGTCATTACTTGGCTTCTTGGATGTTGTGGCTTTAGGCATACAGTATGTAGGGCTACCAGAAATGGACTGTCAAAAGCCATACAACCACTGGAGGGCAGCCACAATGCACAGAAAACTATTAACTCTCTGGGGCCATCTAGTGGTCATTCCAGTTTCTACAACACAAATCTGGTGTAGGGATGTTGACATTGTTTTCTTTCAGAGTCCTGGAATTTTTAAGTTGAGAGCCACTTAAAATATCACAGCCCTTGGCAAGGGTCAGGCAACAATTCTAGTCCCAGAACACAGTCGCTTCCTGAATTAAGCCATTTTTTTCAATCCACACAAACAAATCAATCAGCTTCATTTCGTGCAGCAAATTAAGCCACCAAAAAGCCGACAAAAAACCATGGTTGACATAAGCCAAGTTTAGCATATTGTACAAACCTATCTGCTAGGTCTTTACCTGACATGGTACAGGGTGTTTGCAATATCTGCACAATAGTGGCCAGTCGCTTTTACAGTGGCTCAAAATCCAACTTCTGTTCTGAAAAACCTACAGGGGGAAGCGTAGAGTGAAGAAAATTGGGGCACCAATATTGGGTCCTACTGAACTTGATTAACAACTTGCCCATCCCACTCAATTACATCAGAGGGCAGCAGCTGGCTGGGCTGGGCTGGGCTGGGCTGAACTTTAGAGTAAAGCTAAGGAGGGTTGGACCACCTTAGTCTTTGGATGGGAGACCAGCAGGACCTCTCAGAGCTATAAAGTTGATTGGAAAATTGAAGAAGCTCCCAGAAGACAGTTTTCAACCGCATTCCTCTTGTTACCCAGAAGACTAGATGGCCAGGTCCATCTAGTCTTCTTGAAGTCACTAGGAGTCTTGAAGTCACTAGGAATCAAGCTCACCTCAAACGAGACTTAATCTTTTGCCTTGCTCAGTAGCAGAATGAAGCTGATCCTGAACGCACTTGAAAGACTAAGCAGAGTCAGACTTGCCTAGTACATGGATGGGAGACCACCAGGAAATCCAACGGCTGTAGGCTAAGAAGTTTTTTTAAAAAAACTAGGAAAGCTATTTTCATATTGTTGCCAAGAAAAGTGCACGGATAGTCCATTAAGTCACCAGCAGTTTGAGTTCACCTTGAGGGAGACTTTCCCCTTAACCAGGGCATCTCATTTGATTGTTCATAACCTGCAGAATCTTTTGTGGACCTTGCATGGTTGGACAAACTGGAGTTGCAATAGATGTCGACACTTTGCATGAGCAATCTGTGTTTTACAAGACTCATGTTTGGAATGCAAATGGTATCCTAGACTTCAGGGAGGACTTCTGCCATCCTAAGGGTTGCACAACCATTGAGGGATCCAATTCTGATAACTACTTTCAAGAGCAGAAAAGGGATAACCATGATCTTCTGGCAGTTATTGGACTTCTACAACCACAGGCCATAGGGTTGGGGATTGGAGACCAAGAACATCTGGGATACTTTATCGTGATTTAGATCCCTGTTCGTTTCTCCGCTTAGGCAAGTCTGGCTGTTAAAACGGATCATGGAGAACCGTTACTCATTTTCCCACTACAAGTTCCCTGATCAGCTAAATTTGGTGGGTTTCATTATTATTGATTCCTATCTATTTATTTTATACTGATGTATTTACAAAACAGTCACTCTAGACAGTAACCTTGGGCTCATCTCACAACAACCTGCAAAGCATTTTCACAACCACGTTCCTGTATCTTCTTGGCCTCTGCTTCTCTAGTGTATCTCCTTAGCCTGGTAGCCAGTGCTGTGATCCTTTGTTTAGCCATCTCTAGGGCTTCAGATGGAGTCAGGCCCTTGCATTTTTTCAGTAGCCGGGTCTTATCCTTAATCTCCACACCCTTCTGCAGTTCCAGCGGCTGACTAACTTCTCTCCAAGTTGCCTTGATCTTAGCCTCCAGCCTCATTTTCCAGGGGGGGTATGTACTGCTGTTCTTCTTGATCATATAACCAAGTATCTCCAGGATTACAGCGGCTGTAGCGTATACTAGTTCATTGGCTTGAGTTATACTGGTAGTAGGGATTGTCACGAGGGCTCTGTTGGCATCTTCTAGCATACTATCTGATGGTACTTCTCCAGTGAGCCTTGGTAATCGGTGTCGAGAGTTGACTGTAGCTAGTTTATCCATGATCTTTTGCCTCATATCAGCTGCTGTGCTCTATAATGGAGGGGGTGGCATTGACGTTCCAGCTTCAGGTGTTGGCTGCACCTCCACCACCACCTTCCGGGTCTTCTTGAGTCTGGGATATAATGTGTAGTCGGTCTATTTCGAGTTGTGAGAGCAGCTTCCTCTTAACTATGTTGAAGCGTTGGGTAACTAGATGTTTCTCAGTTAGACGAGAATTTCCATAACGGAAATACTTGCAGAGTTTTAGCTAGGTCTGTTAAACAAACACAATCATTTTAATATACCCAATATCAAGACTGACTGTATGGGCCACACTGTTGAATCAGCTTTTCATACAGTCATGTGATCTCTGCGGAGAATGGACTGAAATCTGCATTGATTGGTGAGAACTAGAATATCCTAAAACCTTTGGTGAAAAATATCCTGCCAATCCACAGATTGACCATACCTGGGCTAAAAATCTAAAGGACCAGTAGGTGGCAGCAAAGAGATGCTATGAACTAACTCCTTGTTGCCATCTAGAGGTCATCTACAATTCTGTAGTCCATATATGATAATGTGGACTGAAAATCCACTCCTGAAAATCGTGTTGTATAATGCCATGGCATCATGAAATATTTTTCTAGAATTATTTTGTTGATTTATATCTTACCGTACTTCAAGGAGGTTAGAGAGCTGTTTGGGAAGCCTTCTGTTCATTTTCACAACAATTCTATTGGATTGGCCAGGCTGAACATTAGTGACTAGCTGAAAATTATGGATCCTGCCTCTGTGGCATCCCTGTCTGCCCTTGGAAATTTGGCCTGGAGAAGGGGAGTAGACCTCTCTAGAACGAGAGGGAGGATGGAGGGGGAAAGCAAACCAGCTAAATCTTTCTCTCCTTCCTTCATGGGAGAACCTGCTGGATGGGGGTCCATTCTGATGTTCACAAAAGAGAATGCCTGGATCCAATTGTATGAGCTGAAGTATCCGCTCAATGGTAAATGCTTCTGCTCCTCACTGTTTTCCATCTTGGACATTGTTCACTTAGGAATTGTTGAACTGGATTTCTACTAGTGTTATGCAGAAAAAAAATACTTTGTATATTTGTTTCTACCACTTCATCTGGATGAAAGAAAAATTTTCTTTCAAAAGAGTGAGTTTTGGGCGAAATTTGATGGAGTGAAGGGTTTTTGCATCTATTTCATTGTGGAATGGACAGGGGATGTACATGTGAATGTCATGTGTTCCACTGTCTCACCCAATCTGTATTGCAGTCAGAAACCAGGAGACTGTGAGTTCTAGTCCCGCCTTAGGCCTGAAAACCCGGTGGGTGACTTTGGGCCAGTCCCTCTCTCTCAGCCCAAGAGCCAATTGGGCGTGGTAGGAGAGTTCTAGTCCTGCCTTAGGCCTGAAAACCCGCTGGGTGACTTTGAGCCAGTCCCTCTCTCTCGGCCCAAGAGCCAATCGGGCGTGGTATGAGAGTTCTAGTCCCGCCTCAGGCCTGAAAGCTGGCTGGGTGACCTTGGGCCAGTCCCTCTCTCTCAGCCCAACCCACCTTACAGGGTTGTTGTTGTGGGGAAAATAGGAGGAGGAAGGAGTATTGGGTATGTTCGCCACCTTGAGTTGACACACACTCAGTATAGTGTAGTGTAGTGTAGTGTAGGGTGTATAAAAGCCTGTTCATTTGTCCCTCCAGCAACACCCCGTCATGGAGCTGAATTTAATGCAGCATTAAAATATAAGCAATGGCAGACATTCCTTGAGATCTTAAAGCTGCCAGCTGCCCCAACAACTACATGATTATCATACAAAATAATAATTACGTAATAAATAATCAGAAACAATAGAGAGGAAGTTGGATTTCTTCCTGGCCAAGGGAAACATGTTTCAATATTCCACTCATTCATCATTTACCTGGATATCCTCTTGGTAAAGTTGTCTGGATGAACACACCAGCTGTCTGCACAATGCGCCTAGCTGGGACAGCAAAAGCCTTGGAGAAGCATGTCTGTGGCGTGTGCTAAGCTTGGCTGGCACTCAGAGGCGTTCACAGGGAAGGGAGGGGGCTATGACAAAAGCAGCCCTGTGCCGTGGCACCAGAAGCTCCACCCTTTTGTACACACGTTGTGACATTTCATGCACATGCCACAGAGGTGGAACTTGAGATGCAATGGTGTGATGCTGCTGTTGTCATTTTAACAAGCATCAGGTCACATGAGCACATGGGTTAACCTCCACTAGGCTGCTCAGCACATATCTTAGCTGTGCAATGCTAGCCTATTTTATTCATTGGTTATTTATTTCTCAGGCTTGGTGGGCACTCACAACTGATAATTGGTTGGGGAAAAAAAACACAGGTAGTCCTTGTTTAACAACCATTTCATTTAGTGATGGTTCGAACTTACAACGGTGCTGAAAAAAACTACTTACAGTCAGTCCTCACCCTAATGACTGTCACAGAATCCCCATGGTCATGTGATCACAATTTGGGTGCTTGGCAACCAGTTCGCATTTATGACTGTCAAGCGTCCCATGGTCACATAATTGCCATTTTCAACCTTCTTGGCTGGTTTTTGGCAAGCAAAGTCAATGGAGAACTGCATGATTCACTTAACAACCATGTGGTTCACTTAACGCCCATGGTGATTCGCTTAAAGGCCACCACAAAAAAGTCATAAAATTGGGTCAGATTCACTTAATGACCACTTTGCTTAGCAATCAAAATTCTGGTCCCAATTGTGATCGTTAAGCCAGAACTACCTGTACAGCCATATACTAGGAGAGAAAATAAACCAAATAATTTTACACTTAGATAGTCATGCCAAAATAGCTAAACCATGGCATATTGCAGTGGGGATATCCACTCAGATCGTCAAAGTTTGCTGGCAAAGCCCGGATCCATCCAAAGGATGATGTGAAGGGATATGACTGACAGCACCCATTTGGCTCTTCTCCCTCCAGTCTCTCCTGAAAAACAAGGTGACAGTGTTTTCCCCAGCAATTTGGCTTCAGGGGACTAAGGTCAAGATGGTGGCCCCAGCTACATGATTGAAACCCTCCCCATGCAAGGCATGTAGAAAAGGGGTGGGGCTTCAATTGTGCAGCCGCGGTGACCCTCTTGTTTTTTTCCCCTTTTTATCTTATTGTTAACAATCTTGACACATTGTTCCAATACAATGGTATTTGTACAGGATTAATTAAAGTTATGAACATTCTATTGTTTAGATAACTTGGAATGTTGGAAATAGAGAAAAAAGAAATATATCATCTCGATATTAATTACAATTTAGGAGATTGATATCACAAGCATAAGATTGTTTGACTTTTTCATACAAAACTGAGTATAATATTAGAAGAAGCTGCTGTAGATTACCTCAAAATGATTGTTATACAATGTAAGTTTCATAGTACTGCTTAGTATTAAAGTCTCTATTGCTGTGTTTCTCAACCCTGGCAGGTTGAAGATGTGTGGACTTCAACTCCCAGCATTCCCCAGCCAGCATTAGCTGGCTGGGGAATTCTGGGAGTTGAAATCCACACATCTTCAACCTGCCAGGGTTGAGAACACTGGCCTATTGTATCATTGGTTTAGACAGACAGACAGACAGACACACACACACACACACACATATATTACTTGTTAATAAAAAGGGAAAAAATAGATAAGCAGATCATACTCAACAAAAATTAAAATACAAAAAAATAGAAAGGAAAAGGAAAAAAGAAAAGGAACTTTTGGGTTCCTAACATTCCCCTTTTTGTACATCTACTAATTTGCCATATTGTAGACATTTAAGCCCCCTTAAAAGCTGGACTGTAAAAGCTGGACTATTTGCCATGCTGTTTGAAGTATTGTACGTACGGGAACCATTCTTGCTTAAATTTAGTTAAACTTCTGTGGTGTATACATTGTTATTTTAGTCGCTTCCGACTCTTCGTGACTTCATGGACCAGCCCACGCCAGAGCTTCCTGTCGGTCATCAACACCCCCAGCTCCCCCAGGGACGAGTCCGTCACCTCTAGAATATCATCCATCCATCTTGCCCTTGGTCGGCCCCTCTTCCTTTTGCCCTCCACTCTCCCGAGCATCAGCACCTTCTCCAGGGTGTCCTGTCTTCTCATTATTGTATACATAGTTAGTTTTTCCAGTGCTGCATATTCCCCAAGTTTAAGTTCCCAGTCAGATATTGACAGAACTGTATCTTTCTTCCAACATTGAGCAAAATTTATTCTAGCTGCTATCAGCATGTATCTCATTAAATTATTGTGTTTCTTGTTTATTTCTTCTGAGATTACATCTCATAATACTCTGGTTTCTCTCTGGGTTGTATAAACCTTTCACTGCTTCCATCTTGGCCTTTTTGAAGCTCCACTGTAGACGAGCTGGATTCTGCAAACACTGCATGCCGTCTGGTTGACAGTGTGGCCCTCTGAACTCACACGGGGTTGGCTTAAGTAGGAACAGCATTTTTCAGCATTCTTTGCTACTTGAAAAGGATGCAATATGAAACATGGGGAGGGGGTCAGAAAATTCAAGGAGGTGGTCACAATCGTGATCAAAACTTTGCCCATATGGTTGTGGCCCCTGTCTTAATAAAGGCAGGATAAAAATTAAAGAAAGAAACACCTTACTTGATCAGGCATGGCCTTGGTGCAAATTAGTAACTTTATATTCTTCTCTACATTAAGGTGACCCCATCCAGGAAACCAACGCACCCCATTCTCTGAAAAAGGACGTGGAGAACATGGGGAAAGGTAAAAAGAGTGGGTGGGGGGGTTATAAAGATAAATAGATGCAAATCTGGTAGTACAGTAGACTTTTGTTTTAGCAGAATATCGAGACAATTAAGGGTAATATATATATTTTTTATTCCCAACCATATTTTAAGCTTGACAAGCAACATATGAATAATATATGGACCTTTTGTGTGGCTATAATTGAGATTAATGCATATGTATCAATCAATACACGACACTGGGCTATAATACTTTAAAATAATATATTGCATTGATTTGTATTCATGGATTTCTGCACAAAATCTATCCAAAGCCTGCTCAAGGCATGCTGCAGCCACCCTTAAGCTGCCAAAAATATTTCCCTTTGTAATTCTGAATCTTAGAATCACAGTATTTGCTTTGGCTTCTCTTCTCTTTCTCTTTTCCCTCCTTGGTCTAGAAGAGCTTCAGAAGGTCTTGTTTGAACAGATCGATTGGCGCAGGAGGCTTGAACAGGAATTCCAAGTGCTGAAAGGAACCACTTCATTCCCAGTCTTCAGTAAGGTTTTGTCTTCTTACTTTTATTTTGTTGAACTGGAGATGATGCTGAACTACAACACCCAGAAGCCCCAGCCAACGAGGCCAGTGACAGGGGATGATGAGGGGTATGGTTTAATAATATCTGGAAGCTAAAACGTTCACTGACCTGTTCTATATTGTATGTTCTTTTTAAAAAAGTCTGATTTAAATAGGTGCCCCATGGTGTTTGTAATAGAAAAATGCTCCTTGGAGTCAGGAGCGTTTGCAGGAGGGTTAAAGAAGTTAAGAGGGTGGTTATGACTGTGTAATCAAAGCCCCACTTTGGTATGTTCATCAACATCGTATGCACATATGAAAGAGGCAGGACTTTGCACAGTCCCAATTGCCATTTTGACTTTTTTGACCACCAACATCCTATCTCACCCCTACTGCAGGCATAAATATTTGGAAAAAAAATGGAATTGGAAATATCTACACCAGAAATGGATAATGCAGTGTCCCAAATGCCGAATTCCATTTTCCATTTTTCATAGATGGAAGCCCCATCACCAATGATGAGAGATAATGGCAATTGCAATCAAAGTGGAAGACTCTATGGCAGTGTTTCTCAAGCTTGGCAACTTGAAGGTGCGTGGACTTCAACTCCCAGAATTCCCCAGCCAGCAGGAGTTGACGTCCACACACCTTCAAGTTGCCAAGGTTGAGAAACACTGCTCTATGGTTTTTCTCTGTTTTAATATAAGGTAAACTTATTTTAGATGTACACTACTCACTTCAGAATGGTGAGACACCAACATTTGCCATTGAAAATGGATTTCAAGGAATATATGCAGACATGGAATCAGAAGTAGCCCATCTGTGCCGTAAGATAAAATAAGGTGGAATGCACTCAGCAGTGAAGATGTGTGGACTTCAACTCCCAGAATTCCCCAGCCAGCCTGGCTTAGATAATACACTTCAGATCAGGTAAACACAGCAGTTCCCTTTGCTGTGTTTCCCTGATAGCCTTGTTGCTTGCTTCCTTGCTTTATTTATTTATTTAACAAACCACCCATTTATCAGAGTCAACTGTTGTTCCTTTTGTTATTGTTGTTGTTTTGTGGCTTAGCCTATTCAACAAACCCAGCCCATTTGATTTACCCCAATGCACTGTGCGAATCCCCCCAAACAGGCTGATTTGGTAATCAGGTTACCTCTGTTGAGTGAATACAGCCTTGGCAGGTTTAGAGGGAAGTGCTCCAATTCCTCAAACCAGGTTTCTTCAGGGAGATCCTCTCCTGGGATTTAGCTGCTATCTATGATTATAAGAAGTTACACTGAAAAAGGCATTTCTGCCTAGGATTTCATCCATAATCAGGTGATTAGTTTGGTGCCATTGAGATGGATTCATCTCCTGGGATTGGCTTGGAAAAAGGTTTGCCAGCTTGACCTCACCCAATTAATATCTCATAGCTTTTCCAGAGGACATCCTGTAACTGCCTTGATATCATCCATCCATTGTAGTTGTTGACTTCCTGTTCTCCTACATCCCTCAGTCTTGCCAAGTACAATAGTTTTTTTCTGGTCTATCATTGCATGCCCAGAGTAAGTGAATTTCTACTTGATGGTGATCACCACAAGAAGGCAGTCACTCCATCTTTGGTCCAAGAGTGACGGATGGCTTCTGCTTGCTCTCCATGGTACTGTTACTAACTTTCTCCAGATCCATAATTTGAAGGGTGGTCTTCTTCCTTTCATTCTATCTTAATGTCCAGCATTCCCAGCTAAACATGTTGTTGTTTATTCAGTCAGTCACCTCCGACTCTTCATGACTTCATGGACCAGCCCATGCCAGAGCTTCCTGTTGGTCGTCACCACCCCCAGCTCCCCCAAGGAAGAGTCCATCATCTGTAGAATGTCATCTATCCATCTTGCCCTTGGTCGGCCTCTCTTCCTTTTGCCTTCCACTCTCCCTAGCATCAACATCTTCTCCAGGCTGTCCTGTCTTCTCATTATGTGGCCAAAGTATTTCAGTTTTGCCTTTAATATCATTCCCTCAAGTGAGCAGTCTGGCTTTATTTCCTGGAGGATGGACTGGTTGGATCTTCTTGCAGTCCAAGGCACTCTCAGAATTTTCCTCCAACACCACAGTTCAAAAGCATCTATCTTCCTTCGCTCAGCCTTCCTTATGGTCCAGCTCTCGCAGCCATATGTTACTACAGGGAACACCATTGCTTTAACTATGCGGACCTTTGTTGTCAGTGTGATGTCTCTGCTCTTAACTATTTTATTGAGATTTGTCATTGCTCTCCTCCCAAGAATAAAATGTCCTCTGATTTCCTGACTGCAGTCAGCATCTGCAGTAATCTTTGCACCTAGGAATACAAAGTCTTTCACTGCTTCTACATTTTCTCCCTCTATTTGCCAGTTATCAATCAATCTGGTTGCCATAATCTTGGTTTTTTTTCAGGTTTAGCTGCAAGCCGGCTTTTGCACTTCCTTCTTTCACCTTCATCATAAGGCTCCTCAGCTAAACATACAAGAGATAATAACTGGTGTACTTGTGAATTAGAGGTTGCACAACAAATCAAAATAATTCCACTTTCATTCCAGTCATGGCCAGTATGGGTGGGCTTTAGATGAGCTGTTTGGGCTCAGCTTTAACAGAAATATGAGGATAAGGTGCTCTTTGTAGTGGGGATAGGCTTCTTGCAACTAAGTAATAGAAAGTATCTTCCAGAGATCACCTGGAAGAATGCACCTAACATTTAGTAGAGCACCCCCACTTAGCAAAAGCACCAGTTTCCTGCTCTGAATGGAAAACCAGGCTAAATTATCATGCAAGGCGTTGAAAAGGTGGGCTGACACCCCTCCCCATATGCAATTGCATTTTGGAAATTGAACCCTGCCTATTTGTGTAATGTCTTCCTCTCTTTCCCCTGCTTGCTGTAATTCTTAATTTGGCAGGATCTAGCAGGTCCTGCAAAGGCTTGCTTTGGTGAAGCCCTTCAAATTCACTAATACCTTTAAACAGGGAGACTTTACATGCATTGTACATGTGACACATGTAAAAAAGTGGTGGGGCTTTTATTATTTATTTGACTTTACAGGTAGTCCTCATTTAGTGACCATTCAGTTACGATGGCGATGAAAAAGTAACTGTGCAACCAGTCCTCGTCTTTATGACCGTCACAGGTCTATACAGCAAAGGAAGCTGAAGTAAGATTGTAAGCGCAGTTGTGGTTTCACTTAGTCACTGAGTGTTTCACTAAGTCACTAAGCTTTGCTTGACAAGGGTCCTAATTGTGGTTGCTAAACGAGGACTACCTGTATTAGCCGCCCAACACCCGTGGACTCTGATTGTGCAGTGGTGGCCACCGTATTGTCTATTTAACCTTCCCTGCCATCAAAAACATTGGAATATAAAGGAAAGAAGCATTCTTGTGTTAAAGGTTCAACTATATCCGTGATTACGTCAACTGGTGAATCAAGAGCAAAGCTCCACGTATTGCTCTGCCGAAGCTGGAAGAGAAAGAAACATTCTATAAAACAGTAACTTGGTTGTCCTCCTTGAGGACTGACATTTAACAGCTGCGTGACTTACATTACTCTTTACCTGTTTGTTCTTGCTGGGCAACTCATGAACTGTTTCCAGTGGCAAAGGGAAAACATCCACTCTTGTGTCAGCCCTCACCGTTACTAGGAGTCCCCTTGGGATCTTTGGTTGTGTGAATATGAACATCACTCCTCCTAACTTGCACTGTGAGGAAAGGTAGACTCGAAAGGTAGACTAAAGGCCCCAATAAACAAATTGTCTGTCCTTGTTGTTCCTTAATAGTATTCATTGAGTTGAATTGCCATATTCTGGTATAATGATTTTTTTTATAACACCTCCATGGCAGATCTTCCCAAATGCAGGACAGTTCCAAAGCCCATATATTGTCGCAGTGGAGCCACAGGTTTTTCTTGTTTCAGTGACATCCACCTGTAGTTTGTCATTTCTTGGATTTAAGAACCCTTCAGGACCCCTTTCTCAATCTTTTTCGATGATTGATACAGTGTATGGCAGGAAGTGTTAGCAAGATGCTGGTGTTGTTAATCTGCAGTTGAGGTCTTTCATCTGGAAACCATATTTCGCTTGCTTCCAGAGCAGTGTTTCTCAACCTCGGCAACTTTAAGATGTGTGGACTTCAACTCGCAGAATTCCCCAGCCAGCATGCTGGGTGGGGAATTCTGGGAGTTGAAATCCACTCATCTTAAAGTTGCCGAGGTTGAGAAACCCTGTTCTAGAGTAAGAACTGGCATCCGTATAAATTATTTCTTTCTTCACTGTTCCCCTTTATCATATCAGACACAGATCTAAATTAACCATTTTGAGTGCTGCAGCCCCATTTCCAGTAGCATTGGCACAAATATGTGTATTGTTTCAAACAGAGGAATGCTCAAACACAATATCCCTGTAAGGAATGCAGGTTGTCCTGAGTATCAAAGCATTTTCTTTGATACCCTTTGAGCCTCCAGCATCGGAAGAGCCAAGAGGATCATAAACTGCAAAGGGTTTCTCTTCCATGTAATACACTGAGGTAGCTCTTTTTTGTTGATTAGAAGTACCTTCTCCCAGCTTTAGTTCCCCATTACATTGTCACAAAAGCCGCAGTGCTCAGTCTCCGCCAAGGTAAGAGAAAACCAAACCAGGGTCTCCCACCCGGTAACGCATCCCGAAGCATTGGTGTTATCTAGAGAGGAAAAATTTATTATCCGAAACCCAAGGACAGGAGGAAAGAAAAGCAAAGGACAATGGATCATCTGAAAAGAAGCCAAGGAGCTAATTTACAGGCTCCCGTTTGCTGAGTCAAGAGCCTTAAAGAGACAGTGCGGCCCACAGGTCATCCCAAAGAGGCATTTTCTAAAAGGCAAGTTTCGCATGGTTCTTGTAAGGATTAGGACAGGCTAACGCATGCTAACCACTTCGAATATACCAAATCTTTATAGAAATGGTTGTGTTCATACGTGTCTGTCTCCTTCCAGGAGAAGGAACGTTATGCAGAGTGCAGAAAGGGAGTAGGAGGAAGCCAAAGAAAGATAAGACATGAAAATGGAAATAAAACTTGTTTAGGCCAAGGCCAAGACCATTCATTGTATCTCCCCGTAGCCTTCTATACTCACAAGCCACCCCGGCTCCCCCACATTCATCTACCACTTCATGCATTGCCTTTTGCTCTTTAATCTTCTCACCTCTTCCTTCCTGAGGATCACATCAACCCCATCTGAGCATGATTCTTCTCAGCTCTTCACTCTTCCTTCATGTAACTGTTGCAATTCAATCCTCATTCTCTCTGTATGACCAAAACACCGCAGCCGATTTATTTCATCCTGGGAATTCATTTTTATATTCAGTCCACATTCATTCAGAACCCATTCATCCTTGGCCCTGCCTCTTCTTGTATTATCACGCACACTTCTTAAGTAACCCACTCCCACTGCATTCAGCGGATGTTTATGCTTCTCCTGAATCCCCAACTGTCACTTCCAGAAAAGAAAATGAGCAGAAGCCCTCTCTTTTTTGTCTTCTTTTGGCACACATTCATTCCTCACAACCAACAATCTACTCCCCATTGACTTTTTACCAGCAGTTACATATCTTAAATGTTTTCCATATTCTCATCTGTAGTAAAGGGGAGATACATATTCATCTATTCACTTTAGATTTTCTCCATGTATGTATACCTTTAATCACCCATCCATGTTCTTTGTCAAACACAACTTGACAAATGTGTTGGTCTTTCATATGTTAATTATCAGATCCTTGCTTCTTGTTGCAGGGTACACTCTCTCCAATATTCTCTGCAAATCATTCAGGTTCTCAGTTAAGAACAGTGCATAGTCTTTATACAAAAGTACATGTACTTTCACATCTCCAGGGAACCTTTAACTCTCTAATATCACAAGCATTTCTTAAACCTATATTTATAAATACATTAAAACAACCAAAGGGGCATCACATGTCCTTGTCTTATTCCCAAATCAGTGTTGTATCATTTGCTAAGCATTCCACTGATTTTCATGCATGCTCTACTTCCATATTTATGTATTTATTATGTTAAGGCTGCCCAGCTCCAAGAAGACTACTGTAATTACATTCAGCAACTAACCTTCAACTCTATATGCCCACAATCACTCCAGAATTGAAATCTATTCATTACACTGAATGTTAAATCAACAAATGTACAATAGACTTTCTTTCATGTTCACATATCCTTCAGCGAGCTGCTGAAGAGCAAAAATCTGGTCTGCACACTCTCTGCCTGGCAAAGACACACTGAATTTTCCAATTTTGCTCCTTGCATCCTTTCAATCAAAATGATGCCAAACAATTTCCAAACATATTAATCCCCCTGTAGTTTTTGCCTTCGCTCTTACTACCTTTCTCCTTTCTATAGGGGAATAATAATGGCATTCTTCCAATTGCTGGGCACAGATGCAAGCTTGATACACATGTTAAACAACTCTCACAGCCGTTCCATAAGTAAACGACATCTATATTTTAATATCTCTCCATCTGCACCTGCAGCCCTACCATTTTTCAGCATTCTCACTGCATCTTTTAAACCTCCCTTTCATTCATTGTTTTCTTGGACACTAACTTTTATGGCACTCGTTCCCATCCCACTCTTCAGCAAATCTCTAAAATGCTTCTTCCAGCATTCCCTTATTTCAGCTTCATCCCAAATCATTTAATCACTTTTGTTTTAATTCTACCCACTGCACTAGAGGCTCTTCGTTCAGCCTTGTTCATCCACCTCCAAGACAACTTTTTTATTTCCTTTAAATGGAAATGGCTCATATTATTTAAAGTGATATAATATCACTTTTGCTTTGGCTACCTCTACCAAGGTCATGTGGTTATCAGATGGACTGATTATGTGCCATCAAGTTATTTTCAACCCCTGGCGACCACATAGATAGATTTTCTCTATCCCTAACCTGTTCTTTCAAGTCTCTCAACAGTCCACTGTCATCACTGTAGCTGAGTCCCTCCCCCTCGCTGCTGGTCGTCCTCTTCTTCTTTTTCCTTCCAGCTTTCCCAGTATCAGAGCCATCTCTAGGGCTGGGTCTTTGCATAATGTGTCCCAAGTAGGATAATTTGAACCTGGTCATTCGTGCCTTAAGGGAGAACTCTAGATTGACATGTGGCTATCAAACTATATTTATAATGTGGGGAGAGTAAGATCCATGAAAAGATCCTTTCACATGTCAGCTCTCTCCAACTTGATTAGGCTACCAACCTGGGCTGCAAACATCTGGATAACTATCAGACCACAGCTAGAAGTGCTAGCTCATAATCAACTTGAATTTTGCAGCCCAGATGTGGTAGCCCTAGAGGGGTGGATTTACAATTCCTGTCATTCCCAAGCAACAATACAATGCTTCAAATGTAATACAGGTAGTCCTCGCTTACTAACCACTCATTCAGCGACTGTTTGAAGTTGCAATAGGACTGAACAAGTGGGACTTATGACTGGTCCTCGAACTTTCAGCCATCCCAGCACCCCTGAGGTCACGTGATCACGATCTGGGTGCTTGGCAACTGGCTTTGCGACCTCCCCTCCTAGCTTCCCATCAGCAAAATCAATGGGGAAGCCAGCAGGGAAGGGCACAAGTCACTCAGGTAAGTCTCCCCCACCTGGCAGCAGCCACCCCTGGGCCCAAAATCGCTCATGCATGCCATCCATGCAGCCTCCCCCACCTGGCAGCAGCTGCTTACTTGCCTGCCAGCCTGCTTGTGAGGCACCTGGGACTTGCAACGTCCTGCCGGCTTCCCCACTGACTTTGCTTGTTGGAAGCCGGCAGGAAGTTGCAAGGAGGTCCTGTTTAATGACCCGCAGTTTTCGTTTAATGATGGCAACAGGGACTGCTGGGATTGCTGTCACTAAGCAATGCAATCATGTGATGTCACACTTTACAACCACATTGCTTAGCAGTGAAAATTCTGGTCCCACTTACTGTTGTTACCAAGGACTACCTGTATACAGACTGAGGATAATTGCTTAAATACTTTGTTTCATGTAACATAACAGAACTCCTACGTTTGAACACCTCTGCACATCTATGTCTGCTTTTTTCAGTAACCAATGTTTTTTCAATGCAAAATTCCCACAGAGTAACAAACTGCAGCCTTTAAAAAAAATTAAAAAACAGAATTGGCAGCATCTAACTAGAAAATTCTTCATTTGCCTTTCCTTTCTTTGCCCTCTTTTCTGCACAGATAATTTTCAAGATCAGATGAAGCGGGAGTTGGCCTACAGAGAAGAAATGGTTCAGCAATTACAAATTGTAAGATACTCTCCTCTGCTCGATGTCTTTGGATCAAAAATGCACTCATCTGATAGCTTAGAACATATGTCCATGAATATTTGCACTGATCTGAACAAAGGAATTTGGGATTTCCTGCATGCAGAGCATTAATGCTACTTAAATTATTTTGTTCCTTTGAGTCAGTCTCAGCTGCCTGCAATTTTCCTGGCCACTTTTTCAGAAGTGGTTTGCCATTGTCTGCTTCCTAGGGCTGAGAGAGAGAGACTGGCCCAAGGTCACCCAGCTGGCTTTGTGCCCAAGGCAGGACTAGAACTCACAGTTTCCTGGTTTATAGCCTGGTGCCTTAACCACTACACCAAACTAGCTTTCTCAGATAGGGTAGCTTTAGTTAAAAAAAAAATAACAAAGACACCCAGATACTAGTGGGAACCAGGAAATCTGAAAAAGTAATTCTAATTATGTACCCCTCACTCTTAATCTTTAAAGCCTTAAAAAGGCTTTGGATCTGATTCTTCAAAGACCATCTTTGCCCATACAGTCCTGTTTACATGTTACAGTCTGTCCCAGGTTGGTGTGGACAGGAGATAGGGACTCATTTGCAGTGACCCCAATGTTAAAGGCTTCTGGTACCATTTAGTTGCCCTCTAGTTGCTCCTTGGAAGTTTACAGCCCAAATATGGTGGCCTTAGTACTATAATCAACTCCTGTTCTCCAAACTTAAATCTTCAGGTAGGCAAAATAGCATTTCTCAAAGGAGAAAATATCAGCAGGCATGAAAGAGTTTTAGACCTCCAAAAATAAAAGTTTGGGAACAGGGGACCCCAAAGACAGTGAAGAGTGGTGTATTCAGTGATGATGCTGGCTGACCACAGGAAGGGAAGGGAGAGGAAAGGGGGTCTCCTGAATGGCCACAAAGGGTTGGAACCTTCAGTGGGAATACTCAACATGATAGTGCTTGTTTGTTTGTTTGAACAAATTCATATGGCTGCCCAACTCTCACATAGTGACTCTGGATGGCTTACAAGATTAAAAACCAATAAAACACCTGGCAGTGGAAAACAAACATTTAATCAGCTCCCGTATCAGCCTGGGGGTCCCAGGCCCTCTGGCAGAACCATGTCTTCAGGTTGCTACAGAAAATCATCAAAGTGTGAGGACAATCTTGTCTCTGTGGGAAGAAGATTCCATAGGGAGGGAGCCACCACAGAGAAGGCCCTTTTTCTTGGTCCCACCAGATGTACCTCTCTAATTGATGGGACCCGCAACATGCCCTGCCTCCCCACTCTGGGGGGCCAGGTAGATGTGACTGGGGAAAGGTGGTCCTGCAAATAAGCTGGCCCCAAGCCATGTTGGGCTTTAAAGGTGATAACCAGCACCTTGAATTGGACCTGGAAGCAAACTGGCAACCAACACAGCTCCCACAAAGGAGATGTCACATGCGTAAATTTAGGCCTGGAGGTCACTGAACTTGACACTAAAAGGTAGGGTCTGAAATCAAAGCTTTCCATCACTTGTCCTTCCATGAGCGAAGGCAGATTTTAGCAATCATGCTTGTTTGAGTGCCAAGAAGAGTTTCACCTGATGGTTTGGCCAGCTTACTGTTAATGGTCCAGAAACCAGATGGGCTTTCTTTCTCCTAGTTAGTTGGCAACCCTATATATAAGCTGTAGGACCATTTGGCAAACCATGGGAGATGCCTCCTGCTGCACCAACCTCAAGTTTTTGTGCAGTTCTGTGAGTACCAACAGACACCTAACAAGACAAAATGGCCTTTAAGAGGAGCTTGACTTCCCACTCACATCCAAGTCGTTTTCTTGCCAACACATGGAAGGGTTTCAAGCTCAAATAGGCATTTTGTGGCAACTCGGTCTCCCAGTGCCCTCTCCTGCCTCTCTATTATTACTGCACCCGCTAGCAACTCAGCAGGGAAAGCAGTTTACTAGTTGCAATTACAGTCAAGCTCAGTCAGGAGGTGTCTTTTTCAGCTTTCCTCCATCAGTAGGTCTGTAAAGATTCTTATTACAGTTTCCTGATGGATTGACTTCCTTGGCTTTTCCAGGTCAGTGGGAAATGGGCAAGGTGGCCTTTCTCCTTGACCACTCTCCTCTTGCCAACAGAAGGCCGGCACATGTGAGCTGGTGTGCAAAGGGCAGATGTGTGAGGAGACACATCAATGAAATGTCCTCTTGTTCACTTGGCTGTGCCTGCAGTGTGTTAGCCTTTCACCATCACCCCTAAGAAGAGCGTTGTGTTTTATTATTGCCTGTGTAGCTGGCTTTATCCCTGGGGGTTCGTCGTAGCACATATTGGGCTTCTCATGGCTTTATCCTCACAACAAAAGGTTGCAATGTTGAAGCAGCGTTTTGTGCAGTGACCCTTTATAGCGGTTGCCCATATATTTGCTTTTTCAATGAAGAGACACATGCACAGAATGTGGGCATCTGTGTGACGTTCCCACCAGTTAAGTTAGCTTAACCCTGGGCATGACTGGGCCTGTTTGGGGTTAAGTGCAACATCTTGTGAATTAAATGACTGGGCCTGCTGATCTTTTTGGGTGTTCTAGCATATCAACCCCCTCATTAAGCCAGTTGAGCAGATTGTGGGAGCAGTCAGTGGGTCATGGAAATGTGGAAGGGAGAATGCAATTTATTTTATTTCCTCTTGGATCTAGTGGGGGGAAGGGCTATCAGAACTGGGCTGCAAAAATCCAAACAGCATGAGATGGCAACAAGACTGGGAACTCGGATGCACTGGTGCCATCTAGTGGCTGTACAGATTCTTGCAGCCTAGATCTGGAAGCTCTGGTGTGGAGTGGGATGATGTATGCAGAGATATTTGTGGCTTTCAGGATGTGCTGGAATTACTACTTGTATAAATTCTCTTGGTCAGTGGGAGGAAGAATACCGATTGGTTTAGTGCAGGGTTTCTCAACCTCTGTAACTTTAAGATGTGTGGAACGCTGGCTAGGGAATTCTGGGAGTTGAAATCCACACATCTTAAAGTTGCAGAGGTTGAGAAACACTGGTTTAGTGTGTTATCTGCATATTGAGATTGGCAGATGAGAAGATGACCATAACTCATCTTCAACCTGGTTTGTGAGGGATAGGGCAGAGGAAACACTTTGGGGTGAAAAAAACTTTGGATACCTACCAGGATCATCTAGAAGTTAAAACTTGGATTGAGTACTATACCCAGGCATTCAATGGCATTTTGCAGCCTGCAGTTGTTCCTTAAATAGATGATGATCTTCGACAGGACACTTTTTTTTCTATTATGTATTTACTCTCTTCAAATGAAGTATGTACGCATTACTCCACGTCAGTCTTATGATCTGCATAATGGGTATAATTGCCTACCCAACAGGATTTCTAGAAGCAAACATCTACTCTATGCTTTAAGATGCCTCCTTTAATATCTCACACTTCTTTGGTTACTCATTGCCGCTTGGTGAGATGTTCCTCTGTTTTCTTTCAGATCCCCTATGCAGCAAGCTTGATCAGGAAAGAAAAACTTGGCACACATCTCAGCAAAAGCTAAAAGGTGAGCTAGCAGGAGTGGTGAATAGACCCATAACGTTTTGTTCCTGTGGCTATTGAGTTCTTGCTCTATGAACTTCAGTGAGATCTCTGATCAGGACAACTTCACAATCCTGCTCAATTTAGCCAGTTTGGTCTAGTGGTTGAGGTGCTGGGCTAGAAACCAGGAGTCTGAGAGTTCTAGTCCCACCTTAGGCATGAAAGCCGGCTGGGTGACCTTAGGCTGGTCACACTCTCTTAGCCCAACTCACCTCACAGGGTTGTTGTTGTAGGGAAAATAGGAGGAGGAAGGAGTATTAAGAGTATAAAGTGTATGCACCACCTTGAGTTATTTATAAAAAAAATAAAGGCAGGAAAACAAACAAACAAACAAACAAACTTCTTCGCTTCAATTGGTATGTATGTATAAATAAATAAATAAACTTCTTCGCTTTGATTGGTATAAATAGATAAATAAATAAATAAACTGTAATCCAAAAAACCCAGATAAACTTGAAACACTAGAAGCATATATGCATAGAATTGGATTGGTCCCATCCATAAGACAATCAAACATTGAAAATTCTGTCTTAGTATTTCCTGGTTATTGGCCACATGGTTACGGACTTTTTAACAAAGCCCGGTGTACAGCAGCTGCAGCTTCTGACAGTCTCTTCAGAAGCTGTTTTTTTCCATGCATGTCAGATGGGCACAGAAAAACCCAGCTTCCTGTGACCTCTGGGACTCTTCTCACCCTGCGGTAGAGTGCAGCTGAATATCAAGGCCCATTTTCCAGCCATTTGGAAGGAAGATCTATGAAGCAACAGTAATGGAAACCCTAAAACTATTTTAATACAGTCTTTTCAAAGAATTAAAAGCCATTAACCACCCAAAAAAGGAGAAGTGAGAAAATCCTATGCTGTCCAAGTATGCTACCCATGTATGCCACCCACATGCATAGTATAGCACCACCTAGTTTATATCAGCGTTCAGTCTAACATGGACTTTTGTTGGAGATGGTCAGGTCCATCCACTGGGCCTGATCCCTGCTGGCTGCCACCTTGACTTGTTCCCAGGGATAATCCATAGTTCTAAGTGATTCTAAGTACATTATAGTGATTTCCCTTCTCATGTCCATTCCCCTTGCCTGGTGTCTTCTTTTACTTCTCTCTACCTAGCCAAGTGCTTTTACTGGTTTTTTTGGTATTCAGTCATGCCCTTGTACAACATGCCCAAAGTATGTGAGTTTTTGATTGCTTCTCATCCCCTCAAGGGTACACTCATCCTTTATTTGGTCCAGCACTGGATGATTGGTTCTTTTGTAATCCATAGTACTCTTAGTAACTATCTCCAGATCCTTATTTCAAAGATGTGTGTCTTCTTCTCTTGTTCATTCTCGATGTCTAGCTTTCACAGCAATGAAAAATGATTTCATTTTAACTATCCTGATTTTTGTTCTCATAGAATTTCCTCCATGATCTTGTCTACTATTTTCCTCTCTAAGATTCATCTTCACTCTACGACTCCAGCAGGCCATTCACCTTTATTCTTGACCCAGGAAAAGAAAAATATCTTCTGCCTTCACGCCTCTGCTGTCAGTGTGAATTCAGAAGCTTAACATCTGCCCTGTCTTTTTAGTATTTAACAATTAGCCAATATTTTTCACTTTTCATTGGTTTCATAATGGGTTCTTCAAAGCCTTTACTTGCAGATAAAGTAGTTTCATGTCTCAGATTGTTAGTATTCTAGCTTTCAGTTTTGATCCCAGCTGTTGCCTCTTCCATTCTTGAAATCTATTTGCTTACAAGCTTATAACATGCAGTAATGGATGATGTCCTCATAACTTTGTGAGTCATTCCATTTCCTATTCTGAACCACTCCCAAAACTCAATTCTTATAGTAGCTTCTTATTCACTGTAAAGATTCCTCAGAAGAATGAGCACATGTTCTGGCACAGCCATTAGTCACAGTAAATTTCACATTCTGGTATGATGTACATGATTAAAACCTTGCTGTAGTCAATATAGCCTTCTTAAATTATTCTCCATTATTCATCTTATGTTAGTGATCTTGTGTCTCTCTGCCTTTTCTGAGCCTGGCGTTTTTCTTCTGCTTGTACGGCTCTAATCTTCTTCAGCAAAACTTTGCTTGTGTGAGAAATTAATGCAGTGGGTCAGTAGTTTGCACATTCGCTTGCATCCCCCTTCTTATTTATGTGTTTTGCAACCATCTTTTCCAATCTCCAGACTACACATTCTTGTTCCACATTTGTTGATGTGAAGCTGTTCGCATTTTAACTGCCTCTTCTCCTGCAGCTTTAGACAGATCAGTGGTTGCTTTATCTGTACCTGGTGTTTTGCTATTTAATAGCTAGTATACAGGTAGTTTTTGCTTAACAACTATTCATTTAGTGATAGTTCGGACTTACAGTGCTGGAAAAACCAACTTACAACTGGTCCTCACACTTACGACCGTAGCTGCGTCCCCGTGGTTACGTGATCATGATTTGGGCGGTTGGCAACCGGTTCACATTTATGACCATCACAGTGTCCTGTGGTCACCTGATCACCATTTTTGACCTTCCCAGCCGGCTTATGGCAACCAAAATCAATGGGGAACCATGTGATTTGCTTAACACTTGCAGTGATTTGCTTAATGACTGCTGCAAAAAAGGTCGTAAAATCAGGTTGGATTCACTTAATGACCACTTTGCTTAGCAACCAAAATTCTGGTCTCAATTGTGGTTGTTAAGCAAGGACTACTTGTATTGCCTGTCATACCTCACTTACAAATCTTGCTATTATTCTATAATCCTGTTTATAAAGGATATCAGTATAGTCTTAATCTTTAACTTCAGTTGCCTCTATTAGATCTCTTCTGTAGATGCTCTTGAATAGCCCTACCTTAGCTGTAAATGTTCTTTGATTCCTCTGGTCTTCAAAAAACCGCTCTCATTTCCCTTCTTTTTCTTCTGTTTGATGACCTTCTTTGCATTCAGTCATTGTACCTTCTTCTTACTGGCAAGGCTTTGCTTCTTCATCACTGGTTATCACAGTAGCTTGTTCTGAAGGCCATTCGGACCTTTTCCCCTTTAAAATTATGGAAATATTTCTTTCTGCTTGAGTTTTCCTGGTATTTATTATCTCTTCCCATTGGTCCTTGGGGGAATGGGTGGTAAGGAACCCAATCCATTGAATTTATACTCTGATTGAATGTTCCCCAGATCAAATCTTGCTGGCACACCTACTTGCTTTAATTTTCTTAGTTTAACCCACATAATCCATATTAATAATTAATGGTCTGTTCCACGGTCTGCACCTGGAAGTGTCCTGGCTGACTGGATTGCAGTCCTCTGTCCATCCATTTCCTATTACGTAACCAGTTTGTTCCAAGGTTGTGCACCCAGTGATGTCCAGGTGTAGAATCTGCATTTATGTTGCTTGTAACAGGTGTAAACAATGAACAGAGAATTCTCTTTGCAAATCTCTATTAATCCATTTACCAAATTTTGCTGCCTTCCAGCTTCTTCTGTTTCTTCAGTGTTTGCATTCCAGTTGCCCAGTGGAAGTACTACGTCCTTTCTAGAAATTGCATTTAGCAGCTCTTGCAATTGGCTAGTCAGTGACTCCCACCACTGAATCTGGAGTAGGTGTGTCTCTTGCGGCATGCTGATGTTCTCATCTTCATTTTACAAGATATGTAGACTGCCCCAGTCCACTGAGCCTCTGGGCACTGAACAACAAAGCAGGAATACAAAAAACAATAGAACAAGAGGCAGGAACAACAACAATAATATCAGAAGACCTCAGTGGTTGCCCACCATCGACTAGGACCACAAGTACATTGGAGTAACATAGTTTTAACAGCCTTGCAAAATGCAAGAAGAGATGGTGGTAAAGAGCCTTCTGAAGAAGTATATTTCAAACTGTGGAGCTAGTACTGAGACTTCCTGCCTAGCCCACACCCCACATACCTTTCAAGATTTTTTTATTTTTTTGTTTTCTATCCTGCCTTTTTGCAGGGACGCGGTGGCGCTGCGGGTTAAACCGCTGAGCTGCTGATCGGAAGGTCGGCAGTTCGAAACCGCGCAGCGGGGTGAGCTCCCGTTGTTCATCCCAGCTCCTGCTCACCTAGCAGTTCGAAAACATGCAAATGTGAGTAGATCAATAGGTACCGCTTCGGCGGGAAGGTAACGGCGTTCCGAGTCGTCATGCTGGCCACATGACCCGGAAGTGTCTATGACAACGCTGGCTCCAAGGCTTAGAAACGGAGATGAGCACCGCCCCCTAGAGTCGGATTCGACTGGACTTTACGTCAAGGGAAACCTTTACCTTTACCTACTATCCTGCCTTTATTATTTTTATAAAGAATTCAAGGCGGCGAACATACCTAATACTCCTTCCTCCTCCTATTTTCCCAACAACAGCAACCCTGTGAGGTGGGTTGGGCTGAGAGAGAGGGACTGGCCCAAGGTCACCCAGCTGGCTTTCAGGCCTAAGGTGGGACTAGAACTCTCAGTCTCCTGGTTTCTAGCCCGGTGCCCTGACCACTAGAAGATGGGCAAAAGCCGCCCAGAGTCATGTGCGAGATGGGCGGCATAGAAATTCAATAAATAAACAAATAAACAAATAAAATCCATAGATCACAATGCCACCCCATAAAAGGCATAATAGCGAATGACCAGCAGTATAAATTGGGCCCAGAAGCTTACAGGTAGTCCTTATTTAGCAACCATTCACAATTACTACAGTGATGAAAAAGTAACTTTATGACCAGTCCTTGCATTGACAATCTTCACAGGTCTGTAAAGCAAAGGAAAGTTGAAGGAAGATCATAAGCACAGTAATGGTTTCACTTAGTGACCGCCTTGCTTAACAACCAAATTGCCAGTCCCAATTGTGGTCACTAAACAAGGACTGCCTGTACTGGAAAACAATACAGAGATTTTAGAATTGGTGTTATTCTATAGTGGAAGGGTTTTCCTGCCTGCAGTCCAGCTGCCTCATTCTGTAGCAGCTCCAGCTTCCAAATCATCTCCAAAGACAGCCCCAGGTAGGGTACATGCCGATAGTCCAACTAGGTGGTGATCCAGGCATAAGTTACTATTTTTCTCCTGATTCTAAAGATGCAATCTTCTTGTTTCCTGGCTTATTTTACCTTTTCCAAAGTGTCAAGTATGTGTCAGCCCTTCAAGGTAGACCAGGCTAGGAAACCAAAATCATGCTGGCTAAGACTACTTTTATTATAAGGTTATAGTAATAGAATTTTGCAAGTCTGAATGTGTTTCCCCCTCCCTCCCTTTATCTTTGTGACCACTAGGGAGGGTCATGGCTGAGACGCTTTCTCAAATTACATTTCTGCAGTGGACTCAGATTTCTCTTCTCTGACCCTTGTCTTGGTTGCGGCTCTTCCTCCTGTTCCTCAAGGTTATTCCTTCTGCCCATTACATCGTGGCCCTGGTTGAGGAAGCGTTTCTGGAAGGTCACCAGGCTGGGAATGATTGCTGGAGGGTTCTGGATGTGGGAATTGTCTGTTGGACAGGAAAAGTCTCTTCCAGTGCTGGTGAAGCATGTGTGCACGAGGGCATCAGTGGATTTGTGAATGAGGCGGCAAGGGCCCCAGTCTGCCCAAATGAATTTGCCACGAATTCTGACTTGATTTAATTTGAATGTAAATGGAATTGGAAATAAACCGTGGATATAGACAGTAAATGCATTCAATATAGTAAACAAGATTACTCTTATTTCTTCCATCTGCCCCATTAAAAATCTCACTAGGAATTGGACAGGCCGAAAGATTTTGAACCTGCAAGGGAGCACAATTATTCCACATCCCAGAAGCCAGAAGTGGCAGTGAGAGAAAGCTCCTATTTAGACATGCAAAGAAAGTGAATAACAGTGTAGATAGCATTTCCCACACTGTGTCTGTTGTCATTGGAATGCCTTCCCTGCAGACAACGGGGACTGAAAAGAAAAACAAAATACAGACTGCAGCGCTGTTCAAAGATTAGAGTTCACAGTAACATGGAGCTAAATCAACTGCAGGGAAAGGGACTGCAACGTTTGTTTTAAGCGGATTCCAGAAAAAAGTTGCTTCAGAGGCTGGCACAACTGTATTTTCCTCCTATTTCCTGCAATCTAGGACAGCTAGGAATTAGAGGGAATAAATCCCATTTTGAGTGGCACTGCTGAACAATCACGATTAAGTCAATAGCTCTTCTGCCCGAGAGCTGAAATTAAAGGCACTGTCACAATTCTGCAGTTTTCAATACTCAATCTCTCAAAAACCATTTGAAGATGACCTGCAGTCATTTTGCGTTTTGCTGACTCAGAGATGCTGAGAACAAACAGCAAAGAATGCCATTTACTCACTGTTCTGTCCCTGGAGCCCTGGAGTTAAAAAAAACAAAACCCTCACCTGCACGAGAAGGAAATAAGAAAATTGCTTGCATGCACACACACAAAACCACACCCATTGTTACCCTTTCTTTCTGTTGTGTGCACTTGTTTGATCATACACAGGAAGACCATCAGACCAATTCCTATGGGGGATATTGTGAAAGACATGGGGCCAGGGTAAGCCCATCTTTAAGGGGTTTGCTAGCTAACATGTGAATGGTCTCGGGGGTAGTGTTCTTAGCTCTTTGCTTTCATATTTTCTTGTCGCTCTTAAGCTGGTGTTAGCCACCCAGAGTCAACACGGTGAGTTGGGAAGCTGTATAGAGTGAATAAATTGGTGAATGAATGAATGATTGATTAAATGATTGGATGGATGGATGGATGGATGGATGGATGAATACCTGTTAGAGCCAGGAGCCAAGAGATGTGGTGAAGAAAGAGTACTTGGAAATGGACCAGCCTCAAGCTCCATAGAACTCCAGCATTGAAGGAAGAAGAAAAAAGACAAATTTTACTGCAGTTGAGTCAATGCAAAGTTATATGAGCTTTGTTGTTTTCCTGCAAGCATTAAGTTACCAGGCTAAGTGCCATCATTAGTGTGCTAATGATGCTACCCAGCTTAGTAACAGAATCTTTGCAGGAAAGCAACCAAGTTCAGAAGACACAAACCCAACAATTGTTGGGTTCAACCCAACAATTCAGCCCTGAGCTACATCTATTCTCTACTCTTGGAACAGATTTACATAAATGTAAATAAATTGACTCAACTCCCTAGTCACAATTTAGAATAGAAGTGGTCGGAACCTAATTGCACAGGAATCTGAAACAATTTTCTTGTCTTCAATTTGCTCCCCCAACCAAAAATGTATGTATGCCAGATTGGAGATTTTCAGATAAATTGAAAATTGCAAAATTACTTTTTAAAAATGGGCCATTTTGAATTTGTGCATTGTTGGTCATTTTAGCCCTGGTACATACCTCAGTCCCAGTTACAATGCAGAGCAGCTTGCAGATTCAATCTACTCTGGAAAGTTTTCAACAATATGGAATGGGACTAGTTTTGCTCAGGCTGAGTATTACATTTGGGGAGGTAAGGGGGGGGGGGCGGCAGCAATGTGTTTAATTTGCACTGAATGCCAACTTATCTAATTTTGCTTTTTTGGATGAATACACAAACTGAAACGAGCATTCATTTGAAATCCAAAGTTCTCAGAATTTTACAATCTTGTTTAGGCATTAGGAAACGCACATTCATTAAAATAATGTACAAAAATGTATTATATAGGGAAAAGTGCAGAAATTGTCAAAATCCTGAGCATTTTGCCCAGATCTGGACACCAAAATGCTTACCTATTTATTTATTTATTTATTATTCAAATTTCTATTACAGCCCATCTCCCCTCAAAGAGGGGATATTATTACCAATATTAGTACAATTTTTAAAAATAAAAGCCAAGTTCAACAAACTGACACTTCTATATTTGTAAATATGAACAACAAAAACCTGTTGAATTTGCAGTAATGAGAAACAGAGAAAACCATGCCTTTTATGTCCTGGGGAAAGAGAAATTTTAGCTTCAGTGGTCCTGGAGGATGACAAGATGAGAAAAGCTCATCAAGATACAAGTTTGATTAATAAATAAAAATAAGTAAATGAAGCCGATGACTTCCAGAGGGTTAGATAGGTTCAAATGCAGGTTGGGACTTGGCTCCACTTCAGGATACAATATTGTAGAAATAGGTTGAAGGAGCAAGATTAAACTTGATGGAAAAAAGAGAGATTCCATCTTGGTCCAAGCAAAATGCCTTTGGCTGGGAAAATGCCTTTGGGGAGTGAAAGGGAGACCCCCTTGCTTCATCGTGCTTGCCACCTTTTATCTTTATTTTTATGTTTTATTTATTTTATTGTAGTTTCTTTTTTTAATTGTTGTGAGCCACCCAGAGGCTGGCATGCATGTTTTATAATAATTATATACACAACAGTGTGAAATCACAGCTGCCAGTTCTTTAGCTGGTGTTGGCCTTCATTTGCGTCGAGTTCTTCCCAAGAACCTAGGATGTCATAATGTATCGGCGTAGTACATGTGTGCATCCAAGCAGTGTGGCCTTTTGTAATTGACAGATGGAAATTTTTGTCAATGCGCAGATTTTCTAAGTGCCGTCCAAGGATTTTTGGTATGGTACCCAGTGTGCCGATAACCACTGGGACCACCACGGCCGGTTTATGCCATAATCTTTCAACTTCAATTTTCAGATCTTGATACTTGGTGATCTTCTCCGACTCTTTGTCGTCTATTCTATTATCCCCTGGTATTGCCACATCAGTTGTCCACACTTTCTTCTTTTCAACCACAGTTAAATCTGGTGTGTTACGCACCAAGACTTTATCAGTTTGTATTCAGAAATCCCACAATATTTTAACCTGCTCATTTTCGACTACTTTTTCAACTCTTTGCTCCCACCAATTTTTCATTACTACAAAAATATTACAGTGAATCATTTTGGCAACTATGTTATGTTGTTGTTTATAGTCAGTTTGTGTGAATTTCTTGCACGAGCTGCGTATATGATCTACTGTTTCTTCTGCTTCTTTGCACAATCTGCACTTCGAATCATTTCAGTTCTGGCCTTGACTGCATTAGTTCGAACAGCTTGCTCTTGAGCAGCCAATATCAAGCCTTCAGTTTCTTTTTTTTTTAATGTTCCAGTGGTAAGCCATTGCCGGGTTTTGTCTTTATCCACTTCCCCCTCGATCCTTTGTGGAAATTGACCATGTAATGCTTTTCCTTGTCAACATTCTGTTCATATTTTAATTACATTATTTCGATATTCACGTTTTGTTTCCTGTGCGTTCAATAAGTTCCAGTTTTTAACTTGTATCAGGGCTTGTTCTTGGCTGTCTTTTACATCATCAGCCAGTGCATGCTTTTTTCTTCTTCCACAGTGTGTTTGACTTGAAGTAAACCTCTGCCTCCATTTCTATGGGGCAGGTATAAGCTAGCGATAGATAGATAGATAGATAGATAGATAGATAGATAGATAGATAGATAGATAGATAGATAGATAGATAGATAGATAGAGATGTTTGTTTGTTTAAGTTCCCTTCAGAACAACATTTCCACCTGCTTGATAATAAGGAAGTTGGGGAAAGCTGCCCGAGAGGGACTCTCTACAAGGGGTGCTTTTCTGAAGCACGGGATGGCCCCCATTACTGGCGCAAGGACTTTTTGATGCAGGCTCACAGCCAGCCACATTTCTTGGCATGATGGATGTGAGCAGGCAAGGAGGCTTCATTGAAGACCCATGTGCCTTTGGAAAAGGAACACGGTCCCTTGATAAGCAGAGTGAGTCAGAAAGGGGTGCTGGGAATTCTGTTCAGGTGCAATTCAAGAAACAAAGGCCATCTTAAGTGTCCGAAGGACCTAATAGAATAGCTGATGTTTTCTTCTTCCTTTCCTATCCCAGCCACACAGCAGCCTTAGACATAAGGGCTCTTCTCTATGGGTGAGGCAGCTAAAGCTTAACAGTACATGTAGTCCTCAACTTATGATCACAATTGGGACCAGAACTTCCGTTGCTAAGCAAGGTAGTTGTTAAGTGGGTCGTGCCTGATTTTATGACCTTTTTTGCGGTCGTTAAGTGAATCACTGCAATTGTTAAATGAATCACACTGTTGTTGAGCAACTCCAGCTTCACCCATTGACTTTGCTTGTCAGAAGCCAGCTGGGAAGGTTGCAAATGGTGATCATGTGACCCCAGGATGCTGTAACTGTTGTAAATACATGCCAGTTGCCAAGCACCTGAAGTTTGATCACATGACTGCAGGGACACTGCAACAGTCATAAGTGCAAGGACCGGTCACAAGTCACTTTTTTCAGTGCCATTGTAACTTTAAACAGTCACTAAATGGATGGTTGTAAGTCGAGGACTACCTGTACTGGATTCATTTTGCCAATCAGTTTGCCATTCTGGTTTATATATACTTGATGTAAGTGAACTAATACACATTTTTAAAAAAGAAAATGATGTGGTTATTATAATTTTGTATTGCAAAAATGGAGACACTCCCCCCCCTTCGAGACACATTGATTGGCTTGAGCATTGTCTTGTGACTTGAAAGTTTTCAATTAAAATGTATTAAGTAAGATTCATGATTTTAGACATACAAAATAAGGGTGCCCTCAAGTTATGCTCAGGTCCTGGAGACTGCATTTACTATGTATTTATCTGAAAATTTTATATGACTGCCTGTATTACATAAAACTATGTTTTTCAAACTTGGCAGCTTTAAGATGGGTGGACTTTAAGATGGAAATTCTCTCAGAATTCCCCAGCCAGCATGCTGAAGTCCACCTATCTTAATGTTGCCAAGTTTGAAAAACACAGATATAAACAACCTAGGTAGCAAACAAATACACAAGTAAAAGAACAAGGTTAAAACTCGAGTACATCCTTAGCAGCCTAGTCGTACACTGAGCTTACCTCCCATCCTGACCCAACACCAGAGGAACAGCCAGAGCTTAACCATCTTCCAGAAGGCAAGAAGGGTAAGAGGGTTTTCCTACTTCAGTGGAGGCTGTTCCATGTGTAGGTGTGCCTATGGAAAAGGCTCGCTTCCTGGGTCCCACAACATGACAACGCTTAATACAGGAGGCCTGGAGTGAGCCCCACTATCCAATCTAGTGGGACAGGGAGATGTCCTCAGGGAGTGGAACTCCCTCAGATAACCTGCACCCATGCCATACAGGGCTTTAAAGGTGACTAGACAACCCGTGACCCACTGGGTCATTGTTTCAGAGATATTCCCTTACCAGATTCCTCCATGCCCTCAACAACGGCAGAGCTTCTAATGTGCTGCCTTCACTGGAAAAGTTCTTCACTGGAAAAGTTCTTAAAAATTCAAGGAGACATTCAGAGATGTATCTGCCCTTAAAATAGCCCATGTCATTCATATTGAACTATATAGCCCAGTCAAACACAGGAAACGTTTTATGAGATTTTGTATTATGTCATAAAATGTTTTATGATAACGTTTTAAATGTCATAAAACGTTTTATAAAATTTGCCAAATTTCAATTCCATGGGAGTCATGGGTCCCAGATTTTGGATGCATTCTGTAAGCTAGGCCATTTGAGGTGCCTTGGTTCAAAGACTGTTGGCCTATGATGCACCTTTTTGCCCTGTTAAAGGTTACAAACAAACAGACATGAGAGTTAGTAGGAGATAGATAACCAGCACCTTGAATTGCACCTGGAAAAAACCTGGGAGCCAGTGCAGCTCATGCAGCAGCATTCTGGACCAGTTGAAGTTTCTGGGTCATCTTCAAGGGCAGCCCCATGTAGACCGTATTGCCATAGTCCACGCAAGAAGTGACTAGGGCATGAGTTATGAACAGGGCCTCCCAGTCTAGGAATGGGCGCAACTGGCATACGAGATGAATTCATGAAAAGCCCCCCTACCCCACTCATGGTCACTGCCTGCTCCTCATCCATGCAGTTGTTGGCAACTTGTGGAAGTAGATTGCCATTGCCACCTTCTGGGATATTTTTCAACTTTACAGATTGGGATTCCCTTGTGGGCTCCCATCCAAGTAGTGCCTGACCTGATTCTGCTTAGCGTCTAGGCTGAAATAGGGTTAGCTACTTGCTGGTATCTAGCTGGGCCAAGGACAGCTTTTGTCAGGTCAAACTTGACTCTTGAAGATGTACATGGACACTCCCATGAATCTTTCATTGCTGTGATACGGAACTAGCTTGCCATTGCCACCTTCTGAAGTTCTGCTTAAGCCCCACTAGTCTACGGCCTTAGGATCTTCTGGTGGCCTTCTGTCAAAGTACTACCTTGATCTAATCCCACTTAGTTTTGGAGATCAGTCAAGGTTGGCTAGCTATTGCCACCTAGCTGGGCTTTAGCTGTATAGTCAGCTCCAGTTAGTGGGCTCAAAGTTTTCTAATGTTTCCTTTTCTCTGTCCTTGCAGCAGGACCACAAGATCCTCTTGTTAGATACTACCCAACACTCTGAGTTTGGATGTATCTAAAGACTGAAAATGGAAGGACCTTGGGTATTTAAGAAAAACAATACGGAAGAAATAAAAATGGAAACGGCTCTTCTAAGGACAAGTGGCCTCAAAGCTTTATGGACAACCATGTACATTAGAAAGTAGCAGCCATTTATTAATTTAAAAACAAAAGGAAAATTTAAAAACCGGGAAGAAGTCTTGGATCTTTTTGATGGTACCAAAGTTTGGTTCAGTGTTTTTAGAAGGACTCCTGAATGTGATAGAAACTGTGAAAAGGCTGTGGCCATCCGGATCGACCCAGGCAAAGGATTTCACGATGCTTCCGACTCTAATGCCATGAACACATTGGAGAGTTTAGCTCTCCTCCTTTTGTAGCACGACTCCTCCCCAGAGTGCGGTCTCGGCAGACATGGGGGAGAGTTTATCCCTGGATATATTGATGGAAATGCATTAGCCATATCCGGCGCTTTCTGAAAGCAGACTGGAAATTACAAGAGTGCTCACAACTTCCTTCTTTTTCCAGGCTCTCTCCTGGTACTTTGCTTGCTGTACGAATGAAGACGATACTCTTCCGGAAATATTTTACAATGTATGATTGGGTGTAATTTAAAAAATATAACCACTCAGACTAAAAACAAAGGTATTTAACTCTGTTGTAGTTTCTTTAACATTCATGTGGATTAAAAACAAAGTCTATAATAAAAACAGAAAACTATACAATGTAATTGCTAGTCCTTTCCTGCAGTTCAGTTCCTGCATTGTTTGATTTTCTTACCTTCTTGTGTGTCAAAATGGGGGGAAATTCTGTTAGCTACGGATCTGAACACAGAAGAAACATGGGCACTTATTTCTGCCTAAACTTGATAAGTCAGTTAACTAGCTGAGCTGTGAACTGAATAAATCCCTTCCCAGAACTTGGAGGCAAAGGTCAAACCAGGTCTTTTTCCATGCAAAGTCTGACCTGCCCCACATTGGCAATATCCCACATTTATTGCTGGAGACAATGTCAGTTCTTTCCATGAATTAAAACCCCTGCTCTTTGTTTCCCCCAGAGAAACAAGTTTCTTCATGATAGTCTCCCTCAGAAAATAGTAAATATGGTCTAGATGATCCTACTACTAAATGGACTCAGAGCTGGCTGAATGAGTGGCACCATTCAACAAGTGCCTCCACTTCATCTTGAAGGAAGGATCAAGTCAAGAGCCACAGAGTGCCACACTGTTCTGGGCCCTGTGTGGCTCAACACTTTTTGCAGTGACTTGGATAAGGGAATTGGAGAGAGACTTAACAAGTTTTCAGATAACCCAAAGCTGGAAAAGGTGGCTCTTCCTTTATTGGAAAGAGAAGATTCAGAAGGATCTAGACAGGCTTGGCAGTGGGCTGAAATAAATAAGATAGAATTTAACAGGGAGAAATAAAAAGTTCTGTACCTGGGTATGAAAGGCACAAGCCTAGGATGTGAAAAAGAACTGGCTATCTTTGCTGACTACTAGTTAAACATGAGTCAGCAGTAAGTGCAGCTCAGAAGGCAAATACTATCTGGAGTGCATAACCAGAGCATAAAGTCCAGAACATGGGAAGTAATTGTTCCACTTTACTCTATGTTGGCCAGCCCCTACATTACTTATTTATTATTTCAATTTGTATGGCCGCCCACTTGCTGTGTCACTCTGGATGGCTAACATCAAGTTCTGAAGTCCAGTTCTGGGCACTGTAGTTTAGAAAAGACAATGACAAATTGGAATAAATTCAGAGGAGGACTACCAGCATGGTGGAAACCAAGACCTATCAGCAAAAGATGCTTAGCCTACAGAAGAGATGTCTGAGTTGAGATACAATAGCAGTCTACAAATACACAGTTTGGAAAATTCAAGTAATATGTGAGTTGTTTTAGTGTCAGCCCTAGTGAATCCTCAGAGAGCCATAGACCTTAAACTTTTATTGGTTGAGCCAATAAAATGGCCAGGTTTTCAGGCATGTGACCCTATTCCAACCACAGTTTCAGAGATTTCTGTAGGACCTTCTACTTTTGATTAAGTGTTCTGACATTCTTTAAGTGAAAGCCAATGAATGATTCATATCAGCAGATCAGGTTCACTTATTCCACCATATCCACAAAAAGTCACTTTATGATAGTCATGTTTTACCTATCTTATTTATTTATTTATTTTTATTCCACCTTCATTATTTTTATAAATAACTCAAGGTGGTGAACATACCTAATACTTCTTCCTTTCTTCTATTTTCTCCACAACAACAACCCTGTGAGGTGGGTTGGGCTGAGAGAGAGGGACTAGCCCAAGGTCACCCAGCCGGCTCTCATGCCTAATGTGGGACTAGAACTCTCCTACTACACCTGATTGGCTCTTGGGCTGAGAGAGAAGGACTGGCCCAAGGTCTCCCAGCCGGCTTTCATGCCTAAGGCGGGACTAGAACTCTCCTACCATGCCTGATTGGCTCTTGGGCTGAGAGAGAGGGACTGACCCCAGGTCACCCAGCTGGCTTTCATGCCTAAGGCGGGACCAGAACTCTCAGTCTCCTGGTTTCTAGCCCAGCGCCTTAACCACTAGGCCAAGCTGGCTCTTATATTCACAATAAACCATTCCTGCATACAGTGTGTTAACTATGAAATCCCCAGGAATGTCCTTGGAATGAAGACATTCAGCGAAAAGAATAGCAATGGTCTTTTCAATTTCCTGTCTTTTCAGTCTGGTGAAAAGCAGCCACCAAGCTCTTTTTGATTGATTAAGTACCATCAAGTTAGTGTCAGCTCTTAGAGACCACATAGATAGATTTTTCTCCATGACAGTCTGTCCTTAACCTGGTCTTTTAGGTCTTCCAAGCGTTCAACCATCTCCACTGCAACTGAGTCCATCCACCTTGCTACTGGCCATCCTCTTCTCTTTCCTTCCACCTTTCCCAGTATTAGAGCCTTCTCCAGAGAGCTGGGTCTTCACATAATGTGTCCAGAGTAAGATAATTTGAGCCTGGTTGTTTGTGCCTCTAGTGAGAACTCTGGATTGATTTGTTTGATAATCCATTTGTATGTTTTCTTGGCTGCCCACGATATTCTCAGGAGTCTTCTCCAGCGCTATAGTGTGTCACAGGGAATACCATTGTTTGCACAATTCTGATCTTCACCAAGCTCTTACATCTGATTAATTTAGGAGCACCATTTTTAAGATTTACTTGTTCAAAATAAAGGATGGTGACTGAGCAATGAATTAGGGGAGAAGAGAATGATACTAGGGCTATGACAAGGCTTCGCTGTGTTTTTCTGCTTAAAATGTCTTCATGACTATTTTTGTGGTTAATGATTGGAGCAGATTTAAGTTCATGGAGGAATCTAGAAATGGAGGCAAAGCATAGAACAAGAAGGCCAGCCTCTCTCTCATTATGATTTCCTAAAACAGCCAAGAATGAGAGAATACCTGATACAACTTGGGAATAGGAAGTGCCAGCCAGCAGACAGTAATGGATGCATCCTGATGATCCAATAGAGAAGGTTTTCCCTCAGCCAGCGTTTCCTCAAGAGACAGCTGTAGGAGGCTATGTTACACAGTGAGTCTGCATTTCCTCCAGTCCTGTTGAAATCAGGGATATACAACTTTTTTCAGGCTATTTCCCCCCCCCCCCCAAAATAGTCTTTATATAGCATAGAAGGAGCTGCTGTCTGACAGGACAAAGAAGTGAGTCAAGCCATTGCAAAAATCACGTGTGATAAGTTTGATTTAATTTACATCAAACTAAATTAATTAAATACAATTCGCAAGATGTTTCCCTCAAGCATTTAATAATTGAATTCCTTTGGCACATTAACATTTTCAGTTTGGTGGTAACCTTTGAAAGAACTCTGATGTCTCTCAATGTGCATCTCTCTCATTCCACTGAACTCTCAATCTATGGATGTGCTCCAAAATAGCCTCTTGAGAGCCAAATCTGTCCAGTTTCAGTTGATAGTTACTTGGCTGCAGAGAGTAAATTAACATATTTGAGGATGCACCACCCGTTGTTCTTCTTAATCAGCTAGATGTGGCTCTCATTTTAGAGCAGAACACCTTTGTAAACTAGACACCGAGGATTAATGCTCAAACATGACTATTTGCATCAGACTTTGTCAGGTTTCCAAAGGCAACTTGGTTGGAAAAGAAGCAGCTCAGCTCCTGTTGACTACATGGAAATGCCCATGGAGTTTTTGGGCAACAGCATGGAAATGTTTCCTGTTGCTATCTATCTATCTATCTATCTATCTATCTATCTATCTATCTATCTATCTATTCATTCATTCTTCAAACTTCTATTACTGCCCATCTCCCCCAAGAAATGGGGACTCTGGGCGGTTTACAATAAAACCAAGATTGTCCTTACTAAGCAAGAACCACGCTGAGACGAGGAGGAAGTCTCTAGTGCTTTATTACTGCTACAGTAGACAGAAAATCCTACCCAACTGAAGAAGCTTGGGAAAACCCAGACAGATAAACCCCCAAACTCAAGGCAGGTCTGTTTTGTGTCTCTTTGAATGACAGCTCAAACTCTCTAAACTACGCATGCGTTTTTGCCCCTGGATAGTGGCCCCCTCCTGCTCACCATCAGTACTCATGACAAAGATAAAAATCATAAAATATAAGTTACAATAAATACACCAATAAATAAGAATAAAATAAATACCAAACCCAAGGGGTTTAATAGTAAAGTGGCTAAAGCAGTGCTTGGATACAATCCAAAAAAGGACAGAATGATCTCAATTCGAATTCAGGGCAAGCCATCTAACGTCACAGTGATCCAAATATACGCCCCAACCACAAATGCTGAAGAAGCTGAAGTAGAGCAGTTCTATGAGGATCTACAGCACCTACTGGACAACACGCCTAAAAGAGATGTTATTTTCATCACAGGAGACTGGAATGCTAAGGTGGGCAGTCAAATGACACCTCGAATTACAGGTAAGCATGGCCTGGGAGAACAAAACAAAGCAGGACATAGGCTGATAGAATTTTGCCAAGACAATTCACTCTGCATAACAAACACTCTCTTCCAACAACCTAAAAGACAGCTTTATACATGAACTTCACCAGATGGACAACACCGAAATCAGATTGACTACATCCTTTGCAGCCAAAGGTGGCGGACATCTGTACAGTCAGTAAAAACAAGACCTGGAGCTGACTGTAGTTCAGATCACGGACTTCTTCTTGCACAATTTAGGATCAGACTCAAGAGATTAGGGAAGACCCACAGATCAGCTAGATATGAGCTCACTAATATTCCTAAGGAATATGCAGTGGAGGTGAAGAATAGATTTAAGGGACTGGAATTAGTAGACAGGGTCCCGGAAGAACTCTGGACAGAAGTTGGCAGCATTGTTCAGGAGGCGGCAACAAAATACATCCCAAAGAAAGAGAAAACCAAGAAGGCAAAATGGCTGTCTGCTGAGACACTAGAAGTAGCCCAAGAAAGAAGGAAAGCAAAAGGCAACAGTGATAGGGGGAGATATGCCCAATTAAATGCAAAATTCCAGAGGTTAGCCAGAAGAGATAAGGAATTATTTTTAAACAAGCAATGCGCGGAAGTGGAAGAAGACAATAGAATAGGAAGGACAAGAGACCTCTTCCAGAAAATTAGAAACATCGGAGGTAAATTCCAGGCCAAAATGGGTATGATCAAAAACAAAGATGGCAAGGACCTAACAGAAGAAGAAGAGATCAAGAAAAGGTGGCAAGAATATACAGAAGACCTGTATAGGAAGGATAACAATATCGGGGATAGCTTTGACGGTGTGGTCAGTGAGCTAGAGCCAGACATCCTGAAGAGTGAGGTTGAATGGGCCTTAAGAAGCATTGCTGATAACAAGGCAGCAGGAGACGACGGCATCCCAGCTGAACTGTTCAAAATCTTGTGAGATGATGCTGTCAAGGTAATGCATGCTATATGCCAGCAAATTTGGAAAACACAAGAATGGCCATCAGATTGGAAAAAATCAACTTATATCCCCATACCAAAAAAGGGAAACACTAAAGAAACTATTGAACAGTGGCACTCATTTCACATGCCAGTAAGGTAATGCTCAAGATCCTGCAAGGTAGACTTCAGCAGTTCATGGAGCGAGAATTGCCAGATGTACAAGCTGGGTTTAGAAAAGGCAGAGGAACTAGGGACCAAATTGCCAATATCTGCTGGATAATGGAAAAAGCCAGGGAGTTTCAGAAAAACATCTCTTTCTGTTTTATTGACTATTCTAAAGCCTTTGACTGTGTGGACCATAACAAATTGTGGCAAGTTCTTAGCGGTATGGGGATACCAAGTCATCTTGTCTGCCTCCTGAAGAATCTGT
Organism: Candoia aspera; assembly: GCF_035149785.1. Taxonomy (NCBI): domain Eukaryota; kingdom Metazoa; phylum Chordata; class Lepidosauria; order Squamata; family Candoiidae; genus Candoia; species Candoia aspera. The sequence goes on from NC_086154.1 coordinate 256,685,390, forward strand.
ATAATGACCAAGTAGCAACAGTAAGAACAGACCACGGAACAACGGACTGGTTTAAGATTGGGAAAGGAGTACGGCAGGGCTGTATACTCTCACCCTACCTATTCAACCTGTACGCAGAACACATCATGCGACATGCTGGGCTTGAGGAATCCAAGGCTGGAGTTAAAATCGCTGGAAGAAACATTAACAATCTCAGATATGCAGATGATATCACTTTGATGGCTGAAAGCAAAGAGGAACTGAGGAGCCTTATGATGAAGGTGAAAGAAGAAAGTGCAAAAGCTGGCTTGCAGCTAAACCTCAAAAAAACCAAGATTATGGCAACCAGCTTGATTGATAACTGGCAAATAGAGGGAGAAAATGTAGAAGCAGTGAAAGACTTTGTATTCCTAGGTGCAAAGATTACTGCAGATGCTGACTGCAGTCAGGAAATCAGAAGACGCTTAATCCTTGGGAGAAGAGCAATGACAAATCTCAATGAAATAGTTAAGAGCAGAGACATCACACTGACAACAAAGGCCCGCATAGTTAAAGCAATGGTATTCCCCGTAGTAACATATGGCTGCGAGAGCTGGACCATAAGGAAGGCTGAGAGAAGGAAGATAGATGCTTTTGAACTGTGGTGTTGGAGGAAAATTCTGAGAGTGCCTTGGACTGCAAGAAGATCAAACCAGTCCATCCTCCAGGAAATAAAGCCAGACTGCTCACTTGAGGGAATGATATTCAAGGCAAAACTGAAATACTTTGGCCGCATAATGAGAAGACAGGACACCCTGGAGAAGATGCTGATGCTAGGGAGAGTGGAAGGCAAAAGGAAGAGGGGCCGACCAAGGGCAAGATGGATGGATGACATTCTAGAGGTGACGGACTCGTCCCTGGGGGAGCTGGGGGTGTTGACGACTGACAGGAAGCTCTGGCGTGGGCTGGTCCATGAAGTCACGAAGAGTCGGAAGCGACTAAACGAATAAACAACAAAGTATGCAAATACAAAGAAAGCTGAGAATGAGGAAAAGCGCGCCAAATACAAACTAAAAACCCTCGGCACAAACGTAAGCCCTCCCCTCGCCCAACCGTTTCAAATTCCCGCCCCCAGGTGCTGGTAACAATTTCTGCTGATGTCCTGGGAAGAAAACCTTGAACACACAAGATAACCCAAACACATTCCAATCCTGCTGAATACAGATAACATCCCAGGAGACAGAGTCCTCCTCCCCTCCCAAGCGAAACACGCATCAGCCAAATGACATGCGAAACGTTATGATGCACTGTAACATTGAAATGATGAACATGACAGCGAGTGACTGTTCGGAGGGCTTCCTGTTGCAGGAACGGGCGTAACTGGCGCACAACCCAAAGTTGAGCAAAGGCCCTCCTGGCCACGACTGCCACCTGCTCTTCAAGCAGGAGTCATGAGTCCAGGAGAACCCCCAAGTTACACACCGAATCTGAATGGGGCAGTGCAACCCCATCCAGAACTAAAGATGACAATTTCCCGGAAGCAGAGGAGCCGTCAACCCACAGCCACTCTGTCTTACCAGGGTTCAGCTGAAGCCTGTTGTTCCCCATCCAGGCCCCCACAGCCCCCAGGCACTGAGAGAGGGCAGCTACCTCATCTCTTACCTCACCCGGGATGGAGATGTATAATTGGGTATCATCAGCATATTGATGATACCTCATCCTGTGGAGACAGATGATCTCGCCCAGTGGTTTCATGTCTTTGAGAGTCACAGAATCAATGCTGGGCCAAAATAACAGTAATAACAACAGATGCTCTATCACCTCATCAAAAGCTGATTGATGCTCTAAAAAAGCTTCAAGTCCCTAGAAAGGATGTGATCAAGCCTCCTTTGAGTCATGCTTGACTCCCATTGACCAGGATTTTTTCTGACTTCCTGGTTTAGCCTACAACCCTGGGGGCTTCTGTTAAAGGAACTTTTTACTCTAAGAAGTCTGAGGAGTTCCAGCTAGAGCTGTGCTGAAAAATTATCCTGCATTTTTCAACTTTTATGTTTTGGTCACTCTGATGCAATTTGATAGAAAATAAATGGCTCCCATTTTTTTTCCCCCAAAGTGGAGAAAAAAATCCCCTGGGCAAGGCACAGTTTCTCTTGCACATCTCTTGCACTGTCCTCCCTTTAATAATCCTTTCTCCAGCCATCTGCAACCGCCTGATCCCAAGACATCACAGTGAAACTCCTGCAGAGCACTTTCTGCTTTTGTGGAGACGAAGGCAGAATAATGGAAAGAGGTATAATCAGAAACAAATGGAATAAAATCACCAGCACCCTCTGTTGTCTTGCAACAGTAAACCAAGCTCAAAATCACCAGTGAAAGCAGATTTCGCATACCCAAGGAGAAGATTCTAAAACGAAAACCTCTTTTTCAAAGGAAGGAACATTTGGTGAATTGGATGACAGAATAATAGTAATAATAGTAATACTGATGATGATTTATTTTTATTTATTTATTATTTTCTATCCTGCATTTATTATTTTTTACAAATAACTCAAGGCGGCGAACATACCTAATACTCCTTCCTCCTCCTCTTTTCCCCACAACAACAACCCTGTGCGGTGGGTTGGGCTGAGAGAGGGGGACTGGCCCGAGGTCACCCAGCCACATACTTTATTATTTATTTGTTTGTTTAGCAAATTTATATAGCCACCTATCTCACCAAAAGTGACTCTGGGCAGTGTACAAGAGCCAGGTAAAAGGACAAATATAAAAATAACAGATAAAAATATAAAAACATTAATAAATACCGTAAAAAGCAAAGACACAAACCATAGGCGAAGGGAGGATAAAAATGGCCCCCTCAACAGTGGGGCCATCTAAGCAAGTCTCTGGTTCCCTGGGAGCCCCAGGCCTGATCTCATAACCAGGCCTTGAAGGCCTTTTGGAATATCAGAAGGGATGGCGCTGATCTAATCTGGGGAGGAAGGATATTCCACAAGGCGGTTGCCACAGCAGATGAGGCACGTCTCCTGGGACCCACCAAATGCAGGTCCCTAGACAACGGTACCCGCAGTGTGCCTTCTCTGAGAGGTCTGATGGACTTGTATGCTGCTTGACTCTCAGTGACTTTGGGTGGCTCAGATATAGTATGTATGTTTGTGTATGTGCATGTATATGTATATAGTTCCAGCTTTTCCTCTTCAAATATGCCCCAGGCAATGATATGGAGCAGCTACTATTTTATTCTATGACAGTTCTTCAGATCTAGTTGGTCTTCCCAAATCTGTGTCATGTCTGTAGGGAGAGAAATAATCTCCACTGCATAGTTGGAGTACAAGCGGAAAATACCTTCCCCCTCACTTTCTGTTTTCACTGTCATCTAAACTGTCATGAAAACAGGAGTGGACAAGCGTGGTGATAAATGCTGGGTGAAGGGAATCTGAATCAAGACCAGTAAGTAGAAAGCACTGGTAGTCTATGGGAAGCTCCATACCTTGTATACAGGCTTAGCTCCAGAAGCCACTGGTCAAAAGGCTCAGGTAACAGATGACACCAAAGACTTTTGCCTGGGAGATACTTCTAACCAGTGTAGAAGAGAAATAGGCCTACTTGAGAGGCTATGTGATCAGGGAAACTTATGCTCTTCAGAGATGATGTTATGGATTATAGAGATCATATCTATCCTGGGCTATCACTAGAGCCGTTTCTGGAATCTTAAATAATTTCCAGTATGCAAGAATACAGTTTTAAGTCAATTCCAGTTGGGATCTTCTCTCTGCATGTCTTCCAAGTTCATGCTTCTTTGTATAGGCAAATCATGGCTACTGGATTCCCTCCTCTCTCCAATAAATCCCTTTTAACTTAAGGTTGTCACTTGAAAGAGAATAGAATTCAAAGGGTCCCATACGTAACACAAGGCACTGACTGTCCGACACCAAGGGAGATGCCGCAGGTGGTTGATTAACATATTTATTAAAGGTGTGTTATCGGGATATACCTCCTGTAATTCCACATCTCATTTATAATCTGGAATAAGGGGCAACTGGGGTCAGTGCATAAATACCATAAGGAAGCCATTATATTAACACTCAAATGTCAAACCAAAATGCTTTGGGATGGATTTATGGAAAAGAAAGGCCTTTAAATCCTGTGGCTTTAAGGAAGGCTCAGAAGGAATCAGGCTCTGAAATTATTCACTATAATGGTTTATGGGAATTTTGTTGTCACATGAATTATTTTTCCCTGTAAGTAAATATAACACAATGAATGAATAGATGGATAAAGGTAGGTGTACATGTGTAGATAGAAAGATAGCTCATTTCCACATCAGGGACTTACAGTGTCTTCCACAGTCATCCAACGATCGTTCTGCCAACCAAATGGTAATAAAAACAGGCTTTTTATCACTTCCATGATGATGGCTGGATGATCTTATGAAGACGCTGTAAGTCACTAGCGAGGAAATGGTGATAGAGAGATAGATGATAGACAGACAGGAAGAAAGAAAGAAAGAAAGAAAGAAAGAAAGAAAGAAAAAGAAAGAAAGAAAGATGAGACTGACATGTTTGTATGGATATGAGATAGATGAATAGATACATTTGTGTGTATGTATGTATGTGTGCATGGTGTGTTTATGTGTTTGTATAGAATGAGGCATGTCTCTGCATAGATAGATAGATTGATAAAAGATCATTGATTTCTCCTTCATAAAACAATTCTATCTTTAGTGTCCCCATTTGATGAGTTTTCACCAGTCTGTCCTATACTGAAATAAAAATGAGAATAGAGGCTTTTTTGGTTCAGATCAGAAATCCATCTAGTCCATGGATGGGGGATTTATATAATGGGGTCTCTCTCTCTCTCTTTCCATATATCCCTCCCTCCCTATCTACCTAGTTATTTAGCTATCTATCATGTTCCCTCCCCAGATCACAGCAAACATGGCAAGAATGCGGTGATGTCTCTGAAGGGAGTGGGGCAGGGAATGTTCACTGCTTATTTTGGCTTTTGGGTTGTTTGATTTTTCAGAAATAAACCGATATGTCAAATCTAGTGAATGCTTAAAAGAGCTATTTCATTTATTTTTAAATACAAACAAAAGCTTGAAAAATTGCATTACTGGATGTCGACATTCTGCAGATTTTCACAGAGCAATCATGCAATCATCTGAATTAGCAGTTCTAAATACACACTTCAGTCCATCCCATGCAAATGAATATAGGATTGGCAGAAAAAAGTAAGATCTCCTTCAAGGTGAGCTGATTTTCTTGCCAACAACATGAAGGTGATTTGCCACTGCCTTCCTTTCAAATGCTTTTTTCTGCTTTCTAAGGCTGTTTAATTATTTGCGACAGCCTTTCCCAAGCATCCTATAGAAGTCTTGGATATCTAATGGTAGATTTTATTTTATTTTATTTATTTTACTGAAACAATTTATTTGGCCTCCCATCTCACAACAGTGACTCTAGAGCAGTGTTTCGCAAACATGGCAACTTTAAGATGTGTGGACTTCAACTCCCAGAATTCCCCAGCCAGCATGGCTGGCTGGGGAATTCTGGGAGTTGAAGTCCACACATCTTAAAGTTGCCACATTTGAGAAACACTGCTTTAAGATGCACATTGGTGATAAAAGCTAAATGAGTGTAAATCTACTTTCCTACCAAAATTCTGCAATCAGGTTTTTCTGAGCTCCAGACCAAGCCATCTTTCAGACCAGACCAGACCAGGTCTAGGTCTAAATTAACAGTCTAAATGAATTGTGTCAGTGTATTGCTGTAAAAGCCATGAAGGACCTTGTGCAGCTGGGAAAGATCCTCTTGCCTACATTGCCTCCAGTCTTTAAGTTTCCCATGTGTATAAGTCCTTGCCCATTAAGAATCTTGCAAACTAATAAATGTATTTGGAAAAAGTCTCGTTCCTGTTCATTTTGAGCTGAGCCTCTGGAACACCAACTGAAACAATGCATTTCAGCTTCACAATGAATAATCATCTGAGCCGAATGCAGCGTCTGGGGTAAACAAAATGTATTAGTAGACTTGCTTCCAAAGCACAAAATTATCTATTTCTCTCCCCCCTGCCCTGCCCAGCCCATAGCGTGCAAAGACCCTGTTCCAGTGCTGCTGCTCCAGATAAATCAGATACAGTACCTGTTCATCTTTCCTTGTGAGTCCATCTTACCCTCACGATAGAGACATTTATATCCCATTTACACTAATGGAATTCACACAAGGGTATCGAGGGGAGCAAATATAACTCAGCTCTGCCATCCTTTATGGCTCCCAGACTGAATTTCTTAAAGTCTCTGTGCTGATGATCCTATGAAAGAAGAAAGAGGTACTCCTTAGGACATAAATCTGTCTCTCTCCCCAGCTGTCACCCTCTTCCAAATTCTTGCACATGCAAATGGGACCCTTTGTTTCTAAGTGTGGGGAGAGGATTAGCTGTTCTGTCTACGGCTGCCTACTTTCAGCGTGGCAATTAATCTTGAGGGGAGAAAAGGTCCCATCCACTTAGTCCTTTGTGGGGCTAAGGAGAGAGAAAAGCAGATTGTGGCAAGATGTGGGCTGCATCTGGCTCAGGGACAGATTCATTGATTATTTACAATATTTATTATTTCCCACCTTTTCTCCAGAAGCTCAAGGGTGCTGTCAGGCCCAGCCCAAGAACTTCAGAGAATCAATCCAGCCAAACTTCAATTCTGTATTTGCTCACCCGTATAGACAGAATCTTGCCAGACTAAAGCTATTCCTGTCCCACCCAGTCAGGCAGAGAGGGCATGTTACAGACCCTGTCCGTGATGGATTGCCGATTGGCAGGGTCCAGGAGGAGGGCCTTCTCTGCTGTGGCCCCCGCTCTCTGGAATAAGCTACCCCCAGAGGTAAGACAGGCCCCCACTCTCCCGGCCTTACAGAAGGGAGTTAAAACCTGGTTATGCCACCTTGCTTGGGATGGGAGGGGGGGTAGCCATTCATGGGGGTGGTTGGCACCATGATGGGGCCAACAATAAGATCTTAATTTGCCATCTAGAATTTGTATTTTGTATTTTGTATTTTTACATTTACAGTACATTTACATTTATATTTATATTTATACTGTACTGTTTTAGTGACACATTATTTTTATCATTGTAAACAGCCCAGAGTCGTTATATACAAGATGGGTGGTGGAGAAATAGGAATAATAATAATAATAATAATAATAACAACAACAACAACAAAAATAATAATAATAATAATAATATTTTACCTAACCTAAGGGCAAATAGCCTGGGAAGGCTCTAGGACGGGGCTATTCTGAACCTCTTAGTCTTCCCACATTCCATTTCTGGACTGTGCCTCCTTTTATCTTGTCCTCCTCCTTGGAATGTGCTCCCTCCTTCCTGAGAACCAGCAGCACTGTGGAAATCCACCACATCACCTCCCCCTTCAGAGACAAGTTCTGTAACAGGTGCTTAGACTACACTCCCTCCTTCAAGCTTCCCCAGAACAACAACCCTGAATTATTGGCCAAAGCAATTCCACGGGTGAGGTGAACTTGAACTTTGGTGTCCCAAGGCCGATTCCAACATCTGAACCGCTTTACCCAACTGACTCACAAAATGGTCGTGTTTTTCAAGTAACTGGCTACAGTGAAAATGTGTTTGGTTGCACCTGTTTGGAGCATCATCTGAAGTTTAGAATGACTTTCAGAGGAAATAGAGACAGGAATGGCTGCGGGCAAAGTTTTGCTTTGAAGCAAATAGATTTGTTTAAAAAAAAATAAAAATTAAGAGGTTCAACTTCTTGTAGGTGTCTAGGGAAGTGGGCAGGGCTGGTCAATCATCTAGGAGAACACTGCACTGCATAGCCCTGGGTTGAAGGATCTTCCAGATCACTTCCATATGTTAAACATATTAGCGGGAAGTAAAGTTTCTGTGGAGACAGGCTTAAGTCCTGAGGACTTCATGGAAACATCCAAGTGTTTTCTTTACATTATAGAGAATATAATGTTTGCCATTGCCTTCACCTAGAATGTTCTTTGAACCTCAATCCAGCCTACAGCCCTGGTATTTCCTAGTGGCCACTCATGCAAGTCCCAACCAAGTCTGACCCTGCTTAGCTTTTTGAGACTGGCCAACATGGCTAGGTGCTGCCATGACTTTTATTAACTAAGTGAAAACATGTTAAATATACCACACATTTTATATTTTCTCATAATGTATGTAAACTTGGGTACCGGATTTACACAACGTGCTAAGCCATAAGCAGTCTAACCAATTTAACGCTAAGTGTAGCATGTTATACAAATGACCAGGAGAGATGACCTGACATGGTTAAACATGCTGTGTTAACACAGCCTATGAATCCATGGTGATACCGAGACACAGGATAAATTGTACAGAATGTGACAGGAACAAAGTATTGTGAATTATTATCTATATATTGTACTATTTTCCAAAAGCACTGGTCACTCAGTACACCCTCCTTCCCTCCATCCACACATCACACACACACACACAAACACATTGTCCAATGTATTTATAGAACACTTTTTAGCAAAATAGATTAGGCAAAGAGACAGTGCCTGTGGTGTTGGGTCATTTGACTAATATTAAAACTAAGTAAACAAAACTGAAATTCTAATAATCTGTAATCGAACTGATTTTTTTTTCTTCCTGGTGTTTTCCCACAGGTGCAGGGTCCACTTTTTTGGATCAACTGAATGTTGATCCATTGGTTGCAACAGGAATTGACCAATTGGCTTGTCACCCAAGCTTGAGAGTGACTGGCCCAAGGTCACCCAGTCGGCTTTCATGCCTAAGGCAGGACTGGAACTCTCAGTCTTCTGATTTCTAGCCTGAAACCTTCACCACTAGACCAAACTGGCTCTCTAGTCTGTAATCCACCAGATTAACCAACCATATTTGAAAATACATCAATGCCTGCCCATGAATGACAAAAAAGTATCTCTTTGTTTCTCACATCTGCCTAATGCCATAATTCTTGTTCTTATCATCAATTGTCTTTACAGCATCTGAAATCTAGCAATACATGCATGCCAGATGAAGCGTGTCCATTTATAATTCAACAAAATTAGCATGATAAATACAATTGGTTTTAAAAAATAGATCTTTCTTGTAGAATCAAGAAAACAGCACTAGACTCCAATATCCATACATTTCTTCCTGTGGACAGGGTGAAATAATATATTTCAGAGATGTGACCGAGAGACAGTTTGGTGTAGGGGTTAAAGGCACTGGGCTAAAAACCAAGAGACTGTGAGTTCTAGTCCTGCTTTAGACATGGAAGCCAGCTGGGTGACATGGGGCCAGTCCCTCTTGCTCAACCCTAGGAAGAAGACAAGGGCAAACCACTTCTGAAAATGCTACCAAGAAAACTGCAGAGATTTCTCCATGTAGTTGCCAAGGGTCAAGGCTGACTTGAAGGCACCAAATATATATGAGGACCAGTTAGGTCTAATGGTGATGGTGCTGGACTAGAAACTGGGAGACCATGAGTTTGCGTCCTGCCTTGGGCACAAAGCCAGCTGGGGGACTTTAGGCCATTACTCTTAGCCCCAGGAAGAAGAAGGCAATGGCAATCACTTCTGAAAAATATTCCAAGAACTGCAGGGACTAGACCAGCCACTTGCTATAAGCCAAGACACTGGAATACCCTTTTTTGACTGAAGAGCTGGGCACCCATCTTTCAAAGAAGGCCCTATCACCCATGTACAACCCTGCCCTTTTGCTCACTGTCCATACCAGGTTTTCATTTGTCAGCCACGTGATTTCCTGCTGGATGCCAAACTCCACTTGGGCTTCTGGGGACAACTGGAGTGTCTGGAGGAAGACTTCGTGCTGTTTCTCCATCCCTTCCTTCAACACCTCCATCTGGTCCTTTAGGGCTTCGACTTCCTCTTCATATTCCCTCCTTCGTTCCTGGAGTTGGGCCTCAAGGAGCCTGAAGGGAGGGAAAGTGGGGAAGATGGGGAAGGTAAAAGGTCTTTGTCACCCAAATGATGTGAGGTGCCTAAGATACGCCGAAGATGCCATGACCCCTCTGGTGGTGATGGACCACAGCTTGGATTCACAGACCAAATGCCTTTCAGAAGCTATAGGCTGATCCTAGGTAATAAAAGGCTCCTTCCAAGGTACAGGTAGTCCTCACTTAATGACCACAATTGGGACCAGAAGTTCAGTTGCTAAGTGAAGTGGTCATTAAGCAAATCTGACCCAATTTTATGACCTTCTTTGCGGTGGTCATTAAGTGAACCATGTGGCTGTTAAGCGAATTACATGGTTCCCCATTGATTTTGCTTGCCAGAAGCTGGCTGGGAAGGTAAAAAATGGTGATCACATGACCACGTGACACTGTGACAGTCATAAATACGAACTGGTTGCCAAGCGCCCAAATCGTGATCACGTAACCGTGGGGACACTGCTATGGTCGTAAGTGTGAGGACCAGTCACAGATCGGTTTTTTCAGCACTGTCATAAGTATGAACCATCACTAAATGAACGGTTGTTAAGAGAGGACTACCTGTACTTTTGTGCCATTTGAACAGGGAAGCGTAGGCTCGTTGATTTATATTGCGTATAGGTATAGATATATATTCTATATACACATAAGAAAAATAGCTTGGTATAGTTGTTAAAGGCCCAAGGCCAGAAACTGGGAGACCTTGAGTTCTAGTTTTGCCTTAGACACAAAGCCTTCTGGGTGACCTTGGGCCAGTCCTTTTCTCTTTCCCCTAGGAAGAAGCTGGCAAGGGCAAACCACTTCCAAACATCTTGCCAAGGAACCTGCAGGGACCTGTCCAGGCAGTCTCCAGGAGTCCAGGTAGACTTGAAGGCCCACAAACACACCAAGTATGTAACCACTGTGTTATCCACAGCAGGCCTCTGGTAGGAGCACCCTACACTCATGTTGCTCTCCTTCGGTGCTCTTATCAGTGCTAAACAAATCTTCCTCTCTAAAGAGAGCAATATCACTAGGCATCTTTCTCTGATTGAGTAATAAAACCTGCCCGCCATTCAGAATTAAGGCATCTGTATATTCTACGATTACTGCAAAATGAAAAAAAATGGTAGTAATCAGGACCCGGCCGCTGATCGAAATGCAAGACAGGAGAAGGACATGCGTATTTATGCATCACTAGCTGCATGATACCTCTCAGCTCCAGTTATTATTTGCTTTGTTATCTATATTACCGAACTGCCCAGAAGCCACACCGACTTGATGCAGCATGAGGCATAATTGTTCCAGCACAGAATCAGTTATTAATCTTGACACCTGCATTTGGGGTAAATAACAATTAGGACCTGATGAGATTTTTAATTACGATTCCAAACTCTATTTACACCAGTTGTTGGTTGGTATATGTGCTTTTTCCTTTAGCTTTTAATTGGATGTTTTTAATTGTTGAACAGAGATGCTGAGCTTCTACTCTTGTGCTCTGGGCTCTTTTAAGAGAAAGGATGTTCTATGCCAACAAAATAAAAATAAGACAGTAATGAAATTAATCAGCTAAATATCATAGTACTGCTACTTAAAGCAAATGTATTGGATTAACAATATTTAAAAACTACCCAAGCTTTAAGCAACGGATGCATGAGCCCTAATTAAGGCATAATTTTGCTTCCTATTTGAAGGGTATACCACAAAATAGATTTCCCAGAACCTTTGAAAAGTAAAAGCAGTTTTTCGTGTGTTGCTGTTTGAAGCCCCACCTGTATTGAATTCTTTTACAAGCCCAAACATGGAGTGGTCACGAAAAAGCACGTATTTTAGCTGTTTTAGCACAAAAATAGGAGAAAGAAGGGAAAGAGATCTTTCTTTCCATTCCAGTGAAACGAGTAGTAAAGCAAAGCAAAACCCTTTACATAACATACAACTAATGCTTGGCATTTTCTACTCTAAGATGTCATGAGGGGCCAAATTAGATGCTGTCTTTAACCTAGATTGAGGCACACAACCTGTCCTCCTGAAGGCTTTCTTTGGGAGAGCTTGAAGACATCCTGCTGAACAGTAATTTTTAATACAATAGAAGAGGGCAATTATTACATATGGGGAATGTAGTCAATTAATTTAGCTTTAATTGCAATCAAATTTAGCCCTGGATCTACCTACCAGTGCCCATATGTCACAACCACAAAGATATCACAACCACCAGGTCTACATCAACTACAATCAGACAGAAAGGAGAATGGAAGAAAAAAAAAGTCCTTGGAGAAGAATCTGGTAAAGTAGACCAATGCTTCTAGTGCAGTGTTTCTCAACCTTGTTAACTTTAAGATGTGTGGACTTCAACTCCCAGAATTCCCCAGACAGCATGCTGGCTGGGGAGTTCTGGAAGTTGAAGTCCACACTTCTTAAAGGTGACCAGGTTGAGAAACACTGCTCTAGAGGCACCAGGTTGGAGAAGGTTGGTTTAGATGATCCTCTGGCCTTAAGTACTGCTATCGACCTCAATGGGCTTAAAGACCTGATTACTAGGGTCATTCAAAATGGCCAGATCGAACAACTGCAGTGAAATCACTTGATAGCTAAGTGCAACCTTCTTCAAACTTCCAAGTATTTATTATACCTTCCACAATTCCAAGCCACTGGGGCCATCTGTAGGAGCTGTAGTACAAAACTCTCACCAGATTAGGGAAGGTTGGCTAAGTGTAATCGTAGGAATGGATTCCTGTATTGGGCAAGGGTTGGACAACATGATCTCCAAGGTCCCTTCCAATCTGTACATCCCATGATTCTAAGTGGATAACCTTGGTGCAGAGGCAACATATTAGGGTGCCTACTGTTGCTAGGGTGCCAAAAATGGTACAGTTGGGACGCTGGTACCTTCACGCTCTGCTTTAGGGGCATGCTAGGTTGGAAAGAAAATACTGGACTTTAGTCTTTGGACTGAAGCAGGGACTGTAATAGTCACTGTCTTACAGATCATTTCCAAAAGCAGAGCTTCCAGTGCTGAGAAACAGCAGATGCAGATCCTTCTCAGTGGTGGCCCTGCGGCCCTGCAATGCCTTTCCAATAAGGCACACCTGCACCCACTTGATTATTTTCCTAGAGTTGGAAAGTTTTTATTCTCCCAGGCCTATTTATTTATTAATGAAATGTATACCTTGCCCAACTACATCTCAACTCTGGGCTTCATTGAAGCTTTCCGTATTTTCAATCAGTTAAACAGGGAGAAAGTTCATGAAGGCCAAAGGGGAACCAACTGTGCCTGAAGCTGAGCCTGCATTAATCTGGGGCTTTTTTCTAAACCTTTTGGATTCCTGGATGGCCATGCAAACCTGGAATATTCCCAGTCAAACCTGTATGTGTGTGTGTATATCTCCTTAATACATCAGAATTTTAATGTGAACTTGGAAGGCCCACAAAATGTTTAACTAGATTAGGTAAATCAACCCAGAGTTCTCACTTGAGGCACAGATGACACACATACAGGTTTGACTGGGAATATTCCAGGTTTGCATTGCCATCCAGGAATCCAAAAGGTTTAGAAAAAAGCCCCAGATTATTTCAGACACATTATGCAAAAACCTGGCTCTCTGGAGAAAGCTCTAACGCTAGGAAAGGCGGAAGGAAAGAGAAGAGAACGACCAGCAGCAAGGAGAAGGGACTCAATCACAGAGGTGATGGGTCCACCGTTGAAAGGCCTGAAAGACCAGGTTGGGGACAGATCGTCATGTAGAATATCTATGTTTGTGGTCACTAGGAGTCGAAAATGACTTAATAGTACATATGTAATCAGTCAATCAATGCAAAGACCCAGCTCCCTTTGAGAAGTTATAACACTGGGAAAGGTGGAAGGAAGGAAGATGACCAGTAGCAAGGTGGAGGGACTCAGTTACGGCAGAGATGGGTGTACCGTTAAAAGACCTGAAGGACCAGGTTAGGGACAGATCATCATGGAGAAAATTCATGATGTGGTCGCTAGGAGTTGACAATGACTTGTGGGAAAAAATCAAGCAGCTACATTTTCACAAGATGCTAAACTAGATTAATGGAAGTATTTTGGGGTGGTTCATCAGGCTGTTGGGGTAATTTATGGTTGGTTGCCTTGTGCACACCCAGAAAATGGGGCGAGGCAGGAACCTGGTTCAGCAAATGGCACCAACCCAGACGAACTCCTTTATGCAGCAATGGAGTCTTCCAACCAGAGCCATCAGAGCTGCACTGCAGAGGCTCCCAGAGGCCACTAGGGGCAGTCCAGAGAGTCAGAGAACCAGTGGGGCTGCCCCCTGGTGGCCACCCAGAAATTTGCATGGCAGTCTAAAAGTAAAGGTAAAGGTTTCCCTTGACATTAAGTCCGGTTGTGTCCAACTCTAGGGGGCGGTGCTCATCTCCGTTTCAAAGCCGAAGAGCCGGCGTTTGTCCGTAGACACTTCCGTGGTCATGTGGCCGGCATGACTACATGGAACACCGTTACCTGCCTGCCGAAGCGGTACCAATTAATCGACTCACATTGGCATGTTTTCGAACTGCTAGGTTGGCAGGAGCTGGGACTGGCAACGGGAGCTCACCCCGTCACGCGGATTCGGACCGCCGACCTTCCGATCGGCAAGCTCAGCAGCTCAGCGGTTTAACCCGCAGCGCCACCGCATTCCTATGTCATTTTTTTTTCTGCCCCCAGGCAGCTTCACCATCCTCCCGGCTCCCACTGACCTCCACAACAGCCCAGTGTAGTGGCTGAGCGAAGTGTCTGCAGCTCTTAGTTTCCCTGTTGAGGCTCTAATCCGGTGTTTCTCAACCTTGCCAACTTTAAGATGTGCGGACTTCAACTCCCAGAATCCTGGGAGTTGAAGTCCACACATGTTAAAGTTTCCGAACTTGAGATTCACTGCTCTGATATATATATGTGGACCTTAAACGACGTAAAGATAAGCTACCCTGAAGTTTAGGGTATTTTACTCTAAGGTGAAAATCTCAGACTTTCAAAAGGCAGGGTAAGCTTCCAAACTAAAATCCGTCCCAGCACTGCAGAGCAAAGTTTCTCGGTCTGAGGACCCCACGAGCCTCCTCACTCGTTTTATGGGGCAGAAGCCAAGCCTTGCCCCACCCGGCGTCCGCCTGCGGCGGATGATGGGCATTCTCATCCACCGCCGCCGGAGAGCGCCAGGTTGGAGATCCGCCTTCCCCGCCCTTCCCCTGGGGGGCGAGGGGAGGAGGCGGGGTTCCCACCACCGGGCTCTGTGACGTCACCGCCCGCCCCGCCCCGCGCCACGTTCCGGGGCGCCCCGCGCGTGCGCAGAGCGGGCCGGTGGTGGCGGCGCCGGCGCTGCCGGGATGGCGTTCACGTTGTACTCGCTGCTGCAGGCCGCGCTGCTGCTCGTCAACGCCGTCGCGGTGCTGCACGAGGAGCGCTTCCTCCGCAGGAGTGAGTCCGCGGCGTAACCCGCCGGGAGGGGAGGGGAGGCTGTGGAGGGCTGGCGGCGAACCTCCGGGTCCTTCTTGGGGGAGGGCGGGGGCTGCGGGTGGTTGAGCTGATGCAGAAAATACTGCTTGCGTGTGTGTGTTTGTTTATTTTCTATCCCGCCTTTATTATACTTTTTTTATAAATAACTCAAGGCGGCGAACATACCAAACACTCCTTCCTCCTCCTATATTCCTCTATTTCCAATTTTTCTATTTTCCTCCTATAGTAGTTATTACTACTACTACTGCTATCATTGTTACAGTGTATTAGGGTTATGCAAGATTTATTTATTTATTGACTACATTTATTTCCATTATCGTATTTATACAGCCACCCGTCCCACAAAAAGGTGACTCTTAAGTGGCGCACAATAAAAACCAAATCATATAATCAAAATATTTAAAAGGCACAGTTAAAAAGCCACCAAGCCATTACTCATTATTCATTAAATTATGCTTTATTATCATTATTCTTTATTGTTATTATTCGTTAAATTTATTCCTATTTCCTTATATTTAAATAGCCGTCCATCTCACAAATAGGGGACTACGCAGCATACAATAAAAAAAACCAAATCATATAATCAAAATATTAAAACAAGTACAGTTCAGAAGGCATCAAGCCATTATTCATTAAATTATTCATTATTTTTATTATTGATTAAATTTATTAATTAAATTGATATAGCCGCCCTTCTCATTGCCCTCGACTCTGGACGGCTTAGAAAGTTAAACCCCCCCAAAAACAGTGCTAAAAATAACTGCAAAAAATCATTAAAAACAGTACAGCTGTGAAAACCATAAAAAACAACACCGGCAGGAGAAGGTTATGCCATATCTATTCTGGACTACAGCACCCATCATTGCAGCAGTGGCCGTGTAGTTCACCTTTGGACTGCTCCTCCCAGTATCCCCAGCCCAGTATAGCTGGTCTGGAAGGGACCCTTGGTAGTTGTTATTAATATTACCATTCAAATTTTCCTACCGTCCATCTCCCCCAAAAGAGGGACTCTGGGAGGAGTTAGCAAGTTTGTTGCAGAGCGCATCCCAAAGGGGAGGGCTGGGGAGTTAGCCCAGGCAGGCCCATTGGATCTAGAGTTTGTGTGGGTGAATCAAAGAATCAACGATCTGCAGGGAGGGTAGGTCAAGCTGTAGTTTGTTGCGCCCCTCTCTGCCTTTCCCCCACTGAGGCCGAGTTGCTCAGTGGGGCGTTTTCATAGGGCTTTCGAGGAGGTCAGCCGTGAGCTTAGCAAGTCCTTTTGTGCATCGTGCTGAACAAGTTACCCTGTTCTGCAAACTGCTGGATTGTACAGCGCTGTCTCTAACCAGTGCATGTGCGCTCCATGGGCTTTCAGGGCTCTTTGTACCCACCGCAGGAATTTGGCACAAGACCAGGCATCTGCCCCCTGGAGTGGCAAAAAGTGACCACAGGGGCCTGATAGATGGGCTGCCACAAACTACCCAGTTAGCATGAACGATTTTACCGTAGGGAAAAAAGTAGAGACGGTGGCGCGAAACAGCCCTGCATGTGCATTCTCGTTACATTATCAAAGTCATTATCATAATTTTCTTATAAGAGTATTACTTGTGACTGTTTTCCCAGTTTGTGAGGATTCTTGCTAGTTCCCACATTCTGGTTTTCAGTATCTTTAGTCTAAGTTTGTGCTCAGGCTCGGTTCCCATCCATTTTCTGGGATGCTGTGGAGATGTGGTAGAACAGGATTCCTCCCATCTCATGTCAACTGGTGGTGATGGCTGTTACTTAGTACAGACCAGTGTTTCTCGACCTTAGCGACTTTAAGATGTGTGGACTTCAATTCCCAGAATTCCCCAGCCAGATGCTGGGGAATAAGTAATATTAAAAAATAAACAGTATTCCTTCACTAACGTAGGTGGAAGGACCAAAGTTTCTTTATCAAGGTCAATTTTTCCTGTCTTGGTGCTCTTGAGATGCATCTGGACCAGGGTTTCTCAACCTTAGCAGCAGTCGCTAGCTGGGGAATTCTGGGAGTTGAAGTCCACACATCTTAAAGTTGCTAAGGTTGAGAAACCCTGGTCCAGATGTATCTCAAGAGCACCAAGTCAGGAAAAATAGACCTTGATAAAGAATCTTTGGTCCTTCCACCTATGTTAGTGAAGGAATACTAAAGGCTCTGAAGTAAAGTCAGCCACACTGTAGCAATTATTACTACCCCATGCAAGATTTAAGAGCTTTCTGACATTTATCAGACTTAAAAAATGGTGCTTCTAAATAATGATTGGATCATTTTGTATTTTAGTTTTCTCTAACCAGTTTTCCACGAAAACTAATTTTCTGCTTCTTTTCTAATTTCCAGAAATTCTGTTCTTTGGCCATTATGAATGTTATGGTTCATTATATGTGTTCATTTCGTTCATTTCTTTGACTTTAAAGAAAGAATTAGGAATCTATCATTAGGTTTCGGTTTGAAATGGGCCTTTCCTTCTAAGAGACATTATTGATTTGTATCACTGATTGTTTATCTTATGAAGCATCTACAGGTTTGCTTTAACAAAAATAAAAATTCTACATACAGTTGGCTGGGGAACTGATCAGGGCATTGGAGGATTTGGAGAAGAGCCTGGAATTAAGGGGCAATTGATGAATCTGATCCGATCTGTACGGACGGTTATGAGAGGTAAGATGAACATGATACTCTTGGTACAGCACAGTTGGGGATTCATTGCCTTCTCAAATAACTTAATCTTCTT
This sequence comes from Candoia aspera, assembly GCF_035149785.1. Classification (NCBI taxonomy): domain Eukaryota; kingdom Metazoa; phylum Chordata; class Lepidosauria; order Squamata; family Candoiidae; genus Candoia; species Candoia aspera. The sequence goes on from NC_086154.1 coordinate 256,703,479, forward strand.
TTTGTGCCTTTGAGTCAGTCTTGACTCCTGGAAACTGCCAGGACAAGTCCATGCAGTTTTCTTGGCAGCACTTTTTGGAAATGGCTTGGCCTTGCCTTCTTCTTCCTGAGGCTGAGACAGAGGGACTGGCCCCAAGGTCACCCAATTGGCTTCGTGCCTAAGGCAGGACGAGAACTCACGGTCTTCTGGTTTCCAGCCTGGTGCCTTACACCAAACTGGCTTTCCCCAAATAACTTGGTATTAACTAAATGTTAATGCTGATATTTACTGGGCTAATTTTGAATTGTCATAAATTAATTGCATATTTGATTGCACTAGTGGACTTAGGCCTTCTCAGAAAAGAAAAGGGAGCAGGCCATTAGCAAAGACTGTTACTTCTTCATAAGCCCTGTAACTTTCTAGAAGAAATTTGGCGGAGCAATGTGGCTTCCCTGTTTCCAGATCTCCAAATCTTCTAAGGGTTCTCTTCCTTCTGAATGATAAAAGATTCCCAAATCTATTTTAATGTGTAATTCCAGCATTTTGTGCTGTAAATGTAAGAATGTTGCATTCAGTAAGCTTTTGCTGTGCTACTCAAAAAGAATGTCTTGTATGTATAATGGTATAATAGTGCATTATACCATAATTTAGAGCAGTATGTCTCAATCTTGGCAACTTTAAGATGTGTGGACTACAACTCCCAGAATTCCCCAGCCAGCATGGCTGGCTGGGGAATTCTGGGTGTTGTAGTCCACACATCTTAAAGTTGCCTGGGTTGAGAAACGCTAATATAGAGTATAATATATTATCATGTCCCACAGTAATAGTATAATGGTGCACGCACCTTTTCAAAGTAGAAATGCTATTCTTCACGTTTCCAAGACATCCTTGATTTTGCAGCAGCTGTTACATTTATTTATTTATACAATTTAGCTCCCGGTGACTCTGGGCAGAAAAGCAAGAAAGCACAATAAACACAGATACAGATCACATGTGTCCAGAAGACAAGCTGTACATAATTGTACAGATCAGTATTCCTTCAGGGCATTTTGACGACGGCCCTACCCCAAGGCCTGGGAGAAAGCCAGGTTTTCAGTGACTTTCTGAACGTCATCAAGATGGACGCTATGCACGGGGGGGATGCTGTTCAAGGAAATATGCGTCCCAGGTCCTGATAGATGATAAAATATCACTATCACTTAAAATGAGAGGACTTGGTGTGCACCCTTATAGGATGGGCAGATAATCTTGGGAGCAAGGGGTCCTGCAGATAGCCCGGCCTTATGCCATGATGGGCTTTATCGGTCCAGCACTTGGAATTGCACCCAGAAGCTGCCTGGTAACCAGTGTAGCTCACAGAGCAATGGTGTCATACTAAAACAAATCATTTCAGTTGTTCTGGAAGTGTTTTGAGATTGAAGTTAACACTGTTTGTGATTGTTGGGTAGATCATCATAATTCAAGCATCAGGCCAGTTAGTAGCGTATGCCAGGATGGGAAGCAATTTAAGAAAGATTTCTTTTAAGCGAACTTTGTCATGGCCAGTCTCATTAAAGCATTATTGTTGTCCCATCAAGTTATGTTCAGAAGAAGTATCAAAACCACAAAAGGAATGGAGAAAAAGAAAATCTGTTTTCTTCTTAACTGTTCGAGTTTAATACAATAAGTCATTTGAAATAACACCTCCTTTTTCTTTCTTTCTTTTTGCAGTGCCATTAATTGGAGTGAACACAGTTACAATTGTGCTGTTGTTGTTATTTGGTTGAATTTGTCTTCAAAAGATCTGGATAGCATCTAAAGCAAACAGGCTGCAGACCCATTTGCCCTTGGAATCCCATCCGATGGAGCTGCTGAAGCTGCGTATTTGTCTCAATAAAGATAACCATTTATATTTATTGTATTGCTTAATATACACTCCATTTTATTAAATTCAAGAATTAAATTGAACCAGTACAAACCAGTATCTGTAGAGAGCTGAAACACAGATTTTTTCCCCCCTACTAAGTATTGTAGCAATTGTCTAAAGATGTTGTTCTTACATTCTTTTAAGCTTGGAGCTGGAATTCAGTCACTGAGGGCTTTTTCCCCAAAAAAGGTTTAGTGTTGGTTTCGAGAGTCAACGCTGACTTCATGGCACATAATCAGTCAATCAGTAGCATCTACACCGGTGTTTCTCAACCTTGGCAACTTTAAGATGTGTGGACTTTAACTCCCAGAATTCCCCAACCAGCCATGTTGGCTGGGGAATTCTGGGAGTTGAAGTCCACACAACTTAAAAGTTGCCACGGTTGAGAAACACTGGTCTACACTGACAAATACATGTAAACTGAGAGTGGGGAACATGTTAGCCTCCAGATGAGGCCAAGTACAATTCCTGCAAATACTATTACCCTTGACCCTGCAGGTTAAGAGTTACAGTTTAATAACATCTGAAGATTCCTTGACTTTCATGCAGACTTTGTAGACCAGAGGGTCAGTCTGGATCAGTGTCTCTACAGTAGTGAATGTACAAGTGGAAAGTTTGCACATATAAACACTTTCTGAACATCTCAGAGATTGAGTTAGTAATAGCTGATATTTTTACAGGCCAGTGATGTTTTAAACCAATTGTTTTGGAAATAAATTCTGTATAATGACTGCTATCAAATGAAAACTCAATATGTGCTGTAACTGCTAAATAGCACAACAGGAGAATTGAGCCTAGAGGTGGAAAGCAGACTCCAAAAAAAAATTCGGAAACTTGAGTTCAGCACAGGATGTTTTGCTGTGTTTTTTTTTTCTTTCTCAGGATTTGCAGGTGTTAAATATGTGAAAGTTGCAGCTTATATAGAATCAGTTGTGGATGCTATGTGATACAATTGTTTTGGCGAATGCATCTTTACCTATGTGGGAAAAGTACTGGAAATTCCAAGCAAAGTGTGTGCACTTCATTTATTTTTTACACGAAGAAACTACTATATACAGTTGAACTGTTCAAAGCGTACTTAGGAGATTCAATATTAGTAAGGATCCGCATTATTCATATTCAGACCGTTCAAGGAACCATACCAGTTCTCTGATTCATATATTTCAGACTGGACTTGGATTTTGTCTGTGTTTTCCTTAAATAGAAGATAATCCCAAAGAAATCTGGTCTGTAATCAGACTCTCCATGTGGAAGGTGGGAGATGGGCAAGAAGGGAATTATATCATCATGGGGGAAGGGACACATTGAGCAGCACAATCTAACTTACTCAGAGGTAACTCTCATTCAGTGGATTGCACTTTTAAAATGGGTATTACTAACAGATGTGCTGCTCCCAGAAGTATATACATCCTAATTCTTTTTACTTTACTTTTATTTACTCTCTAAGAGGGGAGTCCATTTTTTCTAGAATTCAAATGATCTAGTAGGTATGCTTGTAGGATGTGACATTATACCAACTTCTAAGGTTGCATTTTAAAAGCATTGGACTCACACGTACTATGTCATTGGTGAAGTAGAAGAGCACTTGCAGGTAGTCCTCGTCAGCGACTACCTCGTTTAGCAGCCACAGTTATGACAGCGATAAAAAAGTAACTTCCCAGCCAACCCTTGCATTTGCAACCTTTGCAGGTCTGTAAAGCAAAGGAAAGCTGAAGTAAGATCATGAGCACAGTGGTTTCACTTAGTGACTGCTTCATTTAATGACCAAGTTGCCAGTCCTGATTGTGGTTGCTCAACAAGGACTACCTGTATTCTACAGTACAATATGCTGCAGTTGAAAAATCTTAACTCATTTCCAGGTTTGGGTGATAAAGACTCATGGCTGAAGGTGTTTCTAATAGAGCACTGATCAATTTACAAAGTCAAAAAAACAACCCTGATACTGTTATGCTTTTAAAAATACATTCAGTTTTAAGAAACTTTCTGAGCTTTTCATTTCATTTTATAAAGCATTTTAGAAGCAGCCATGAGATATATTACTAATTTACTTGATTTATATTGCCATCCACCTCACCAAAATAAATACTAAGTAGTGACTCTGGGCAGCTTGCAACATTTAAAAACAATATAAAACACAGTGACTCAGATAGCAGCCACGGAACCGAAACGATTGGTCAAAATGAAAGAAGCCCATCAGAGGTTTCCACAGAGACACTGACTTGCCTGCTTCGGACTGCATCCTTGTCTTAAGGGCCATCTGAATGGCTGACAGGATCTATGGCTTCACCTCACCCAGGAGGGTCCAGTTCACATGAAGAAGAGGCTGCTGGATGAGTTCCTACAGACACAGGGTGGAGAAATACTGATGTTTCACCACCCTTACAGCCACAAGATAGGGTTATTGCCTCTGACTTGTGATAAACTTGTCCTGTTTGCCATCCTTGTGGTAAACCTTGTGTGCATTCTTAGCTTTCCAATGTATTCCTTGAACTTGGAGGGGTCTTCTCCTTTCCTTCCTTCACGGTGCCTGGATTTGCACAAAACGCTTCACCAGGTCCAGGAGAGACCTAGCAGCTTCATGTTGTACAGCATGCTAAGTTGGGTTCACAAGACTGATTTGATTTAGTGCAGTGTTAGGAAGGAAAATGCAAGGCATGGCACAGTTTGGCTTGGGAAATTCAATAATGAGCTGCCAACAAATTTGTTTATTGGTTAAAAAAAATACCCTGTCTAAATAGAAATTATGTTTGCGAGTTTCAAACACTAAGGAGCAAAAACCAGCCTAACTACCATGAAAAGCAATCATTTTTTTGTCCATGAATGCCAAATTAATTTCACATCAAAACTGGTAGTTTAACTGACCACAACAGGCTGTGTTTCTTTCCTTCTGTCACTGTTCACAGACCGGCTACAGGGAATTGTGGCTCAGCAGCATCTGGATGTTCACTTAAGGACTGTTGATCTGGTATCATAATTAGTCTGTTTCTATATTGCTTTTCCTCCCCGAGGAGCTGAGAGCAGTTTGCAAGAGAAGGGGAAAAGTCTTCATACCATTGCAATAAAAGGAAAATACACAGTAACAACAGCAAACTTAAAGGTAATTGTGTGAACAGGAGTGTCTTCAGTTGTTCTCTTACATAAATACATAAATTGAATTTTCAGAGTTTGGGGTATTGTGAAGTGGAGCAGCAGGGGCTGCTATTATCTACATCAGGGGTTCCTGCTTCCCATCGCTTTAGGGATCTTTGGGATCTAAGCTCCCAGAGGTAGGCAGAAGTTCAACAGGGATGTATTTTCTACTACAAAAGACAAGTATCAAAGAGGCCACGAAGGTGTTTATCTAAGCGCCTGTTCAAAAACGTTAGATTCCAGCAGGAAAAGAAGTAAGTGCTAGGTATCTCGACTAAGGGGAACATTTATATGTGGTCTTCAGGAAAATTACGTCGCGGCTGCGGAAGGAAAACAGAAACGGAGACCGGCACAGGCAGTTTTCTAGTCGTCTCTAAAGGTCCTTAAGCGATAGGACCTTCCACCAAATCAAAGTGACGGGCCATAGAGAGAGGGCTTCAGAGCTCCTCCTGCATATCGTAATAGTACAGTCCAATTCCAGGCGTCACCAACGGCGGGGACAGTACCAATTGTGTGAAAGAGGGGGAACTGTCGCCTACTTTCTCCTTGGGGCCTTGTGAAGGGGTCAGCCTGCATAGCGTTTCTGAGGAGGAAAGAGAAGCTGTCTGGGTGTCGAGGTACGGAAGGACAGACCGCAGCGGGCGATTTTCCTTCCCCTTGTGACATTGGCAAGGCGTGGGGCTGCTTTTCCCCCTTGGTGGGGGGTGGTAAGGCTGATGGGGGCAAAGATGAAGTTGGATAAACAGTAAGAAAGCAAAGACTGCAGTGGTGGGGAGGGTGCCAGTTGTGCCTCAGTATGCATCCCTGTTCTTGCCTTTTTTTTTAATCCATTCAGTCGTGTCTGATTCTCGGTGACTGCCTGGATAAGCCCCTGCTTTTTTCTTGGCAAGGTTTTTCAGCAGTGGTTTGCCATTGCCTCCTTCCTGGGGCTGAGAGAGAGTGGCTGGCCCAAGGTCACCCAGCTGGCTTTGTGCCTAAGGTGGGACTAGGGCTCACGGTCTCCCGGTTCATAGCCTGGTGCCTTAACCACTACACCAAACTGGCTTTGGAGCTACCATATAGATGTTCATTTATCAACTCCTAGTGTCATCACCCAGCTGTTTCCTCTGCCCACCTCTGCTAAAAATTTCCTTTGCCATTTCTGAAATAGAAATTTAATAATAAAACTCGGCTTTGTGAATCACCCACCACGAGAGCAGAAATGTCAGAGTGTGGGAGATACTGAAAAGATTCCAGCAGATGAGAAGGAGAAAATCAGGAGCAAAAGGGGGCAACGTGCTAAGTGGTTTGGGAGCAGATTTAGATGAGTCAAGCAAGTGAGTCATGCTGTAGAATTATGTGGGAAGCAGTGGTTTTAGGCCAAGGAGCTGGTTATTGACCGATTTATTCAGAGATGGTCCCTAATACCTTCACATGTTTTTTTTTAATCCGTTTAATTGTGTCCAATTCTTGGAGACTGCCTGAACAAGTCCCTGCAGTTTTCTTGGCAAAGGATTTTCAGAAGTGGTTTGCCATTGCCTCCTTCCTGGGGCTGAGAGAGAATGGCTGGCTCAAGGTCATCCAGCTGGCTTTGTGCCTCAGGCGGGACTAGAACTCATGGTCCCCTGGTTTCTAGCCTGATGCCTTAACCGCTACACCAAACTGACTCTCTTTCTTGCCTTAGTGCCTTCCAAACTCTGTTTGTGTAGATCATTTCTGCTTCCTGCCTGGATACCCAGCAGTTGCTGGACGGAGTGGCTTCTAATGCAGAAGGGGAGTGCCATCTGCCACTCTCACTTTGTCGTCTCTGTATGAGTCCCTGTTCTGGCTTTGTCTTCCACCAGTTTTGGCTGTATCCCTCCTTCCTCCAGCTGCACAGAACAAAACAGAAGATCCTGCTTCTTCCATAGAATCAGTGTTCCTCAACCTCAGCTACTTTAAGATGTATGGACTTCAACTCCCAGGATTCCCTAGCCAGCCATGAAATCCACACATCTTAAAGAGGTTGAGGAACACTGATACAGATGACGAAGTTCTGTCCATTTTGTATCATTGGCTCCTTTTACTGCTGTATCAGCCCCTTTCCCAAAAACATTAATTGTGGGCCCGTCTCCACCATCATGCATGGGGCCAAGGAAAGATTTGGAGAAGTCTGGAGAGAAAATGCAAGAGTTTGAGAACTGCTGGAGAGCCCTTCCCTTTCTTTCCTTGTGAGTGGGGCCTCAGAAAGTGAGGGCCAAGGCAGCCACCTGGAACCAGTTCCACAGCATGCTTTCCATTCAGACCTTGCAGCCGCATAAGCATCTTATCAAGGGATGCATGTTTCCCATTTCTGCATTTGCTGCAGGAGGAAAGAGAGAACTCTGTGGAGGCCTTGATGCTGTCTGAGCTTGGCTGTTTACCTGCAGAGGTTTCATTACCCAACTAGGCAACGTCATCAGTGTGTGTGAGTGTGAGATTTGCTGCCTATTTAGATAGACTTGCCCTGCCAATTTTGGTGGAGGTGTGGTTTCCTCCTTGATGATTCCTTGATTAGGATACTGTTTTTTGCCTTTCTGGTATTGATCCTTGCTTATCTGGGTGTTGGTTGCTGGGGAGGATGTGCTCTGTTCTTTTTGTTTCCTTCTTCGCTTTTTTATTGTCTCTTTTGAATGGTATGTAAATGTGGTTTATCTCTATGTGTCTGTTGATGGCTGATTTGTCTGATAGCCAAACTTCCAGGCATTCCCTAGCATTTCTGGATTTGGCTTGGTCTGAACTGCTGTTTCCCAGCTGAAACTGTGGTTGAGTCTGTCCATGTGTTGTGAAATTAAGGAGTTTTCATCATGTCTTCTGACTGCTAGTTGGTGTTCGTGGATGCGCTCTGCTGGTCTTCTGCACAACTCTGTTAGAACATCATGCGCACATGTGAAGTAGCACCTTGCATTTATCACTTGCGCTTTCCTGTGGCTTTGGGGGCCATTTCTGACGCAGGGAATGGGGAGCAATCCCCAAAGTGTGATACAGGCAGCTGTCTGTCCGTCCCACACCTGCTGTGTTAAGATGGGGCTCCAGGGCCCTATCGCTGGCTCCGATGCACTGTGTGTCTCCAGCAGGCCTCTCCCCATCTGTGCATCTGAGGCTCCACTTCCAAACCAGAACAATGTTCCACTTGGAACACTTTGCAAAGATCTCCCAATGAAAAGTGTGTCTTAATTGCTTTTTAATTGTGTAATGGTGTTACAGTTGGAACAGCTCTTTCTATTGTAGCAGGAGAATCTATAAAATATGTGAGTTCAGCTAGGCAATTATCCTCTTAAACCAAAGCTGGACGTGCTGTCTATCTCTAGACTTGGCTTTGTGTGTAAAATTTTCTGTTTAAAAAAAAAAATTCTTTGCATAGTGGATTGGAGGAGAAGATTCCGATTTATCAATTATTGATAGATTTTTAAATGTTGCCCCCCTCTTTTTCTGAGGGGGTTTGTCCAACACATTGGGTAATAATCGAAGTATTACCAGGTTTGGCAGAAATGACTTACTTAGCAGGGAGATTTTTTTCTGTTTGCTTTAATTGTCTATTGTTACCTAACCATTTATGCTCTTCTTTTCCCTTCGACCACCGCCATCTTCCCCTTGGCTTGAAGGATGGCAACTCGGCGTGCGATAAAAGCTGTCTTGGTGGATCTCAGTGGAACGCTTCATATAGAAGACTCAGCTGTGCCAGGAGCCCAGGAAGCTCTTAAAAAGCAAGTTATTTCTTCCAAGTACCATTGAAAGGTGGGCGGGGGGTAGAGACATTTTCACAAATGCCATTTATTAGCTGAGAAGAAGCTCCTGCAGGCAGGGGTATCGCTTCCCCCCGCATTCGTACGACTGCATCTCAAATTCCAAAATTGTCCTCTTGTACCAAAAGTGGCGAACACTTAAGACTCCTGTTGCTGGCCGGGGAAAGTTGCAAGAGATACCGTGAGCAGGTGCTGCTGGCGTGTGCCCACTGCTCGAATCAGCTGTTACTGAGTGCTTCCATTCATCCGGGTAAACCCTTTCCCTGAACCCTGCTTGTGCCTGGGGTGCCTCCAGCCATATGCTGTTTACAGATCTCTACATCCTCAAATGACTCTGTTTTCTTCTGTTTTGGTCACCCTCCATCCTGATACTCCTTTCTGAATATCACTGTGTATTCCTCAGTCTTTTTCTCAGGCACTCATCATCCTTGAGGGCTTTGGCATCGTCCTTACTCCTCATACCTGGCTGCAGCCTTTCAGCCTGAGTGCCCTCCAGTTGGGTGGGTTTCAGTTCAGGGATTTCCCAGTCAGCATAGCCATTGTTGCAAATCCTGGGAGTTGAAAGCTGCCTGTCTGGAAGGCACCCAATTGGGGAAAGTGGTCCTACTGTAACAAAGCCTAAGTAAGTGTAAATATTCCAATATCTGCTGGATAATGGAAAAAGCCAGGGAGTTTCAGAAAAACATCTCTTTCTGTTTTATTGACTATTCTAAAGCCTTTGACTGTGTGGACCATAACAAATTGTGGCAAGTTCTTAGTGGTATGGGGATACCAAGTCATCTTGTCTGCCTCCTGAAGAATCTGTATAACGACCAAGTAGCAACAGTAAGAACAGACCACGGAACAACGGACTGGTTTAAGATTGGGAAAGGAGTAGGGCAGGGCTGTATACTCTCACCCTACCTATTCAACTTGTACGCAGAACACATCATGCGACATGCTGGGCTTGAGGAATCCAAGGCTGGAGTTAAAATCTCTGGAAGAAACATTAACAATCTCAGATATGCAGATGATACCACTTGGATGGCTGAAAGCGAAGAGGAACTGAGGAGCCTTATGATGAAGGTGAAAGAAGAAAGTGCAAAAGCTGGCTTGCAGCTAAACCTCAAAAAAACCAAGATTATGGCAACCAGCTTGATTGATAACTGGCAAATAGAGGGAGAAAACATAGAGGCAGTGAAAGACTTTGTATTTCTAGGTGCAAAGTGTTAATATGTTTTCTACTACAGATTAAGGTTACTATGGTAACTAATCATTTTGGCCGGGTAAAGAGGTTGAATTTAATTGTCCCCTTTTCATGTGTTAATGGTTGCATTGCCTAAGGGAGGAACTTGCCTGAACTTGTTTTAGTTTCAGTTTCCCTTCTGTGTAGGCTTGCAGAGAATATGCAGCTGAGAGAAATCTCTCCTCTCAGCAAACAGCCTTTAAATATGTTTGTTTTCTGTAAATAAAATTATTTTTTATAGAAATGCCTGGTGTGTGACTTTTCTGATCTCTCCTGGGCCAAATGCTTTCTAGCACTCTGCCAACACAAAGATTACTGCAGATGCTGACTGCAGTCAGGAAATCAGATGATGTTTAATCCTTGGGAGAAGAGCAGTGACAAATCTAGATAAAATAGTTAAGAGCAGAGACATCACACTGACAACAAAGGTCCGCATAGTTAAAGCAGTGGTGTTCCCCGTAGTAACATATGGCTGAGAGAGCTGGACCATAAGGAAGGCTGAGAGAAGGAAGATAGATGCCTTGGAACTGCGGTGTTGGAGGAAAATTCTGAGAGTACCTTGGACTGCAAGAAGATCCAACCAGTCCATCCTCCAGGAAATAAAGCCAGACTGCTCACTTGAGGGAATGATATTAAAGGCAAAACTGAAATACTTTGGCCACCTAATGAGAAGACAGGACACCTTGGAGAAGATCCTGATGCTAGGGAGAGTGGAAGGCAAAAGGAAGAGGGGCCGACCAAGGGCAAGGTGGATGGATGATATTCTAGAGGTGACGGACTCGTCCCTGGGGGAGCTGGGGGTGTTGACGACTGACAGGAAGGTCTGGTGTGGGCTGGTCCATGAAGTCACGAAGAGTCGGAAGCGACTGAATGAATAAACAACAACAACAAAATGTAAATAACACAATTGCTAAGTTATTCTCCCTGCTATGATTCTTGGTTCCTTTCCCTGTATATTATATCAAGGCATGGTGTTGGTCCATTTACTCTAGTATTAATGACACTGACTGGCAGCTGGGCTTGGATTTCAAATGGAACTTTTCTCAGCCCCATTTGCAGGGGCCGGAAATTAGGCTTTCGACCACATGCATGCAAATCATAGACTCTGGCCCTGAACTGTGGGCAGTGTTTTAAGCTTTGGGTGTCTACATGGATGCTATTATACTACTAATCACCCCTGAGCATAAACTTTGGGTCACTGAATTTGCTCATGCATAGCTGGCTTTGGAATCCAGGACTTCGAAGCTGCGGTGATGGCCGCTGATTCAAGGAATTTTTGGGAAGAATCAGAAAGATTCGAAGCTCCGTATTCAGAAATAAAATGCATCAAAGGACATCTGCTAGGATCTCATGAGAGACTTTTTTGCTCTGATTGTAAGATTTTCCAAAGCATCTGGACACTTCAAGAAAGAATGCTAGATGGGCTGATGTAGCCTGATTAGGGACAGGAACTGAATCAATAACCTGGATACTATAATGATCTCATATATTTTGCCTGTGTTAAACTTGCAGAATTCTTGAGTTTGAGTAGTTTTGCTCTCTAAGCTCTGAATTTAAAAAATTCTGCCCTGAGGTAGGTGCAGCTGCATGTATAGAGCTGAACAGCTGGGCAGGGGAGATATATTTTTCAGCATTTTGATTTTGAAGATGTAATATCCTGCACTACAGAATTGATAAGGAAGGTGCAAAGCGCCCCTTGGAGAAAGGCATTCAGGGCTTTTGTAGCATAATCCACAACTCAGAAACAAGTCTCATTGGACAGAGCGGGACTCGGCCACCAAGGACATTTGCATGGGATTGTAACCTTAATCCAAGTACGGGAGGAGCTTCCAAAACAAGTTGCACAAAGAAATTAATGGAAGGATGTTTCCCTTTCTCCTCCTGACCCTATATCTAGTCCCCCAAGACTGGCTGCAGAGGATCCCCAAATCTTCCAGATTAGATTTTGAAATTATGTAGAAACTCATTCCTGCCACAGTGTCTGTTCTGTTGGCCTCTGTCCCCTCATCCCTCCCCAAAATCTTACCCTCAATTTTACATAAGTCTGTATGGCTGCTAACAAAGAGAAGTGGCTCATGTCAGTCCCACTAGGCCAGTGTTTCTCAACCTTGGCAACTTTAAGATGTGTGGACTTCAACTCCCAAAAGCATGGCTGGCTGGGGAATTCTGGGAGTTGAAGTCCACACATCTTAAAGTCACCAAGATTGAGAAACACTGCAGTAGGCAGACCAGATGAAGAAATCAACTCCGCAGGAAGGCTAAAGCTACTTTTATTGAGAATGACTTTAATAACAGAATGTGCTGGATCTCCTCCTCCTTATAGTTCAGTGAATTAGGGAGGCATCTTCCTGAGCCGCTTCTGAATATTATTTGTTGTGGACTTAAAATATGTTCCCCGCCCCCATCCCGCCATCTTCCTTTCTCTCTGCAGCTCATTGTTTGGTGCTTCCTGGTTTGAGACGTGCCTGTGCCATGAACACATCAGCTGATTTCCCCAAAGCAGGACCCCCTGCCTCATTTTTGCAAACCTTGGGGACTCGTGAGATTGTGCTGCTTTCTTAAAAAACAAATAATTGTCAAAATAGATACATTACGCTTCCAGAAAGTTTAACACCCCTATTTTACTATTATTACTCTTAACTCTCAAAGGTAAACATCATTCTGTAAATTAATACATAGCTGAAAATGTCCACCACATCTTTTCTGTGATGTCAGCACTACCTCTTTTAGTCTTTGACGCTTTTTAAAAGCAGTCTCTGGTTGCAAAAATGTTGCCTGTTCCTGTATTTTAAAGGTTGCCTAGGAAGAGGCGTGTAAGTTGCCCTTTATCACAACAGATCGGAGAAATGTAGTGGCACAAGGAACAGGATTTGGTGGAAGTCCCCTTTGTGTTCATCTCAGCTTGATGCAACTCTGATAGTAGGATTTCACACAATTGTGACACTGATTAAAACACATCAGCTTTTCTATTTCTCCCGGCCCAGGCTGCGCAGCACTCCCCTTGCCATCAGATTTGTGACCAACACGACAAAGGAGTGCAAGCGAGACTTATTGGAGAGACTGAAGAAACTTGAATTTGACATTAAGGAAGATGAGATCTTCACATCTCTGACTGCAGCCCGAAATTTGCTGGAGCAGAAGCAAGTCAGGCCTTTGTTGATGGTGGAAGAAAATGCTTTGCATGATTTTACAGGTATCGTAATATAATCCTGCTTACGTAATTATAGAATTAGATGTTGCACACACACAAACCACATACATACATGTATGAATGATTTAACCATCACTGTACTGTAATGGAAGCCAGTCTAATACCCCAGGCTAGTGACTAGGCGACTGTGAGTTCCAGTCCTGTCTTGAAGCCAGCTGGGTGACTTTGGGCCAGTCCTTCTCTATGAACCCCAGGAAGAAGAAGGCAATTTCATGCCACTTCTTCAAAAAGATGTTGTCAAGAAAACTGCACAGACTTGTTGATATAGTCACCAAAAGTCAAGAGCGAGACAAAGATGCACACAAACACAAAACAACCCTGTAATACAATATTGTATTAGGATAATGGCACTATTCCCCCATGCGAAGTTTTTTTTGAAAATCCCTTGTACTTGTGGCATGATGGATGATGATCGGCTATGCTGTACAAGTTGGAATCCAACCTGTGGAGACATCTGAAGAACAGGTTCCTCACCCCATCACAAGCATTCATTTTTAGCAGCCCCGGATCTTTTTGTCACTGTTTCCATTTCCTTGAAAAGCAGTCTGAGGACCTAAATAGGCATTGCCTACATACTAGCCTGATTACCACTTCCCCACACAATCTAAAAACACTGTGATTAATATAATACAGTTTCAAGGGGGTGTGGTACTGTTTATGAAATATTTTTAGGGCCAGCCTTTGATACTTTGCTGGGAAGAGGGTGTTTCATCCCATAAAGATTTCCAGCCTGGCTCATCAAATTCAAATCCCTTCTTCCCATAGTTTTCAAAGACTTTCAAGAGGATCTGTTTCATCTGATACGGGTTTTGTATATAATATCGATGAGGTTTCTGATCACGTAATGAACTGTTTGCACTATTCAGCAAAACCTGAACGATTCGCATATCCTATATTTCAGGGCTGAGACAGTTGTTGTGTTTTAGGGACAACGTAATCAAAGAGCTTTTTTTCCTGTCGGCTGTTTTGGCTCCTCCTCATGGTTGTTGTTTTGGTTGATTTCGGTTTCACGCCAGATTTGTCTACCTTGCCAAGTCCTTTTTTCCAGCTTTGGCATATGTTGACAGGCTAACTTTGCCTCCCCGTTTGTTCTTCCCCACTTGGCCCCAAATCAGTCTATGACACTGAAACATTTTAAAGTAAGAGAAATTTAAACGTTTAGTTAAATCAGATTGCTTCCTGTCTGTAGATCAATTCTGTGTCAGATCCCATTGGGTCATGACTCCCTTCTCTTCACATCAAATGCTTTATATGCATTTCTTCAGTGTCCGGTAGTTTTAAGTACGATGAAAGATGTTTAAGCTCCTGTTAGTAACTACTATGGAATAATTCTTGGATAATCTTCATTTAAGATAGCTTGCAGCCAGATGAGCATAATCCATTCTTCAGTTAATGGACCCAGATGCTCCCAGGGAATGTTGCAAAGTCAGTCCAATAACTGCGTAAAATCCACATTGGAATCTCTCTCCTTGCTGCATTTTTTATTTTTGCATTTCATAAGGACATCATTCAGCCTTCCAATTGTGTCTCTCTAAAGGAATATCCTGGGCCTAGAGTTGCCCCAAAGGTATAACTAAATTTTGCCTCGGGTAATGCATTTCCTCCCGGACGACAGGATGGGGCGTAACCTTTCAACATCTATTGGTTGTGAGTAGAACACCCAGGCTCATTAGGGTGGTTTGCCCCAGCTGAGCCCAGTGCTGATTCTGAACACTTGGCTGGGGGGAAATCCAGCTGAATGTGCCCTTGTAGGCACCAGGAGCTGAGCTTGACTTGAGGAAAGCCTTATTCTTTATTTTTGCCCCATTTTCAGAGTGCTGTACAGATATTGAAAAAATAAGCAGTCTTTCCCTGCAGGTTCATAATCTGCTGGATTGAACCTCAAAGGAAAGGGTTAGGGTTAGGGTTAGGGAAGCAAGCCCATCCGCAAGAGCCCTTTCTCTGGATGGAACTCGGCTTGGACCTGTTTTAACAGACCTTTGGATTTTCATCTAGGGATAGAGACAAGTGAACCAGATGCTGTAGTGATTGGGCTGGCTCCTGACCACTTCAACTATCAAACTATGAACAAAGCTTTTAGGTAAGTAGGAATGATCCCATCATAAATTTAATAAAAGATCTGTTTTAACTGTCAGGATGATGGCAGCAACTACACTTACCACCTGGCGCCTTTCAGCCTGTCCTAGAGATACACTTTCCAGATGTTTTTCAAGATGGTGCTTATTGCCAGAAGGATGGTGGCAGCAAAGCAGGAGGGCTTGGAGTGGCAGGGAGAATTCCTTCTGCTTTTGCTGCTTTCCTTAATGCACAACGATGCAATTCCCTGTAGAAACTGCAGCAGGGTAGAGGTAGGGATTCAGTGGGCAGAACGTCCTTTGCAGCGTGTCATCTTCATCAGGAACACATTAAAGCTGCGGGCTCTTTTCCCAGGACCAAGGTTGCCCACTGCAATGGCTTTGCGAGCGTGGGGGGAAAGAGGGGGTTTTCTTTCAGGTGGTGCTGCATTATTCACAGAAGCTTTCCAGGCATGTGTGGATGATACTTCTCTGCATGCCCAGCCAATTTGGCTTTCGTTTTATATTTCCAGTGATTCTGGAAGTTGCCAAGCTGGGGAAGGCTACACTGTATGACAGCGATTGGATATGAAGAGACATCTTGGCAGTCGGTTGGGGTCAGGAGGCAGGTGCCAATAATGAAGTCACTTGGAGACCCCTCCAGATTTGGCGATGGGGAGGAAGGAATACTAAGGCCTCTTGTAAGAAAACGAAAATGTAAGATGTCTGTCACAGCTAACCTGCCCAGAGGCACGTTTCGTTGGAAATTCGTTAGGCTTCATTCCATCTTCAGATTTAGCCAGTTTTTGTCAAAGAATAAATACATGGCTGCCTGTTGATGTCCACTAATAGGAAGCACAAAGTTCTGAATTCACAACTGAGGTTCCGACCCACAAACAATTTGAGGAACCTTCCTGTTGTTCAATGGAAAACTGGGCTGTTTTCGAAGGGTTCCCCCTGAACGTTGTGGTCCGTGCACACCCTTGTTCTCAGCCCAAGGCTTCTGGGCCTCCCTGGATTACATTGCATCTCTTGTCTCCTTCCTTTTCCAAGGCTGGTGCTTGATGGGGCGCCCCTCATAGCCATTCACAAAGCAAGGTATTACCAGAAGAAAGATGGCCTTGCCCTCGGCCCAGGACCGTTTGTGACAGGCCTGGAGTATGCCACTGACCGGAAGGCCGTGGTGGTGGGGAAGCCAGAGCAAACTTTCTTCCTGGAGGCCTTGCGGGGTACCAACTGTGGACCTGAGGAGGCTGTCATGATTGGTGATGTGAGTGCCTGAATCGTTTCTAGTGCATTTGCAACATATTCGCAAGCTCCAGGTTTATTTGCATTTACCTTCTGTTTTTCTTGGCCTTGCAGGACTGCAGGGATGACATTGGGGGTGCCCAGAATGCTGGCATGCTGGGAATACTGGTGAAGACTGGTGAGTAGTGCCATGTGGGCACTTAAAGAACTACACATTAATCTAGGCTGGCGTTTACTCCTGCTCTGTCCTACAGAAGAAAGCAACCTAAATAATCAAGGAATTAGACCATTTTCCCTTGGGAGGAAAAATAAGAGATAAGCAGGAAGGTGGCAAGAGATTTATGGATGAATTGCAGGCATGGTGTTGAAGAGATCTTGGAGATCATCCACCCCAACCTATAACTCAATGCAGGAACTGCAGTACAGTGGCCAACGGTCATTCAATCTTTCATTTAAATGCTTCCACTGAAGTTGGCCTCTTCCCTTCCTGAGTTGGTCTTTTGTACTTTTGAAAAGTTCTTTCTGTGTCAGGGGCAAACTGTACAGTTTATCAGCAACTAGAGTCAAGCAGTGAGCGTCAGCTTGCTTATACACCTTTGTAGAGCAGACATCCCACCCTTTAACCCCTTGCTGCTGTTCCCTCCTATGTTAACCTCTGCAGATCCCTCCTACCTCAACTTAGCTATTCTGGTAGAACACAGGCGGCTGTCCCATGGCTACGCAACTAGTAGCTGAACTGCTGTTGCACCTAGATCAGTGTTCCTTGGCCTCAGCAGCTTTAAGATGTGTGGACTTCAACTCCTAGAATTCCCCAGCCAGCATGGGAAACTTGAAGAAACATCTTAAAGTTGCCAAGTTTGAAACACGCTAATCGAGGTGGTCACTGTCTCATTGTCCATGTTATTCCACCCCATGATTTCCTGATTTGCTCTCTGAAAAGATACTCATCTCCACCAGAAGGCTGACTGCCAGGGAAAGAATTAGATTGCAGAAAAGTAATACAAGTATATTTCATCTCCTGCTTAACAGGATGGGACCTTGGTTCCTTGGTCAGTAGACAAGAGCCTTCCATGTCCACTGAATTACTTTAGCAAAACTGAACATACCAGGGAGAACGTGGGAAAATAGTGGACCACAGAAGGGGTTGCAGAAATTTGCTGTGCCAGCATTGATCTCTGGGAAAGCTTTATGCTGATGCTGACCTAATTACAGAAAATAGCATTTATTTCTGGCTTTGTTGTTGTTGTTGTTGTTCTTGCAGGGAAATACCGAGATGCTGATGAAGGCAAAATTAACCCACCCCCCTACTTGACCTGTGAGAGCTTTCCCCATGCTGTCGAACACATCCTCCAGCATCTGCTGTAAAGAAGCGCCACAGCCCTTGAACGTCACCTGCCAGTGCCAGAAAACAAAACGGCCCACAGCATCCTTTGCGGAGCATTCGGCTTGCTTGGGGCATCTCCTGCTGGACTTTGCCATTTTGGGACGGTGTTGGAGCGAATGCTCTCCCCCTAAAATTTGCTCCCCCCGCACAAGAAGTTATCCTGTCCAAAAGAAAGAAATCTGTGCCCAGCCTTCCCATCTGGCTTGCTTGGTTCCCAAGAGGGAATGTGTGAGGTTGAAAGCAGAAGGAAATACGTGGTTCGTCCTTATATGCAGCATAGGGTGGCACACTCTGCATTGCCAGTGAAATGTCTGGGTCTGTTCTTACTGCACGACTGTCCGTCTTCATGGAAAGAAGAAACAGTGTGCCCGAAGCCCAGACCTTGCTAAATACCACTAATATACAATGGGCTCACCTACCTTGCCCCAAGCTGGCAGCTTCTCAATGTCTGAACAGTAGAAAGCGAGCACATTTTTTAAGGTTCTTCCTTAGGTGGAGATAGTTGACATCTTTCAAAGTGGGCTGCTTTAATGAAGAAGCCACTCCTAGGGCACTGTTATACGTATGTCTGGAAATGCAGTAAATGTAGCTTTGCCTGGCATCTAGTGACGAGTACTTGGGAACTCCTTTTGAAAAGGGATTATTTCGGAAAGCAAAAGGAGTACAGCTTGGCATGATCTTGGTGGTCGTCTCAGCTCCCTAAAAGTTACTCAGTAGTTCTTGGTTTTCATGGGGGTAACCTGAAGCAACCCAGATGCTGTTAACAGTCAATTCCCAGCATCCCCAGGAAGCATGACCAAGGAGAGGGTTGCTCGAAGTTATAGATCACCCATGACTGGAAAGTGACAGCTTGCCCATCCCTATAAAACATGAATGCTCATCAATGCTCTCTGCTCTGGGAGGTTATCATCATCCAGCCTTTTCACTGCTACAGAAGGAAGTCGCTGCAGTTGCTTGTAAAAAAAAATTTGGAACACACTGTACCCACATCAGAATGTGTTCCTGCTCTGTCTCCTGTGTTTTAAGACTGAACCCAGATTCTTGGAGACAGAAGCTGGGAGAAGATATGGCAGCCCCAAACACTGAACTGCCACTGTTAATCAAGATGAAATCCCATCGATGGCATGTTCAGACCTATTCCAAAGCAGCAAGAAGAACTGACGCGTGTCAGGAAGGAATACGTAGAAATGAAGGCAAAGTTTCCAGGTGATAAACCATTCAGTGTTTTGGTGAGGAGGAATTGTTTTTGTTCCCCAGTAACAGCCAGGACGACGTCATCTAAGAAAAGTTGAAACTGCCAAGTAACCTGACTTTAAATCATCCTCGTATTGGTATCTGCAAGGATTCCTCAGATGTTTTATCCGAAAGCCAGATGGGCTAGTGCTCATCTTAATGATTTCAAGTCTTTGAAAAATAAAAGCAATGGAATGGCCATTGGCTTCTTGAAGTTTGTAGTGGGAGGGAGGTGGATAAGATGGAACCAAGTTGTTAATAAATTCCTTCTGCGGCTGCAAAAGCTGTACAACCAATTCTCTCACGTCCAGCTTTTTAGCAGCAACAGCACACTACAAAGTCAGTAGAGCTGAATGTGTGGGTTACCCAAAGCCTGGAGAACCTGGATTGGTTCCCTGCCCTTCTGACCCCGATAAGCCTCCGTCCAACCCAAACCACCATGTTTGTGGCACTTCAGAGGAACAAGTATGAGGAAAAGCCACTGTTCAGTGAGAGTCTAATTGTAAGACACCAAGAGCTTTTCCATAAGGAATTTACCATAAATCCTCCCCTCCTTCCCAATTTAAACAAGCTGAGCTTCATCAGCGATGCTTCATTCAAAGCAGCCTGTCATTACCACATCCTTGGCTTAACTTCTGTCAATCTTTAATACTGATCCAGGCTTGTTTTTGAAATTCTAAGTAAAAAGTAAAGGTTCTGCCAATGTTTTAATTAGTCCTATTAACAGAGAGTTTCCAACTAGCTTGTAGGCTGGCTGGGGAATTCTGGGAGTCAAAGTCCACACGTCTTAAAGTGGCCAAAGCTGAGAAACACTGGTCTAGAGTGAGACTTGATCGGCCCCTATTAATTTCCTGTTGTATCCCCTGTTTCATTGGGTTGAGGAATTCTTCTCTTACCCATTTTTAACACGAAGGGGGGAAACTATTTTGGAAACCAGAGGGACGTATTCTTGCTTTTATGGAGTTTTCTTAATACAGCTCTGAAATGAAGTCGCAGTCTGAAACAAGCCCCATCCAGCCTGCACATAGGGTGGTAACACTCGCAAAATGTTCTGACTTTTGTAACAACAGTCAATAGCTTTTCTGGTCCATTTGGAAAACAGAATATAAATCCTTTGTGATTACTTTTTGGGGCTCCTGAGTGTTAAATTATTAGATGATAATTGTAATACTGGTTTTACTGAAAGAACAGATTTCTTAATAAGCAGCATTCTTGGGGTGGGGAGGGGTGGGGAAATGCCAGCATTACTGTGGACCATTGTTAAGTGAGTTTAGATTAGGAATAGATATCAGATACTAAGTTACAAAAAGAAAACAGATCATTCAGCCAAAGTTACGTGGCTTCATTCATTCCGATTTTGAATGAAAAACTTAATCATTTTCTTAGATATTTTATCTTAAAATCAGTGGAAAGAAAAAATGGCAAGGAATGGCTTTTCAAAACATTTTTTTTTTTACAGAAATCAACTTTTTTTCAGGGCTAATTTAGAAACAAGAATGTTGAGAAACGACCTTGGGACCAAATGTGCAGGGTAGAAATTTAGTAAAACAGATGAAATAATTTGTTTAGGTTTTCTTGGAAAATATTGGCTATAATCACCCTCGAATCCCATTACAATGCAGGAATTCTTTTCAAGGGGGCACACTAGCCAATCTTGCGCATGTGGAATCTGAAGCTAGGAATGAGGCTAGATTCATATACTGCTAAGCTCCCGTTGTTAAAACATACCATAGTGGCCAGATTCACATGTCATGTTAAATCAAACCCAAACAAGCTACAATTACTGAGTACAATAGCTTGCTCCTAATTAACAATGGATAAGATTACAACCTTATAAGGAAGTCTGATTTAAAAGCAACAGTAAAGGCAATTCCCAAGTTTGATTTTCATATTTCAGTGGCATTTTCTCATATACACAAGTGAAGCACTGACACCTACCAATAAAAACCTGTTTGGGGGCAAGGATGTGAAATGAAAACACCGGCACAGACATCGCAACAGGTGAACTGGGTGAGCTTCTTCAAGAACTCCAGGGATTCCCAATCAGCTTGGCCAAGAAGAGAGAGATTTTTAAATTTAAGGCAACTCTGAAGAGCTTCAAATGAAGGACATGAGAGCACATTTGTATTAAATTGTTAAACTGTATGGTTTAAAAATATTTCTCAAACATTGGCTCTCATCCAGCTAAAATTAAGCTCATAAATAAGCCAGTGCAGAGGAGCTAAAACATCAGTTAAGACAGAGAATCCAAGTGAATTAACCATGCCAAATACTAAAGGCAAAGGGGCATGTCTATGAATATTTGACCAGTTTAAGAAAAGGGGAGTTGCAAACCTCAGGGTGCTTCATTAGATCTGTATGGCACTTTGGATTCAGTCTCCAAAATGGACCTTGGTGTGTGCTTGAGTATGCCCGTACCACCTATCTGCAACACGTCTCTCTTTCCCAAGAAAATCCAGCTGCTTCAAGGTGTTGCAGACAGGTGCTTTGGGCATAACCTGAAGCACTTTTTAGAAAAAAAAGGTGGATGCACATTACACACCATTCTTCAATCTTGGAAACTGGCTGTGTGATCCAGTGCTGTTTGGCCCAGAAAGAGGATCACATAGGGTTGGATTCAAAACTCCAGAAGAGGCTGGGACTGACTGGTAGCTCAGAAGTGTGAAGTTCTAGGAAATCAATGATCTTTTGAGAAGAAAAGCTTTGTCTCAAACACAACATGTAAGTACTTTAAAGAAATATTAAGACAATTTGGTTGTGCTGTTAGCTGTTGCTGTGCATCACGGTAGGTTCTTGCCAAAAGACAGCATATTAACTGGCTATCTCATCATTCCACTGAACCCAGATTCGTGGCCTTGATAATGGTTCCTCCCAAAGGAACAAACAGGGTGGTGGCAGAAGACATTGTAGGACAAGGATAAATACTTCCTTTCCTGGCAGCTGCCCTGTTTAAATCTGGGGATCCACCAGGTAGATTATACAAAACCTGCTACACTTTCCAAGTTTCTTCCCTAAGGGGGAAAAATATTGAAAGTGTCTATTTTAAATCCTCAAATGACCAAGGGAAGATAAATGAGAGATACTAATCTCTGTAAATAAGCTTCTAAAATACATCACTGAGACTCCAAAGTGGTTTATTCTTCATGGATGTTGGTCTTGTTCAAAATCTACTGGTTTAATCCAAGGATCCCTGAGAAGGCCAATTAATTTCCTTCTTTGTCATTTCCTACTATCTGTCTCACTAAGGAAGAAAATTAGAGCAGCAAAATATTAAGTCAGCAAAATAGATCCCAGAAGTCTTCTAGGTGATACAATAATAAAAAATGCCAGTTTTAGTCATAAAGTGCTAAAATGTTTTTCTGCCTTATAAGGCTATCAGCTGAAAAAAATATAACAAGGTTCTCCAAATAACAATTTGCAGCCTCTTCTCCATCATAAAAGTATCCAGTTCAGAAAATGACTGAAGTTTCCTCTCGGTAAAAAAAAAATACTCGGTAGAAATTTGTTGGGACTGCCTTTTGGGGTGGGGTGGAAAAATTGGAAACTTGGATAATTGTTTCAGATCTTAAACTCAGCTCAGACTGACTCAAATTCTCTTTGCCAGTCAACGTATTTTTGACTTAGGTTCTTAGCAGAGGGCTTGGTATGAGAGATGACATCCAGGAAGTCTTCAGTTGTGACAGTGTCCAACTGGATCACAGGTAAGTTCCCACTGTCTGAAGAAAGAAGATCTCCAATTAGCAATCCAGATGTCATCCAAAGGTGGTCCACTCGGAGTCAATGAACTCCTCAAGCCTCCCCTTGAATGACATCAAACCCAGATGATGGGGTCATAGGAGGGACAGACCTGTGAATGACACCTCCATACCTGGAGTCTTGCTCTGCTCCCTCTAGTTTATCCTTCTAGTTTATTCTCACTCTGTGTGGTGAGCTGTGGACATCATTTTAATTTCATTTCCCCTCTCATTCCTCAAATTGGTGCCCTCCAGTGTGTGAGATTATTAGTCCTAGCTTCCAATTTGGGGAGTTGAAGTCCAACCCCACCCAGAATACCAGACTGAGGAAGCCTGCCTTATAATAAGCCCAAGGGGGACAGAAATGGAAAACTGGCTATAAACTACTCTGCGTATACAAGATAGAAGGGATAAAAATCTGCAATTAATAAATAGTCTCAAGTGATAACAATGAACAAACTATGTATGTGCAAAACATCTCCATGAAAATTAAAAAGCTGCTTACCCACCGTTTGGCCTATGCTTGTGAGTATGGGGACAAACAAAAGGCTGACTTTGACATCATGTACACATCTTAGTCCTTCAACAACACAGACTTCTTGATTTCAGCAGCCTTTCTCTTTCCTCACTCCCAGCCTACTTCTTTGTAAGGTCTGACAAAGAGGACTTGAAAACCTGAGTTGTCCTAATTCAGGGGTTATCCTAGGAATGATCTTTCATGTGGCCAAAATATTGTTTCATGGGTCCCTCCAGATGCTGGCTAAGGGTTCTTGGTGTTCCAGCACATCTACAGAGCAGCAGATTGGAGAAGACTGGTTTAATGCAGGTGAAATGTTGAGAAAGATCAGCACTATAGATGTGTGATAACCTTTTGTGCAAAAACATATTTGTAGTAGTAACACACCCCAGACTAGCAGAGATCTGGTGGAGGGAGTGAAGGCTCATTGCATCTTAGAAAGGCTGACACTTTTATACCAGTGGCAAAACTGGGAGTCTACAAATCCAAAATAAGTCTAATTGGAAACAAAATACTGCCATCTGCCGGTACACATCTATAATGTATCATTCTCCCGTTAAGCTTGCTAGCTAACCTAGTTAGACATCACAGCTTATCTGATATTGCGGCATCTGCTCAGCTTGAATGCTCAGAGGGTTTGCTGTACCTGGCTGATGATTTTCAAGAGCGTTGAAGACTTTTCTCACAGGACGCATAGCCGCTTCTTTGCAGACCAGCTTAATGTCCGACCCAGAGTAGCCTTCCATCTCCTAATATGTAAACAGAAAGATGTGCTCAAGTCTGCAGAGGTTCTCCATTGCGGATAGTTGCCAAGCTAGCATTCAGATTAAGAAAGGATGAAATGGAAGACAGGTTATGGGGAAGATTTTCTACGTCAGGCCCCTTCTCACACAACCAAAAAGGACTCCTGAGCACATGGAACCCGTCTTATGGATTATTTATGATGGAACAGAGGTTTGCTCAAAGACAGATTTGTGACAAGCTCTTCTGCCACTAGAAGAATATCAAGATAACATTACAAGATCCACACGGATCAGACCAGTGGCCTATCTCATTCAGCATCTTATTTCCCTCAGTGGCCAACCAAGATGCCTTCAGTAAGGCCTCAAAAAAGAAGACAAGTTCCATGCTCTTGTTTCCAGCAATCAGTAATTATTTTTGAAAGCGATGGTCCCACCAAACCATCATGACTAATTGCCAATAACCATTCTATCCTCTACAGACTCACTGACTCCTTTACAAAGGCCATTCATAACTTGGATGGGCTTCCTGCTCACCTGACTGAGCAAAGTATAATTCAGCTCTGTCCTCAACTCCACTCCTCCACTGTTGCTCACTGGGGGAAGCCAATGCTGGACCATCGCCTGCCTTGCCTCTTTATTTGGGAGGTCAACTAGAATCCTTTTCTCCAGTCGGCGCAGCATGGCGTAATCCAGTTCCCTAGAAGAAAACGTAGGACAGATCCTTGGACACTGCTCTATTAGCGATAGGATTTCACGACTAGCCATTTCCCAAAGTGTAAGCAGTAAAAGGATTCCTTAAGAGACACCAAAACTATGGAAGGATCCGGGCCCCCCAGACTGGAAGTGATCCAGCTGAGACAGGGCTTGTTCATATGCACATGCCTTCACTCAAGCAAAGAGTTGTGTGTGTGAACAGACCATCAGAGTGAGATGGATTTTAAGCTTATGCACAATGGCTTACAATAGAGCCAGTTCTTCCTATCTGTTTTCAGTCATCAAGCATAGAGTTACTGCATGCTGTGCATACATGCACGTCTGCAGCAGCTGGAGCAGAACAAGCAGGCTGGCTTTATCAAATGCCAACACAGGCAAAAAAAATATTACTTTGCCCTTCTGCCAAGGGCCATTTCCACACAACAGGTTATACCACCTTACAGCACCATATAATCATCCTGGTGGGAGTGGGTCACCAATGAAGACAGGCTTTAAATTGCCACAGCTGGTTGACGTTACAAGACACTACTGTGAAAGTGGCTATTAGTTCTATAGGCCAGGTGAGTATGATGATGATCATCATTTGACAGCCAGGGACTAAGAGGATAGGAAGTGAGAGAGTGAATGAATCCACAAGAAGAGCAAAATTGAAGCTGACTCTTCTAATTCACAACTCATCCACTGCATTATCTTACAGTAAAACTTTGTTTTAATGGGCTAATTAAGGAGGAGGATGAGGAGGATGGGAGAACATGATTCAGGAAGGTCAAGAATAAGGCAGCAATTTCTATCAACACACAAATGATGCCATTAGTATCAGCTTACTTCATTTTGCACAGTGATGTCATTACACCAACATCAATTTCTGTCAATTCACTCAGATTTCAGGAAAAATATGGTCCACTCCATGCATAGTTTGTTGCACTGATATCCCTTAAAACAAGGATTCACTGTAGTGCCCTCCTTTGTTACTTCCGTACAAAAGACCAAAGGGGCATTCTTTCTACTGTAGCCCATTTTGATCCTGACCAGATCTTTCTATGAAAACAGGAGGGTTTTTATCCTGAAACTTTAATTCAGCACTTATAATTCCAATAAAATCCAACTTTCCCTATTTTTAGAGTGCCGGATGATTTAAGCACCTTAAGATTTTCTCCGCTGAGAATGCTTCTTTAGCTTAACTATAGTAAATAACTTGGCCATCAAGTTGCTTTTTAAATATTAGCAGCTGGCTTGCCCTGGCATATGTTGATCTTCTGAAGGATTATGTACTTTGTGGTACAAACAGCAAGAACTGCAGAAGCAAAACATTAATAATAGTGATGATAATAAAGAACCCAAAAGCTTCCAATTAATCTTTGAAGGCTTTAGCCAAATATCATGGCTTTTACTGCTCTGAGTAAGTAAAATCTTTATCTGTGTTTAGAGGCTCATGCAGATGTATTCAAAACATATTCTCTGGCTCTCTTACCAGGGCAGGTTGGAAGCCGCTAAAACAAAGACAAGATCATCGGATCGGGCCAAGCCGTCCATCTGCACCAATAATTCTGTTTTCATCCGCCGGCTCCCTTCATGTTCACCACTACCAAGATAAGTTGGGGGCAGGGAAAAAGGGGAAATATTATTTCTAGGCATGGGAGAAGGATCCCCTTTATCTAAATAGGAATTGGCTAAGATGTGGAATCCCTGTTATGGAAGCTCTTTTCTCCTTACTTCCATTAGCTAAGGCCCAAGCATTATTGTAAACCTTGTGATGGTTAATGTTGAGAAGTTAATTCAACAGTGAATTTGCTCATTAGAGGACTAGAATGAAAGGAACTAGGCATCTGAAGTTGTATCTTTGCATGCAGATTAATCCAAGAGGGCCTGAGCAAATGCCAGCACTGGCATTTAGAAGGCAATTAAGCCTTGCACTGGGTCTCACTGAGGACAGAAATGGGGCAAAACTCCTTGGTAGAACACTGACTTTGTCCATGATTCAGAACCTAACAATCCTTTAAATATCCTTGCATGAAACTGGCACAACCCTTTCCTCTGCAACACAGGGACACCACTTGAAGTCGAAGCAGTCCTTGAAATTTTGGGGCCCTCTAAAACCACCAAAGCGTAACTTTTAACAGAAGAGGTATTCAACAGATACAGAGCCGTTGAATCAAGTGATCTGATTTAATTTAAATTATATCTGATGGAGTTTTCTTTCCTCTCACTTCATGGACCAGAGCTGATGGCTCCGTGGAAGGGTCACACTAAGCTCCGCCATGAAGCTACATCCCGGTGCAGAAGATTCTCTAGCGAGAGATTGAGTTCTGTTGGCCACATCCTCCTGGAAGGTATCAATTATCTGATGACTGGCTTCATGCAAAGTCTCTGTTTGTTTAACCATGGTTTGCTGTACAAGCAATATAAACATAAACCATAGTTTTGGACTATATAGGCCAGAGTCACACAAAACTATGTGTGTGAACCAAACAAGCCCCACTTTGAGAGAGTACATGGATCAGCAACATGGAGAGTACTGGTACTAAATCATCTGTAGTAATTCAGGTTAGTGGCCACAGAACTCCAGTGTTAAAGAACTTGAGAATTTTGAAAAATGTGAAATTTTAGAAAAGGTCACTGTTGATGCCTGAAATCTTGTAGGATTTCAGTGTTCTCACATGAGATTGTGCGAGACTTTAAGGGGTGCGATTAGCTAAATTGTATGAGATTTCACCATCTTTATTTATAGAATTTATATAACCACCCAACGCAAACATTGTGACTCTGGAAGCCCACAGTAGACCCCAACACAAAACAAAATAGACAGTTTCAATTAAAATTCAACCAGACATTAAGAGGCGACCAAGATTCACATTCGCTCCCTCCTCCAAATGGGGAATGCAATTGTCCAGGCCCCAATGCCAAAGGAAAAAACCAAACAGATTTTTATTGCCTTTCTGAAGGCCTACAGGGTTGGGGCTTTCTTCAGAAAGAAGGCCTGACCCTGCATGATAAGGGCCATTTTTAAATCTTTAATTTTATTTTATGACCCCTGGTTGAGAAATCCAGGCTATGAGGATGGAATGATGGGGTGGGTGCTGATTAGAATGTAAAAACAGGAGACTGCCCTATATGTCTGTTCTATGAGCCAATTAAAAAGATGCATAAAAGCAAGGGCAAAGGGTATGTGTGTCAGGCATAAGGTCCCAGTCCTTTTCCCCCTGCAGGTAAAAGATTTCAGACACATTTGTCTGAGAACAGGAAGGTATATGGACTATTAATTCACACAAAGCTTATCTAATCATGTTCTCTTCCAAGTCCACCCAGCATTATGATGTTATAATCATCTCTCCAATTAAGGAATCTTCAAAACAATCTTCATATACATGATTCATCACTTGATGACTGTGCAAATTCGTTGATGACTTCTGTATGTGGAACCACCTTCATTGACCCAGCCCTGCTGAGGACTTCATTGCCACCTTCAACTGCAGGTCTCTGACCAATAAGACATCAAGTGATAGAGAGGTATCTGGGATTTCCCCCCCCCCCAGTTCTCTCAGAGCCTCCAGACTCCTCTTAGAAACTGGGGCAGTAACTAAATGCGCAAACTGATCTTTGGTTACCATGCTGTGAAGGACCTCTGCTCACTGGCCTAAAATGGTTGGTCTGGAGAAACAGAGGCACCACCAGAAAGGTAGTCCAAGCATCCACTTTATGGAATTATATTTCTTTCTATCCCTGCTGAGCTAAAAAGATAAAATAACATCAAGAGCATGTGTACAAGAGACACAATGATCAAGGGGAAAACATCTGGACATTAAGATTTAGCACAGCTCAAGACAGCACAAAATGCAGCAGTTATTTGTGCAAAGCTGTTGGATAGCAAAAACAGCTCCTCCTCGCTGGAACCTCTCAAGTGATCCTGGTATGGAGCCCTTTGTAAACAGTCCTTCTGACTATCTGAAAGTTTTTAACATGACAGTATGTAGACCAGCATTTCTCAATCTGGCTGGGGAATTCTGGGAGCTGAAGTCCACCCATCTTAAAGTTGCCAAGGTTGAGAAATGCTGGTGTAGGCTCTGTATCTTTCTTCTTGAAGAACATCAAGCCTCCGTTCTCAGGGGACAAAGCTAAATGTTTGGGAAAGAATCAGATCTGCAGCTCCTAAGGTGGCAGGACCTAATGTTTAGAAGCTATGTGAAGGTGAAAGGTCCCCTGTGCAAGCACCAAGTCATGTCTGACCCTTTGGGGGGATGCGACGTTTTCCTGGCAGACTGTAGCGGTGTGGTTTGCCATTGCCTTCCCCAGTATTTCCACCTAAATATTCTATATAAATCTAGGTATCCTGAGGCATGGTCAAAGACTATAAAGGAAGCAGCCCCAATCCCTCCTTCTTCAAACAGCTCTGTTGAGGACAGCCTGAATCAGACCAAGGCCAAAACAGCAATGGAATAACTTAATATAGAGAATCCTTAATATATGTTCAAATGCTGGTAACAGAAGCTTATCTGTTTGATTCAGTGGGCCTCAAAAAGAGATTAGGAGGACAATGATGACTTTGAGATGCTTTCTTAATCTTGTATCCCTTAAGATTTGCACAACCATCAGAAATCAGTCGAGAAACTAGCCTGCTGTGGAAAAAGCTCTCCCTGTTGATTATATTCCACTTCCACTCCTGAACCCTCCAACCAGGAGAATTCAGGCGGTCCTCCACTCAGGTCTGGATCAAAAAGACCTTTTGTCTGGGGATCCAACTTAGCCCATTTGGCTTACTGTATTTGAAGATGTTTAGAAGAAGAAAAGGGGATGAATAGAAGAAGCCACAAAGGTTAATCTATGTTCCTAATACTAGCCAGGGTGCAGTGAGTGGGGGTGGGCTTATTTTTTTAAATATTTGGGAAGAGGATTGACCTGACACCCACGCTCCCCCCACCACCAAAAAGTAAAAAAGCAGCAAAGGACAGGCCACTTGAAAATTGTTACCCTGGAACAGTGCCTCGCTGGCTCATGACTGACTCCAGCTCATCCAGGAAGATTGTGGAAGGTGCATGGTAGCGGGCAAGTTCAAATAATACCTGTAGAGAAAGAGACAGAACTCAAGAAATCAGGAGGGCCAAAGGGTCTGTATGGGATCATCCTCTGGCTGCAGGAAGCTGGGAAGACTGCAATACTGGGGCAAGCCGCCAAAGTGGGGTTGGCAACTTGGAGCCACAGAGCCACTGCAGCCCTCGGGAAAATTCCAAACACTCTTCGCTCTTTCACTTGCTTGCAACTTGTCCCTTCCTCTGACATAAAATGAAGGAAGAGAGAGTTCAGCGTCTGGCACACATTTAGGGTAAAGGTAAAGGTTTCCCTTGACGTAAAGTCCAGTCGTGTCCGACTCTAGGGGGCGATGCTCATCTCCGTTTCAAAGCCTTGGAGCCGGCGTTGTCCATAGGACACTTCCGGGTCATGTGGCCAGCATGACTGCACGGAACGCTGTTACCTTCCCGCCGAAGCGGTACCAATTAATCTACTCACATTTGCATGTTTTCGAACTGCTAGGTGTGCAGAAGCTGGGACGAGCAACGGGAGCTCACCCCGCCGCGCGGTTTCGAACCGCCGACCTTCCGATCGACAGCTCAGCGGTTTAACCCGCAGCGCCACCGCGTCCCTGGCACACATTTAGGATGCCACAAACTACTTCTCGTTCTGGATAATCCCCTTCTGGAAATCCATGAACCCCTTGCAGAACTCTTTGATCCACCTGATGTGGAGAAAAAAAGTGGACTTTCCAGAACCAGATTGCTCCCATATGGAATGTTTTGCACCTCTCTAACTATAAGCCTCATTGCACTCAGCTAGAATGGGTATCAATTCAATACTACAAAACAAACAAACATACAAACATTTTTTTAAAACTTCTGTACTGTATATTTTGTTTTCTGCTATGGGATCAGGAAAATGCAGCTGCTATTACAGTAAAATATTGTAAAAGAACTGATTATGAGGATACACAAAAATATTAGAAATACTGCCTTGATATGGACATACAAAATAATTCTTAAATCTCCATAGCTCACAAAAGAGGAGAGGAAGAGCAAAGACACACAATCCTGTCTTTATATTTTAAATCTTTTCACCTAAATCCTACTCAAATATGAAGGGAATAAGACAGGAGAGTGATTCCAGATTCTGAGCAAATCCTCCTATAACCACCAGAGACTGAAATGTCCCTTTACAGCTGCATTTATAGATTTTTAAATACACTTTTATAAGCAAAAATGAATGCAAAGGAAATTGAAAATTGGGTGAGCTAAATACTTAGATACATTACACAAACACAGTATCTATCAAAGCGGTTTCAGGTTTTTTTGTAAAAAAATTACTTCTCTCTACAGATAATGCTCTTCTTCAGAAAAGTTAGACTCTGATGCAGTTACATGTTAGATCTTTTGTTAGATAACTGCCCTGAAATCCACTGTGAAAAAATTCCAACAGGACATGAAGAGTCAGGGCAGTGAAATCAAATGCAAAATTTGTGAAGACCACTAGGTGGCAGCAAAGAAATGGAGAAAACTCTGTTGCTCTCTAGTGACTGCCTGGATTTTAACAGCCCAGTTTAAAAATCGCTCTGAATCAGTACTAGGTGCATGGGTGATTTT
Source organism: Candoia aspera (assembly GCF_035149785.1). Lineage (NCBI taxonomy): Eukaryota > Metazoa > Chordata > Lepidosauria > Squamata > Candoiidae > Candoia > Candoia aspera. The sequence goes on from NC_086154.1 coordinate 256,734,925, forward strand.
CTAGGGTAACGTTTTTCAACCTCAAGAACTTTAAGATGTGTGGACTTTAACTTCCAGAATTCCATAGCAGTATGCTGGCTGAGGAATTCTGGGAGTTGACATCCACACAGCTTAAAGTTGCTGAGAAACACTGCTCTGGGGGCTACTCCTGAGATGTTTGCAAAGAATGTCGGAGTGCAACATTTGTTAATTGCTTTTCATTATGAAGCTAATGATGAAAAAAAAGTGAAACATTTTTTTTAAGTAGGTCTTGATCTAAACTAGCAAGTTTCCTCTGATGTTCTCATGCAAGACCAAATTTCAGCACCACTTAGTCAGATTGAAACATGCCCTCATTTTTGAAATTTACAAAATGAGTGGATTGTGGAGTCAAAAGAAAAGAAAAGGAACAGGCAGGACCACAGGAAGAGTACTGGATCCAACTAAACACTTACCTATTCCAGGATGTGCTTCCCACAATGGACAATTGAGCAACTGCTCAAATGGGCAACTGCTAGCAAAGAATCTAGCAAAGTAGTACTCACTTTCTCATGTCCTCTTTGAGATTCCTAATCAATCAATCAATCAATCAATGATTTAAGATGCTCCCAGAAATTAAGAACTTTTTTTAACATCTACGCCTTGGATTATAATATTTATTTAAGAATGGTTTTATTGTATTTTTAATTAGTATTTATTTTTGTTTTTATTGTAAACCGCCCATAGTCGCTCTGTGAGTGAAATGGGCAGTGACTAAATTTGAAATATAAATAAATAAAATAAATAAATAAAGAGATACGTGTTAGTGGTCATTACCATATCTTGTCTTGGCAAATTCCAGACCCTGACTATGTACTGTTAAGTATTTTATTGTGCCTTTCCTGAATTTTGCCTGATTCAGCTTCGTTAAAGAGCCCTGGATTCCAGGATTAAGAAACAGGGGGAAAAGCTTTTCCTTATCCAATTTATCTACACAATTATTAATTCTATACAATCATGTCCCCACATATTTGCCCCAAACTTTCTAACCTTTCCTCAAAAGTGTGATGGAATGTGAGGGTGACCTTGGAAGATGGGGGGAAGAGATGACGCCTAGGGAATGATCAGATAAAAGAAAAAGGAATCCACAACAGAGTAATGTCCAGAGAAAGAAGCTTAGGAAGGGCCTGCCCTAATTATTCAGGTGGGAATAAAAATGTGGCGGGCGGATTTGTACTTTCACACTTACAAGATTTTCTTAATCTTGCAATAAAGTAGAATTAGCTCATCTGGTCGTGTTTCCTGTCTGGTTTACCTGGGAGGGCTAACAAAGGACAAGAGCTCCAGAACTTTTATTTTTTTCCTGCCTTCCCCAGTATTTTGTCCTCAGGACACACTGGGCCCTAATTCCCAGAATCCTTAGCCAGTGCAGCTACGCTAGGCAGGGATTCTACTGGTTGCTCCCCTATTTCTGGAGAGAATACTGGGCTAGGGAAGACTGGTTTAGCCAACGCCTGTGTTATGCCATATTAGCAAATTCTCTCTTAAATTCTGTTTGTGTATAAAGGAAACAAAAGGAGTTTTCACTTTGACAAGCTTTTCTGAATCACCCCTCCATTTGCTGACAATGGTGGACGCTGAGATGTTGAAGAACGTTGTATTGCATTCAGTGGCAACAGCTTTAGCCAGCAAAGTTTTCCCAGTACCTACAAGACAGAGGAAAGACAACGTTCACTCAGCCTGATTAGATTATATTCAATATATGGTTCAGTCCCTCCCTGCTTGGAAACTGTATGCATGTTACATTTTCATAACGAATTTTTTTTCCTTGCGAGGCACGTAAGGATAGGTTATGCAACTGAGGTCACACGACCAATGAAAAAACTATTGTGACTTTCATTAAGAATGCTGTCAGTGTTCAGCCAGGCTGTAAGACATGAAACAGATAGCGGAGTCACAAAATGTAGTTAAACAGATCATACCTGGAGGCCCGTATAGTAAAAGTCCCTTCCACGGAGAAAGAATGCCTGTAAACAACTGTGGGTACTATGGAAAGAAGAAGAAGAAGACCATCACTAAACAAGGGGCTTTTCGAAGCACTAAGCACTCCTAGCAGCTTGTTTTGGCAACCCAACCAGCATTTTTTTATCAGAACATTGCTGGAGGGAAAATGTAGGAAATCTGAGTGGCTGATTCTGTATTTCTCACCCACAGGCTTAAAAGACAAGGAAAAATTCCCACCAAAGCAGATCCTCCCACTCCCACCAAATGTCTAGCTTAGCTTGAAGGCTTTTAACATGGCTCCTTCAGCCCACAAAACATGTTCTCTATCACCAAGACATGGTTTCTCCCTGAAAGGGCTGCTGCTGCCTTTAATCTGGGACTTGTGGTGGGTTTGGTCTGCAGCCCAAGGAGGATAACCTGCTCTACAGCAATGCTGGAATTAAAAAAAAAAACAGCCACCACAGATGCTGGCAATGCAGCAGAGGATGCTGAAACATCATCGTACTCCAGAGATGGCCCAAGTAAACCAACCTGAATTAATTTTCCTCCCAAATTGCCTTCCTGTTCCCCACTCCAAGTAGTATTGGTAGGAAATAAATAAATAAATAAAGTCAGTCAGTCTTGGCCATGAGAATAGAGACCATCTGCGTGACTTTTAAAAGAGCTGTTCAAGCATTCCTTACCCTTATGGGATAAACAACAGCTTCCTTGACTAACCGCTTGGCTGCATCAAGTCCAATAATATCATTCCATTTCACATTGGGGTTATGAAGATAGATATCCTGCAAGACATTGTTTGATCCTCTTAAAAACAGGCCTCCTATTTTCCTGTACGAGCATAATAAACACGCAGCAAAATAAGCTTGACCGTGCCATAAAGTTAAAGAAAGCAACATGAAAAAGGAGAGGTTGTTGTACTGATGCTATCATGGGGGGAGAAGAGAAGAGTCAGCTGTTACGAACTATGACTTCCAGCATCTCTCTCCATTAGTCAAGCTTGGCTGGGTCTGCAAGAATTGTCATTCAACAACAACTGGAAGTTATGGGCAGCTCATCCCTGCTCTAATTGGTTACTGCAAGAATTCATAGCATGCTCACCTAGGAATAAATCCCAGTGAAATCGACAGGGCTTGTTGCTGGCCCACTTAATTTCAGGCTGTGGGATAAAAAAAACCCCACTCTACGAGGGGGTCTCTAAACTCAGGCAAAGGGACCACAATTCAGCCTGAAGGCAGAGTGCCTCATTTACCTTACTTAGCAAGTTGGGTGACACTTTGCTGGAGAAATCAAACCCTCATCTGAGAGCCTGCCACCTGCCCAGAGCAGGCTAGTGGAGCAATTAAACCCCTGAGCTGAAGGTTTCCCACCTGCTGTAAGATCTTGTAAGAACACATGCTCTTTTCTAATCCTTCCAACTGCACACCTTCCGTTTCTATTGGCCAAAACCTTTGGGATTAACGTGACTTCAAGCATAATGACTTTTGCAAAAGACTTTCCATTACCACCTTCCCGTTTTCAGAAGGTAAATGTGTGCATGCTTTGCAAAGGTACAAACTAGTTTTTTGGGGGTGGGGTGGGGTTGCAAAGGTTTTTGGATTTTCAAGGATGCAGCCTATTATATCCGGTTCTTATCAGCAGTTAGTCATTTCATACTCTGGTGCAACCATTTACAGATGTCCTGCCATTCAGGACTGTGCCAATACTTCATCAATCATGGTATCCTGGCTTTACCACGGACTGCTTTTTCCAGGCGGACACAAATTGTGCAACTTGTAGGACTCCACAAGGTGGAAGAATCGGCTAACACAAAAATGTGGAGCTCAGGCAGGAAACGATATTACTGAATTGTTCCCAATGTAAGACTATCTATTAATGTTCCTCCCGCCGCTTCTACCTAACTTTCAATATTAAGATGGACAGAAGGATCAGTTCCTCAATTAATGAGGCCAGAGTTCAACAACCATCCTTGGTCTGACAAGAAAGGCTCACTCTCACCTTGCTAACAACTGTTGCAAGCTCCCTCATTTCAGCTGTCATCCCAAGTAAGGCACCCAAAGGTTTCAACAGCCGTTCCTAGAAACATGGAAAAGACACACCGGTTGCAGAAAATACTGTCTGAGTAGACTCCTGGACTGTATATCCTTGGCTTCCATTTACCTATTCTAAAGGCTCATATGCTAGTGGCAGTCTTGGTTTTTTAAATATTAATCTGCCCAAACTGCATCAGAAGAGAGGAATAATGGGCCAAGGACCCACACTGGATCTGCAGTTCCTCCCTCAGAAATGTAGGGTAATTACAAGGGTCCAGCATTCCTAAGTGTCTGGGCTGCCTTCAACCGCAGTCTCTCCTGCTGCCCCCCTGAAATTGGAGACAGTCATATTTTGGAATGGCAACCTGGCATATAGTTTGGGAAGAAACACACATGCAAAGGCAAGAAGAGGTACAAGACACAGATGAACTTGGTTAATGCACAGTTCCTGACCCTTTCTCCTAAATCTTTCCTTAATGCTTTTTATCCTTAGGAAGCAAAAATTGTTTTGCCATTTTAATTAATTTGGGGAAATCAATGAAGTATGAACATGTTACTCCCACTTTGCAAAGATACGAAGGATGCAGAATATTATATTCTGGGTTTTATGTGCTGGAAGCCATTCCCACACATCAATGTTACTGATCAGAGTTTTACTTCTAATTGAAATTATTATTTCCAAATAATTAGTGACTTTTACTGGCTACTGGTTAGAAAGAACACCGCTTACTGAAGGATCTGGATTGCAGTTAAGGCTGTGCAAGGCAATTTCACTGGAAGCTCCTTTGATAGCATCATGAATTAGCCCACGGAAGTCAATGATTTGGCCCTGCAGGAGAAGCAAATGCCATCTACTAAGTCTGAACTCTCAGAGTACTTGAGAGACATTAGGCAGCAAACCAAAAAGATATCAAGCTAAACCAGAGAAGACATTTCTGTGATAGCAAAGGCCAGAGTTGACCATCTAACACAGTGTTTCTCAATGTTGGCAACTTTAAGATGGGTGGACTTTAACTCCCAGAATTCCCCAGCCAGCCATGGTGACTGGGGAATTCTGGGAGTTGAAGTCCACGCATCTTAAAGTTGCCAGCATTGAGAAACACTGATCTAATATGCCCAGATATGTTTTTAATCTTAGCACCAAAGGTTGGAGATAGCCACTGACATGGCTTACCATGTTTTGCTCTCTATTGCTGTGCCATTATCTTGGCTGTGAGAGCCATTTCTCAAAAGCAAACAGCCTGATAGCAGACCTGTCTGTTACCAAAAGAAGAGATAGGTGGAAGTTATCTTTCTGGACCAAAAGAGGGTGGCTTCAAGTTTGTTGCACTGTGCAGGTGGGAGAAAGAGGATCACGAATCTGAACCTTGTTATAAATAAGGCTTGCATTTGATATACAATGTTCATTGGAATTCTTTTGTAAATGTCTTCGTTACTTTTCTACAATAAATCTACTTATCAGAAGGTTGTGGTTCCTTGATTGCCTATTTATCTCTTTCTGGTCCACCTTGTCATGAGAAACATGATATTAACCTTGGACAATGTTCCTTCCTTAATCAGAACCAATTGGCACGAACAAGCGTTGCCAAGTGAATCTGCAAGGTGTCTGCACCCAGGAGCCATGTTCTTTTGGTTCAACAGTGTTGGATGGAGTTGGCCTCCCTGTATTCTGCTTTGCTTCCATCAATGTTTGCCTTCACTTGGCAAAATCCAGAAATAAGACAGAATTTAACAAAGGAACAGTTTTTGCACAGAAGATCAGAATGTAGGCCAACCCTTAATTCCTAAAGAAGCCAATGAGATGTTTCTGGGATGCTCAGCCACACCCAATATCAACAGCACTTTCCTGGACTAATTTGCCTCCAAGAGTAGACAGAGTATTTCGTAACCAATAGTCTCCTTCTCTATCTCTTTATCTAATCCCCTTTTAAAACCATTCAGGTTGGCTACCTTGCTAATCCTCCTATCATTATGAATATACTGAAAAAAACATTGGCTCCAGTGTTGGTTTCTATCTCCACTGCAAGGATTACTCAACTACTCTTACTCTTTATTGTAGATCCTGCCCGGCCCCCAAAAGAGGAATATATCAAACAACACTCAAGACGTCTACAACCGTTTCCCTTGGGACACCTAAATGTTCTATAAGACCCTTATTGTTTGTAGGATTTTGACTAACTCTTTTAGAACGAGGGCCTTCTCCACCTCCTTTGTGGATTGCAGATACGTTTAAACCAAACTCCGATGCTACTCTGCTTAAAGGATCTTCATTCTCCTATAAAGGAAAAAAAATATTTTGAAGTTATAGGTGTCAAGGCTTCCCAGAAAGTATTAGAAATTTCCACAGTTTCCCGGACATCCCAGGCTGTTCAGTTTGTAAGCTTGCATGCTTACCAAGCCAGATTCTTCTCCGTTCCCTTCTTTATGCATTCTGTTAGTTGCTGCGTACCCTTCTGCCAGCCAGCTGGGAACCATGGGAACTGAATTCCTCTATATCTCAGGACACCAGGTTGGGGGAGGCTGCTATGGGCCATGGTGATATTTAATTAACCTTCCACCCCCATTATTTAAAATCCTGCTGTCTTAAAGCAAAAACCTATAAAAGGCAGCTTGCAACTGTTATAAATAAAGCAGTGCCTGAGCCGAACTGCACATAAAGGTAAGTGAGGCCTTTGTACTGAGGAATTAATTGACATCCTCCATTTCCATCAAGAATACAGCCTTTTGGACAGATCTTTCAGAGCAGAAAGGATGATTGAGTACACATATTCCAGGCTTTGGTTTCAAGTCAGCTTGTGATATCTCTGGGTAAAAAGCATGGCTGGCTGGGGAATTCTGGGAGTTGAAGTCCATGCATCTTGAAGTGGCCAAGGTTGAGAAACACTGCTCTAGAGAGACTGTCCAGGGCCAAACCAATGCCCCCAGTGCTGGTTTAGGATTATTTGTCAATCCTAGTAATTGATCAGCTGCCTGATCCGATGGCTAAAAATACCGTGTTCTCCAAATGAAGTCAAAAAGCAGCTGACAAACGAAAGGAAGTCCCACCTGCTTAGAGCTTTCCTTGCAGGAGGCCTTGAGCTCTGCTACTCCTGTGGGCGACACTTTGGACCGTGGTCTCCCGTGATGCTGGCTAATCTTGGGAAGATTCCGGCATGTGCTACTAGATGCCCTAGATGGAAAAAGCAGATTTTAGTTTAGCACCTTTCTTAAAATGGTAGAAGAACCAAGGCCTGAGTCTTTGGGGGAGGGGGGGGTGCTGTGAAAAAGTCAAGATCATTAACATGATGGGGCAATCAAAGCCCCCCCCTTTACATATGGCATATATAAAAAGGGTGGGGGGCAGTTGCAGCCAACATTCTGACTTTTTTGACCTCCACGTAGATGCTCCTGATGAAGGCTCCACCGCAACATGGCTGGACGCAGGCACCTCACTGTTTAGGCCAGTGTTTCTCAACCTTGGGACCTTTCAGATGTGTGGACTTCAACTCCTAGAATGCCCCAGCCAGCATTGCTGGCTGGGGAATTCTGGGAGTTGAAGTCCACACATCTGAAAGGTCCCAAGGCTGAGAAACACTGGTTTAGACTGAGGCTCTGGGCTACAAGTAGGACTGGTTTTAAGAGACAGCAGTTGGCCCAAAATAATGTAGCGAAAGACTGGATAGTTTGGCTCAAAATGTCTTGTCTTTGTTTAGCCACTTCATTTCTAAGGCTCACTTGAAAATATTCTTTTAACCGAATGGCTCTAAGTGGCTTTGAACCAGGTTGCCCGAATAACAATCTTTTCCCAGGCCTTAAGACGGACAATGCTCTACCCACAAGATGACTTATGCTCTACTGAGACCCTCAAGATGGCTGAGCAGCATGAAAAGGTAGAAAACAGACACCCCATCTTGGGAAAGATTTTGCCAGATCCTTCCCAGTTTACCTTCTGTGTCAGGTGAAGCATTTCTCTTACTCCAGGCCTTTTAAATTACTCATGTGGGCTAAGACTCTCTGTTTTAAAACCTGTGTGTTTTATTATTCTATTTTGTGATGCTTCACCAATGTTAAGATAACTCAGCACCAGAAAGCATTTGAATTTTCTCTCATCAACTCCTTTCATTTCCTTCTACTGCAATTCTGTATTACCCTCACTACCAGGGGTATCCACAAGGGTGTGTATGTGTGTGTCAAAAAAGTCAAGATGGTGGCTTTGGCCATGTGATCAAAGGGAGAGGCTTTGATCATGTGGCTACGGCTGCCATCTTGACTTTTTGGATACCTTCTGCAGATGCCCCTACTCCCTCCCATCCATCCATCCATCCTCTTTTTCTTATCCATCTATCTATCATCTATCTCTTTATCATCTATCTCTATCTTTCTATCCATCCATCCATCCATCCAACCAACCAACCACATCCATCCATCCATCCATCCATCCATCCATCCATCCATCCATCCTCTTTTTCTTATCCATCTATCATCTATCTATCTCTTTATCATCTATCTCTATCCATCCATCCATCCATCCATCCAACCAACCAACCACATCCATCCATCAGACTTAACATGTTGAATGCAATACCAGTTGCACTGCAGGAAGTGGGGAAAAAGTTGAATGAAAAATGTGGCTACAAGAGAGTTATTACCTAATGCTGTCCTAGCAGCTACCATTTGTCTTACCTTTTTGATTTCCCTCCAATTCTTGATTTATCATCTGCTGTGAAAGAGGGAAAAACAGCACTTTAAAAAAGAAAAGAAAATATTAGTCTGAACAGAATTAAGGGTGTTCTCAAGTTTCTGTTACACTCTGGTTTCCTGTGTGTTTTTGCAGAGGTCCGGCTTACCAAGCTGAATAACCCCCCGGGTGTGTTCTGCTGCAGCATACCCAGAGGGGCTTAGGTGGAAAGGGCCAATGCTTACTCCAGATGAATAACACTAAAGGTCTTGGATCGTATGCAGTAGAAACCCAAAAAGAACCTAATGTTTTGGACAGTTCTTGTCATGAGTATGGATGGTGAGCAGGAGGGGGCCCCTATCCAGGGGGGAAAACGCATGCGTAGTGTAGAGACTTTGAGCTGTCATTCAAAGAAACCCAGAACAGACCCGCCTTGAGTTTTGGGGTTTATCTGTCTGGGTTTTCCCATGCTCCTTCAGTTTGGTAGGATTTTCTGTCTACAATAGCAGTTAAATAAAACACTAGAGACTTTCTCCTCGTCTCGGCGTGGCCTTTGCTTCGTCAGGACAGTTCTCTTGCTTAAGGCAAACAGAACTCTGAGGGAGCTGGCAGGCAAGGGGTTGAGTTAGATCAGAGTTTCCCAACTTTAGCAACTTTGATATATGTGGACTTCAGCTCCCAGCATTCCCCAGCCAGCATGGCCACTGCTAAGAATCCTAAACGTTGAAGTCCACACACCTGATATTGCCAAGGTTGGGAAATATTTGATTAGATGATCTGCAAGGTCTCTTCCAAACCCCGATTCTACGATGGCACGAAAGCTTCCTTCGGTTGGGCGTGGTGCGGCTGCAGAGCATCCCAGACAAAAACAAGGCTGCTCAGTTCTCTCCCTGGATTCGCTGGGAAGGGTTGCATCCAAGCCTGGTAGCTGATGGTCTTGCGTGAGGTCCGCTAAGGGAGCCACGCTCGTATGAGTTCCTGCTCCACCACGTGGAGAAGCCAATATACCAAGGGATGCACTACTGAAATTCAGTGGCAAACCCTCTTCATTTTTAATAGGATTTCTTTGGAGGTGGGGGAGGGAAGGTGCATTAAACTCAAATATCAGTGGTGGTGACAACATTCACGTTTAAAACGGAAGAAAACTGTTCTTTCTGAACAGTGCTACATACTGGAGTCTACAGCTTTCTTGATAATCTTGGGGTACTTTTGGAACTTGACATAGTAGTAGCTTTCATATTCCATCAAAATGGTCTCAAGATCAACATTGTCGCAAACTTCAAAACGATGCAACCCAAACTTTGTTTCGCGCTCCAGGGCGTTAGCAGCATCGACATACCTGTGAGGGGCAGATTCAGAAAGCTTCAGTGTATTGTTAGGGCCTGAGAGTTGTAGCCGTAAGTTTTATACAGAGAAAAAAGGAGAAGTATAAAACAGGACCAGGATCACTGATTCAGGAATCAACTATCTCTGCATTTTCTCTCTATGTGCTGGACTTCAACTCCAATTATGCTCAGCCAGACTGGCTGGGGATGATGGGAGCTCTAATCTGGAAGAAAGCTGAACGTCGTTATCAGGGACTCTATGAAGTTTGCTTGTGGCAACAATCACAGATTTGTAATGTGTATCTTATAAAGCAAATGAATACTTACCCTTCTTCAGTTAAATAATGTAAAATCAAAATAAGAAGATTTTTGCGTCGGGCTTCGGTTCGCATATGTTCCTGCAAAAAATAAGTAAAATAAAATAAAATATGCAGCTTTATGTAAGGCAAGCATTGCTGACTGTAGACGGCAAATTTCCTGGGAAAATCAGTCAATTTTTTAGTAGAAATTTTTATTATATTACTGCTCTTCTCATGTTTCAGGAATTTCTGAGCTGTAATCAACATACTGCATTTGGTGGGATCTATACATGACTATCCTCACATTAGTCCTCTCTCCTATTGTCAATTTCAGATAGTACACTCCTTGGAATTCATACATTTTTAATAAATAAAAACATATTGATGGCACATTGAAGTCTTTAGTGCAGTACCCACACATATCAATTGGACATGCATGCAAGGTCACAAGTATATACAAAGTCGCCTGGGAGTCAGTCCCATCAAATTCAGATTTATTTCTGATTAAATATGAATTGGAATGCAACCAGGACTTTCGATGAGGACAGTGGGCATAACTGCCCAGACCCCACACAAGCAGAGGACTCCATTTAAAACACGGTTAAACATTTGAAATGATCAGATGGGGATTACTGAAGGCAATAAAACTTTTCAGAAAAAGTAGAATCAAATCACATCAGACCAAACATTGAAACTTTGTTTGAAGCCTGATCTCCTGAGGTTTGGATAAGCCTTTAAAATACTTCTACTTTCAGGGTCTTTATGAGACAGAAAGAATGTTCTTTTCATGCTCTTTTGATCATGTATTGCAATTATGGTAACACTGGGATTAGGCAGTTTTAAATTGATTATTATACTGTTGATACTGGTTTATGTTTTGTCGTAATGTTCATTGTTTGCACTACTATTATCATCCCAGGAATTATTTCCCTATTTGGGGTTTCCCCATGCACTCCCTTTTCCCAGGCCATTGACGTCAATGGATGAAAAACAGTGGGAAAAATGTTTCTGTTAATGAAGATACTGAAGTGTTGGATACCTCCTACCTTGTCAACCATCAGCAGTAAAGGAACAAGCAGTCAAGAAATACAGTATGCCACAGACTAGCACTTGGTGGAGTAGCCATGAAGGCCTTGGAAAAGATATTAAAATGCTGTGATATCTGTATACCTACAAATATCAGAATTGTGCTAGCCATGGTATTCCCTGTGACACTCTATGGAAGCGAAAGTTGGACTTTGAAGAAGCAGGATAGCAAGAGCATTGATGCTTCTGAACTTTGGTGTTAGAGAAGACTCCTGAGAATATCTTGGACAGCCAAGAAAACAAACAAATGGATGATTGAATAAATCAACCCAGAGTTCTCACTTGAGGCACAAATGACCAGGCTCAAATTATTTTACTTTGGACATGTTATGGGAAGATGCAGCGCTCTGGATAAGTCTCTGATGCTGGGAAAGGTGGAAAGAAAGAGAAGAAGAGGATGACCAGCAGCAAAGTGGATGGACTCAGTTACGGTGGTGAGTGCGCTGTTGGAAAACCTTAAAGACCAGGTTAGGGACAGATCATTACGGAGAAAATCAATCTATGTGGTCGCTAAGGGTCAACACTGACTTGATGGCACATCATCCATCCATCCGGAGACTCAAATAAACATTCTGCCCTCTGGGCTGCTCAGAGTTTCAAACAGGCTCTGACTGTAAAATAAGCGTGGGCTTCTAAATCATAGCACTTTTCCTATACGTGATGCACTTCTGCTTGACAGTATAAGCTGTTCACCTTTTTGAATCAAGCGTTAAGACTTTCTTAGGAATTGGTGCACCACCTAGTGGCTCTAATGGGGAAAGCTAATTTTCATTTCAATGCCTTTTGGAAAATTAGTGTTTTAACACAGGAAAAGGTGAAAGGAAAGAGGACAACCAGCAGCAAGGTGGATTAACTCAATTGCAGCAGCGATGGGTGCATCACTGGGAGATCTGAAGGACCAGGCTGGGGACAGGTTGCCCTTGGAGAAAATCTATCTACATCGACTTAGTGACACATAATCAATCAGTCAGCTATAAATTGAGTAACACCATAATTTCTCAGGTTAGGCTCAGTTGCCATGGCTTAGAGCAGAAGAAAGGGGAAGTTATATGGGGAAGTTATATTTTAATGGGATCTCAAAGATCATGGGAACTTAGCTAAGCTAAAATCCTAATAAAGTAAAGAAGAAAAATGAGACTAAAACTTGAAGATAAAGTAGTTTTCTGAATCAAGATCATTACTTCCTGGATCATGCAAGATTTCTGGAGCCACATCACAAGCAGTGATAGAGCAAGACAAGTAGTAATATGAACAGTGAGCTGCTGTTCTGGTGAGAAAAGGGCAAATTAAATGAGGATGATGCTAGCCAAACAGAGAGATGGGTACTTCTTACAGTGCCCTCCATCCGAGGAGGAACAATAGGAACCAGAACATTAGTTTTACTCTCTTTTCATCATTGATAGAACTCTTTCTACTGGGGAGATAGTGTCTGTGAGGGACAGCCCCTTCTGAAGCCTTTGTTCCTTGCCGGTTTTGAAGCCGCAGGCCCTCCCTTCTCTATCTACGTTTACACCACGTTCTTTTCCCTGCATATTATGATGAAGCATATTATTATGATGATTTGTAAATTGCAATGTAATTTCAGAATCCAGGAAGCAATTTTGCACATAATAGGCTATTGGCAATTTATAAGCTTAGACTCCAATCCAAAGCACGTTAACATATGAGTAAACTGCATGCCATGGAAAAGGTCTATTAACTGAATTCTGCTTTTGAAAACTGCACACTAACAGGGTTCAGGGAATTTATTTTTTATTTTATTTTTTTTCTATCCCAACTTTATTATTTTTACAAATAACTCAAGGTGAGGAAGATACCTAATACTCCTTCCTCCTCCTATTTTCCCCACAACCACCACCCTGTGAGGTGAGTTGGGCTGAGAGAGGATGACTGGCCCAAGGTCACCCAGCCAGCCTTCAGGCCTAAGGCGGGACTATAACTCTCCTACCATGCCTGATTGGCTCTTGGGCTGAGAGAGAGGGACTGGCCCAAGGCCACCCAGCCGGCTTTCGTGCCTAAGGCGGGACTAGAACTCTCAGACTCCTGGTTTCTAGCCCAGCACCTTAACCACTAGACCACACTGATTTATGGGAAAGTGAACTCTACCAACTGCAAGGTTATTTCCAAGTCAATTTGTTCAGCAGTGAGGCTCTTGCAGGAGGGGGTTTAGCAGACTAAGCACTACATGAGAAGGGCCTGCTGAATCTGGGGCATCTTGTTTCCTTCTGTTTTACCTGGCCTACCTCTTGGTTCTGCTACATCCATCCCCTTTTTTCCTAAATTCCAGGCCGCTGGAAAGTATTGTTTATATTGTCAGACATATCACACACATCTGCACTCAGAGTAAATATGCAACTCACAAACACCCATGTGGACTTGTACGTTCCACATAATTTATCCCAAGCACAATGTTAATACTTTTTAAGAAACAGAATTAATGTGGGCCTTCAAGCTGCCAAAAATATGCGGTTACTATAGAAGCAGTAGATCTCATACGTGCGTAAAAGAACAGAAACACTTAAAGAACAAAACCTTACTTAAAATTCAGTTTAGGTTTATAGTGATTTACACTTGCTCCTTTAATTGGTATGTAGAATGCCACTATCTTTACAGCTATTGGTATTTCAATAGATGTTTAAGTGTTTAAAGTTTAATAAGCTCCCATTCCTAGAACAAAAAAATGGGTGTAATTAAAATTTCAATTACTATAAGGGATTTTTGGTCCATACAATTAATAAAAGCTTAAGGCACTTAAACAGGAGCTAGTTTTAAATGCTAAAAGTGCTTCCCTAATTAGCTTGAATGCTTACAGAGCACATTATTCATTTCTTAAAATGCCACACATTGTTTTCTTTGCAGCTGCCAGAAGATGAATTAGCGTGCAATCAAGATTTAATAATACAATCAGATAATTCCTTGAGGTTCTTTTTTCTTCCCCTCTTAAAAGGTGCTGATATTGTTCTGCCAATTTTAATGGTCCAGGCCTAGTTTGTTCAGCATTTATCATGGTCTTTGGACAATCTGGTGCCTCTCTTCCATCTTCAAAAAGGCACATGAGTCCCATTAAAAATCTGATTAGTGAGTCTAAACGAAAATAAAGTGTTGAATGCATGTGTGTCAAACCATTCAGTAGAACGTTATTACAGTATTCTCTAAAAGCTGCCTTCCCTAATGGGGCACCCTTCAGATACAGAAGATGGCAGCTCCCATCATTCACTAGCCAGTTGGCCATGGTTGAGGGTGATGGGATATGTAATTGGCACATCTGATGGATGTCAAATTGGGAAAGGAAGACCTAAGAGTTTGCCAACTCTTATTTTGCTTAGGATCACACAGTTGAGTGGATACAATGCATGGAAGATGTATCAGGTATGCACTTCTTTTCTTTCTCATCAGCCAATACACAGAACCCCTGGCAATTCTGCAGGATGCTGTGGAGAATGCTTAAAAATTGACAGCAGTGTCCAGTCAAAGTGCTTAAGTTCTCCAAGGGGAGACCAGGTGCCCTGATTTGGTCTACCTGCACACTACCTGACTGATGTTCTACAGAAATGAATATTCTTCCATCTCCCTTGAAAACTGAGGCTCAAGCAATCCAACAATTTTTCTACTTTTATTTAAACCCCAGGGAACCCAACCTATTTTGACTGAAATCACTAAAAATCCCTATTATGTATTGCAAGTGGTTCTGTGACACCTTTTTTGACCAGTGGTGCAGACCTATGACTTCCCCAAAACCTTATGTGCAAATGCCTTGCAAAGTTACTGGAAGATAGTATGAAATATGTAATCTTGTTGATTGCACTACTTTTTAAATTTAAAATAATTCACATTTCATTTTATGTGGTAGCTGTGCTTATATTTTTGTAGTGCAGCCCCTGCCAAGTGTGGTTCTCAGCTTGAAGGATGCTGTCTACAGTTCTGGAGTGAAAAACTCAGTTTACATAGATGAGTACCCTGTGAATATTGGTCTAAAGCCAAAATTAACTACAGCCCAAGAACACTCCAAAATGCACACGTTCTAAAAGAAGGCCAGCAGTAGGGATGTATAGAACATTTAAAGGCCAAACATTTGGACCCCAAAACATCTCTTACCAAATGTGATCCAACTACAAAATAGAGGTTGGAACAGTCCATTTGAAAGTCAAACCACCTCTGCTAAGTTTGGAACACTCCCAAGACTGAAATGTTTTGCATACTTCCAGTGAAAAATAAGGAAACTTTCCAAGAAATTTGCCCACTGTTATTCATCTTCTCCCCAAGGAATCCAGGGTAAATACGTGGAAAAAGCTTACTGAGAAGTGTTTTGATTCAACATCCAAGTGACAGCCATTCTACAAAGTCAGCATTTAGGGTCTTTCCCAGTGCTGCCCCAAGACCATTGTAATTGGCCATGTAAGAACTCAGCTTTGAACCTTCTGCCTGGAAAACACATGCCCAACGCCAAGCTCCTTGGGATTGTAACTTGAAAATGACCATATGAAGAAATACAGTCTGTTTACTCAGCCTCCAAAAGAATATTTTCCTGGCCACACATGCCTACTGCTGCTACTGTAGTCTTTCCCAATCTGCTCTTCCCCAGGAGAGTTAAGACTTCAGTTCTTAGAATATCTGTAGTCACTAGCCATGTTGGGTAGGAACTTTGTTACTGTGCAAACATGTCTGGAGAGCATGGGTTGCGGAAGGCTATAATTACACTTCAGAAAAAAGAGAAAGATTCTCTAATAAGCCATACAGTAGTGTGGTTTTTTAAGTAATACAGTAGTCCTCAATGTACAACCATTCGTTTAGCGACTGCTTGAAGTTACAGCAGCATTGAAAAAAGTGTCTTGCGACTGGTCCTCGCACTTATGACCATCACAGCGTCCCCGCGGTCATATGATCAAACTTCAGACGCTTGGCAACCGGCATGCATTGACGATTGCAGCATCACAGGGTCACGTAATTGCCATTTGTGACCTTCCCAGCCAGCTTCGGACAAGCAAACACAATGGGGGAAGCCGGATCCACTTAATGATGTGATCCACTTAGTGACCATGGCAAAAGGTCATAAAATCAGGTGTGACTCATTTAACAACCACCTCGCTTAGCAACAGAAGTTCCAGTCCCGACTGTGGTCGTAAGTCAAGGACTAAGTGCACAATTGTGATGCCAGCTATCAAGAACTTTCTCCACAGTGAAAATACCCACCCCTTTCAGCAATCCTAACACATCTGCCAGGATGTCAGTTCCACTGAACTCAGGGACTGTAATAGAATAAACATGGACAGAATTTCATAAAAATACAGCAACACCCGCACACTTGTATAGCTAGAGCTGGGGAATAAACAATAACTGATTATGTTTATACAACTTCCTATATGAAAATGAAGCCAACCATGTTATGGCTTTGTATACTACGTGCACACAAAAGGTATATACAAAATTCTCTCCACTTTTTATTCTTTTTTATTTTATTATTACTATTCAGTGAAAAGCTACCTCCGGAATCAACAATGGAAGAAAAAAAAAAAAACCTGAAAGGGGAAGATAAGAGAAAACCAGTATTTCCTTATTCCTAGAGTCTGCTCTACTCAGAAATCAGGCCTTCCATGAGAATTTCTTCCCATCTCTCTACTGGTGACAGCCCATGCTAACTCAATGAAGAAAATTTAAAAATACATTCAAAGCAAAATATACCACAGATAAGACTGGCAACCCGTCTTTTATTTTGTATAATTATTTTTATCTTGCCTAGAAATCCATCCATTTTATTGGGGAGTAGTATAATGAAAAATAGTACCGGTTATGTTTATGTAAGGGTGCATTTAGAAGAGAAAATAACCCCAACGAACAAAATGGAGGCTGCAGCTCTCCCCCTCCTCTTTTGGGTAGGATAGAGGTCAAACGCCGCTCCTCTCTTTGCCCAATCCCATCAGACCCAGACGGACCCTCCCTGCCCCCGGACCAAGCCCCCTGCAATCCCATCTGGACCAAAGAATAGCAGCCTCCTCGCCCTCTCACCGTATACCCCAAGGGCAACCCTTACCAGGGAATTGCAACCTAGAGCCGTGTTTCTCAACCCTGGCGGCTTGAAGGTGTGTGGACTTCAACTCCCAGAATTCCCCAGCCAGCCATGCCAGTCGCAGATGGCAAGGAGGCCCTGCCTGCAGATCTGCCCTGGCCTGCAATTAGGGGATGGGAGAGGCAGGGCATCTGGAAGGCGTCCGAGGACGCGAAAGCTCAGGCCCTTCTGCTTCCCCCCTCGTCCCCAACATTGCCCTTTACTGGGAGCCTGAAGGAAGCCAACGCAAAGGCTCGGCTGACACTGAAGCGCCAAGCAGCGCTTGGTCAAACTGCCGGACGTCAAGATTAACAGCGCCCTCCCCCACCTTTGACCGCTGGGGCTAAAACGCATGCGCTGCGCGGGCGCGACTCTCCCAGCGCGCATGCGCCACGAGCCCCGCCGCCCTCCACGGTTACCATAGTTACTGGGGAAACAGGAACGGATTCCCTTTTCACTCACTTCTTCTTTGGCCTGGTACGTCGCTCTCAACGATTGATAACTTAGCTCCATTTCTAAAGTGCGACTGAAAAAAAAAACCCGAAACGCCTCTGCGTCCCTATTTTTTTTTAGGGCTTGAAAGCTCCATCGCTCCCTCAGCGGCACTTTTCATCGAGAAAGAACGCGGACCAATCAATGACCTCAGAGACCGGTTTAGCCAATACCAGCACGTGAGGGTGGGATTAAAAGCGAGTCGGTGGGCCAATTGAAAGGCCGCCGCCCAATTATAATCCAGTGACCGAGGGGCGGGGATTCCTTGGCAACTGACCAATCAAGACAGAGGTAGTGATATTAAGCCAATGACGGCAGCGCAAAGGGACTGGTGTCGCTGACTCGCCCGTTGCCTCAGCCTGGTTGTACTGCGTTCGGCCAGTGGACCGGAGCTGGTGGCATAAGGGGGGGCGGTCTTGGTTGGATCCTTGTGGGAGCGTGTTTGATTGAGAGCAGCCGTTGGTTGAGTTCACATAATATATGGCTTGCTCGTTTGGCTTTGTGAAGGCTTTTTTTATATATAAGGTTGCATGCTCGGAGTTACCCGGCCAGTATTTCAGGCAGATGATATCTCTGGCATAACATTCACCTGGCATAAAGGCTGGTTACACAGGACATACCCATGGTTAACTGGGCCATGGGTGGTTGTTTACTCGTTTAGTCACTTCCGACTCTTCGTGACTCCATGGACCAGCCCACGCCAGAGCTTCCTGTCGGTCGTCAACACCCCCAGCTCCCCCAGGGACGAGTCCGTCACCTCTAGAATATCATCCATCCATCTTGCCCTTGGTCGGCCCCTCTTCCTTTTGCCCTCCACTCTCCCCAGCATCAGCATCTTCTCCAGGGTGTCCTGTCTTCTCATTGCGTGGCCAAAGTATTTCAGTTTGGCCTTTAATATCATTCCCTCAAGTGAGCAGTCTGGCTTTATTTCCTGGAGGATGGACTGGTTTGATCTTCTTGCAGTCCAAGGCACTCTCAGAATTTTCCTCCAACACCACAGTTCCAAAGCATCGATCTTCCTTCGCTCAGCCTTAACAGGGCCATGGGTTACCCAAATAATTTTCTGGGGGGTGCGAGACACACTGAGCCATACATTAACCTCATGGGCTGAGTTTGCACAAGATGGTAGTTTAACTGTAGCATTGTGCGTGAAACATCTATAATGTGGATAATGAGTAGCTGCCATAAGGGCACTGATTGCAACCACAGCACTTGAATAGCCCAGGGCAGCAGCGCAGAGGCAAGTGTCAATTGGTTCGCTGATGCAAAATTGTGCCCAGAACTCTTTGTGAATGGCCATTGGCACTATAACCACTCTCGTCTGTATCCTTGGTGTGTCATTTAGGCCAGCTGAAGAAAAGTGTGTGCTGCTGGTTTGCCACTGAAGTATAGAACCCCATGTCTCTAATGAAGTTGAGCCCCTTGCCAGAATAGATGTCTAGAATAATTTCGAAACAGCATCAGCAGGTGGCAGCATCTGGCGGACCATGCCTGGGCTGGAGAGCTCAGGAGTAGTGCCTTCTCAGGAACTGAATGGGGGACCCCAGTGAATGCCAGGCTGCGAGAGCTGGACCATAAGGAAGGCTGAGAGAAGGAAGGTCGATGCTTTTGAACTGTGGTGTTGGAGGAAAATTCTGAGAGTGCCTTGGACTGCCAGAAGATCAAACCAGTCCATCCTCCAGGAAATAAAGCCAGACTGCTCACTTGAGGGAATGATATTAAAGGCAAAACTGAAATACTTTAGCCACATAATGAGAAGACAGAACACCCTGGAGAAGATGCTGATGCTAGGGAGAGTGGAAGGCAAAAGGAAGAGGGGCCGACCAAGGGAAGGTGGATGGATGATATTCTAGAGGTGACGGACTCGTCCCTGGGGGAGCTGGGGGTGTTGACGACCGACAGGAAGCTCTGGCGTGGGCTGGTCCATGAAGTCACGAAGAGTTGGAAGCGACTAAACGAATAAACAACAACAACAGGCTAGGTTAAGAAGCTGGAAAAAATCCTGGAGGAATGCAGGCTTTCCCCCCCTTTTTTTTGGCTGCAAAGAAATCAAAATGGGCAGGTCTACGAAGTCACTAGGTGCTGAGCCACCCTGGCCAGAAACATCCACACTATGAGCTACCAGTAATGCAGACAGGCTTTGTATTACTGCAGCAAAAATGGAATGATGCCATGGAAACAGCTTTAGTTAACAACAGACCAGTTCCCGAATGTGAAAAATGAGTTGGTCAAGAAAACCTCACCCAGTTTTACTGTGTTCACATAACATGCTTAGCCGTTATTTAACCACAATTTTTCCGTAAATTAGCTTGACTCAATCACACAACATACAAATCATAAACTACTGTTGTCCAGCCATAATGGCTAGATTCATCCAGCCTCAAACAAGCAAAGCACATTTGGATTGACTTATGTTGTTTGAATCCAATCTATCTATAAAATTGATCTATAAAATATTCCTAAAGGAGCAATCAGGACTTTTACTTGTTTTGGCCCATATGGAGGCTATATTCATACGATATACAGTACTGAGAGGCAATGAGATTGTTCACACTGCCACCTTTAACTCCCCCACTGTCAGGGCAGCCACGCTCAGAATAAGACTCAGACTCACTTAGAAGGTCTAAGGATTTCTGGTTTTATTTGAACGGTGTGTGTGCAAAGAGAAAGATGGGAATCCTTATGTGGTGACAGGGTGCCCTGTTTCTACTCTGTTGGCGGACGTTGTGCTTCCCCCCCCCCTCGGGCCAGGCCCGGATGGGTGCTTGGGACCGCGATGCGTCAGCTGATGGGCGATCCCTTTGTCTCCCTGTCTTTGTCCCGACCGGGTGCGCCCCTGAAGGTGTTTCCCCGACCTTCTGATAGGCGTTAACTACTGTCTGATGGGCGCTCCCATTATGTTGGATATTCCTCTGTGGACATGCGTGCCTGAGGGAGGTGTGAATGCATCCCCTGGGGGAACGGGAAGGCGTTCCCCTTGCCTCTTGATGGGCGCTAAGTTTGGTCTGAAGGGCTTATCTATTGTGCTGGGGGTTCCCTTCTGGATATGGGTGCTTGAGTGATTGAGGGATGATGCTTATCCCTTCCTCTTACCTAATGTGCATGTTCCCCGTTGTGATGCACATATGCCTTGCAACGGGGAACATGACACCCACTCTTCACACACGCACAAATGCTGTAGTACCACACCTTGACAAAAGAATAAAAGACAGCCATTAAGAACACGGCGGCCAAGCGGTATTACATCCTCACACACATCAGTCATTCCATGCTTTCTGCAACAGTTTTCTGGGAGTCCAAGGTGGATTAAGCCATACAGTAAATTCACCAAGTAGTCCGACTTTACTCAACATACCTGGTTGCAATGTGATTGGCAAATTTATGGCTCAGGGTGTTAGCCAAACTGAGCCATATGTAATGTAGAATTCCTACAACAGCATTATAGCGTTAGGTGGTGTTGCCACATATTGCAAACGGAGGCCTCAACTGAGAGGCCTGCCTGAGGCCACCTCAGCAGACGGGCGCGCGGGCCGCCGAGGAGCCTTTTCTCCGGCCCCGCTCGAAAAGGGCGGGAAAGCCGCGCGCGCCAAGCCCCGCCCCTCCTAACGGCCGGCGCTCTCCGCAGCGGGTGGGCGTGGCCCCGGCGGGCCCGCCCCTCGCGTCACGCGGCGGCGGCGGCAGCGCGGCGACCCTGCAGGATGGTGGCGGCGGCCGCGGCGGCGGCGGTGCCGGCGGCGGAGGCTGAGCCAGGCGGCGGGTAGAAAATGGCGGATTTCGAGGAGCTCAGGGTGAGCGCAAGCAGCCATCCCCACGGCGGCGGCAGCCTGGAGACTCCTTCCTTCCCTCGTGGGCCCGGGTCCTCTTCCTTTCTGCCTCCGGCCGCGCGCCCTGCGGAAGCGTCGGGCCGCAACTCCTTTCGACCAAGGCTCATGGGAATTGTAGTCCGGCGCCTCCGCGCCGCACAGGGTCGGGGCCAAGCCGAGCGGCTCGCTCCTCCCTCCCCCGGCGGCAGCCTGTCCCTGTCTTTTCTCCCGACCTCCGTTTCCTCCCCATCGCCTTCCGACTACGGCGCCCATCCTCCCCTCCCTGCTGGACCCGTCTGGGCGGGAGGCTTCTGAATGCTCCAGAGGAGCCTCCCAGCGCTTCAGGGAGCGGCTGAAAACAAAGGGAAACCCGTGTCTTTAAAAAAAAACACAGGAGGGGAGCCTGGGCTGAACTTGCTGGCCTCACCTAACCCCCCCCCCCCATTTCCTAAGTCACCCCATCACCCCTCCCTATTTTACTAAGTCACCCCTCGCCCACAGCTTCCTCAGAGCAGCACCTCCTTTTGTGCCTCTCTCAGGACCTGCCCGGTTCGGCTTCACCTGCACCCCCCCCCCGCACCAACTGATGGGCATCTGCGTCCCTCCGTGGGCTGCAGCCCCGGAGTCACCCAGCCCATGCTTCTCCCCTTCCTTTCCATCCGTTCTTCCCCAGCTCCTTCCCAGCCTCTCTCTCTGCTGGGGTTCGCTCCATGCCACGCTCTTGTGGCCAGAGAAACAGACTCAGCTCTCACTTTCATAAAGAGGGATCTTTGGAGACCACGCTAATTTTTTCCTGTGCCTTTTGTCCACTTAATCCCTTCTAGTATCCTAATTCTGTTCTCCCTTTCTCTGCAAGCTGCCTCTTTCCCCCTCCTTTCTCATGATGGCCCTTTTCTTGAGAAGCTTCTGCTCTTTCCCCATGCCGGGTTTCATTTTCTCCGTTGAACCATGGAGAGCACCAGGCCCTCTGTGAGTGTCAGGATACATACATACTTACTTAAGAGGCAGTCCCATCTGTTGTTTAAAAAAAGGCAAGGTTGGGCTCTTAAGCTCTGGCTTTACTATTGGAGCCCTGATGTGAAGATACTTTCCTGAAGGAAACTGAGATCCTTGATAGGTAATCTGCCTTTGAATTCATTATTCTTAGATACGAATTGCTGGGCTGAAGATAATAACAGATGGATTGTGTCACTTGAGTTAGCAACGGGTAACTATGTTTTGTGGATTTCACTATGCCGCCATCTCTTGTGTTACTTAGGACTTCAAACTCATAGTATTTGGTTTTCTTTTCTGTCCTGGAGCTGATTGAATTGGGGGAATGGACAGGGTCTGACTTTTTCTAGTTGTGATTTTATTCTGACATGTTAAAGTGACACCTTTTATGAATACAAATCATTTTAGTGTTGGCCAGAGAGAGAAAGAGAAGTGCAAGTATGGTTTGAAAGAGTCTTCTTGAATTGCTGGCTCCTTACCCCAGGATCTTCCATTTAATTTAATTTCAGTATTTCAGATGAATTTTTAGCATTTGTGGCATAGCCATTGGAAAGTTTGTTAGCCTCAGATAGGTTAAAAAGGGACATTAAGATGTTGCAGTTTAACAATACTCTGCATGTGTGCTCAGTAGTCTTATCTGTGAGAATTTGAAATACGTTTTTACATATTTGGTTTCTCCCTCCTTGGAACTTTCTCCCATCAAGCATTAAGTGGCAATCTGACCTATTCACGATTGATTGACCAAATAATATAACTGATTTCTCTGATGGATGAAATGAAGAGATGGTTATTTTGTGTTGTAATGTAAAACACCTGAAATTGTAAAACTGTATAAATATTTCCACTCATTGCCTTTGTCATTTACCACAGTGCTATGATGGCCATGCAATGTTTTGGAGAGAAAATGCTTTGGAGTGATTGCAGGTATGCACGTAACACCTGTCAGCCCCTCAAACGAAGTGAGACTTTTCCCAGAATTGCACTGAGGCTATGGAAGGTGGCCATATAATCCTGGGAAAAGACACAGCTTCTTTAAGGAATTGATGACAGGTGCTGCAGGACTACCCCTGTACACTGGGAAACACTGGTTTGTCTTCAGATTGAAAGATTGCACATAGCCCAAATAATATTAAACCAAAATGGACCTGAGCTCAGGCTTCATAAGATAGCAAATATAAACCCCAAAACTCCAAGGGGAATAAAGTTCAAAAGTCACATTAATATGTGTTATTATACAGGTAGTCTTCACTTAATGACAGTAATTGGGACCGGAATTTCTGTCACTAAGTGCCACAGTTGTAAAGTGTGACATCACGTGACTGCACAGCTTACTGACAGAAATTCTGGCACTTGTGGTTGCTGTTGTTAAGTGAATCCCACACCATCGTTAAGTGCAGCATCGCATGGTCGCCATTTGTAACCTCCTGCTGGCTTCCCCATTGACTTTGCTTGTAGGAAGCTGGCAAAGAAGGTTGCAAATGGGGATCATGTGACCATGGGATGCCACGATGTCATAATTGTGAGCCAGTTGTCATGCACCCGGATCACAATCATGTGATCATGGGACACTGCAACAATTATAAGTAGAAGGACCAGTAATAAGTACCCCTTGTGCATCGCAGTTCGAATAGTCACTGAATGAGTGGTGGTTAAGCAAGAATCACCTGTACTTAACGGTTTTCAGAGGAGTAAAGAAATGCTTACATTTTCAGTAAAACAAGAGATTTGACAATTCAAAGCTGGATCTATTATTGCATAAGCTTTCATAGATCATAATTGACCTCAACAGATGCAATTCATAAACTTCTGATGATGTGATCTGTGATAACAAATTGGCTAGACTCTAAGATGCTGCAGATTCATTATATTGTAGAAGTCCAGTAACTTGTGGTTTGTTGTTCTAATATAGATTTTCCATGTTTTATAAAAATTTCCAGATGGGTTTATGGTGCTGGTCATCTAAAGTTTTTTTTGAAGCCAGGGATTGTACTTCTTAAAAAAACAGATATTTAATAACTGTAGTGTGTGTATCAGTGACATCATTGGAGAGGGATAGCTAACATTTTTGACCTTTTTTCTAATGGGCTGTAGGTTTCAGTCAGAATAATTGAGTTAAGCCGTCTAGAGATGTAATATGCCTATTTCACATCTTAATTTTCTAAGGCTCTTTTTTTAAAGCAGTGAAAGGTAGAGACTACAGGTAGTCCTCGCTTACTGACTGCCTTGTTAAATGACCATTCAAAGTTATGATGGTGTAAAAAATAGCTTTGTGACCAATCCTCACATTTACAACGGTCACAGCGTCCTGTGATCATGTGATTGCCATTTGTGTGCTTCCCAACTGGCTTCAAACAAGCAGAGTTCATGGAGATTGCAGAAGTAAAATTGCGAGTCATGGTCATGTGATGTCGCGCTTAATGACCATGGTGATTTGCTTAACCGAATGGGAAGTGATGTCGTAAGTCCATCAGGATCACATGATTTTCAGCTAAGCAACTGTGGCACTTAGCCGTCAGAGTTGTCGGTCCCAATTGTGGTTGCTAAATGAGGACTACCTGTAGTGCTGAATGTTGCTGGGATTTGGGGGCTCAGGATCATAAGAAACACATGGTCCAGGGTTTGCTTATCCCTGTTCAAAAACAATTACATGGGAGGTTCCTGATTCTTTTCAATTGGTGATTTCATAGGGGGCATATTTAATGGTGTGGAAGCATGTTGTGGGTGCTCAGAGAAAATGGTCCTGGGGGTGGGGGAATGCTTATTCATAGAAAAACTAATTTACTGAAGAATAAATTAATGAGGCTGTTCCAGCCACTTCTCACTTCCCAAGTTACTCATTGTTAACCGCTAGCTAGCCTTTGCTTTTTTTTTTTTTGGTTAGTTGTGCACTTTTATAAGCAAAGCACCACTGCCAGTTTTTATTTCCTAAGAATGTTTACAAAGCCTGTGTGATATCCAAGGAAATGATTATGGTTCTAGAGATAGATGCTTTATTCGAGTAATCTTAAACTGCTTAAGAAATAGAATGGGTAGGGGGCCTGACTAGCAGGAAGAACACTTTCTGTGGTCTCCTTGATCTCTGCTAGCTTGGTGTCAAGATCCCAGAATTATGTTGCTTTGGCAGAAGTGCTTCTTTAACATCCTAAAATTTAGAAACAGAGGTTAGATGGTATTGTTTTGAAATAAGTTAATGGCTGTCTAGAACTCAAGTGCATCTGAATGTATGTATGTATGTACAGGAATTGATTTAATTCATTACCTCTTAAATTTGTTCTACTTTTGTTGCTACAAATACATTCTGTATTTTAATCGTTAAGCACATTGGTCTATAGGTGTCCCTAATGTAAGAAGGTGATGCATGGAAAATACTGTGGGTTTGCCACACCTACCTGCTTTGATATGCTTTAAGTATGAGTCCATTTTCTGAGAACCTTGCCAGTCACTTTGATCACACTGTATACCAGTACCTATATAAATAGAGCTCTAGAACTATTCTGTCCTAACAACCAGGAAACACACTGAGACAATGAACTGGTCTCTAATATTTATTGCTAGTACTTAACAGGAATCCTAACAAACTGAAGAAGCGTGGGAAAAACCCCCAAGGGTTAAGGCGGTCCCGATCTGTGTCTCTTTGAATGGCTGAACAATTCATCAGTGCTACGCATGCGCTTGACAGTCTGGATGGGAGCCCCCTGCTCGCCATCCTTACTCATGACATATTCTGTGATTATCTGAAGATTTCTGGTTCCCCACAGAGGTTTGCATTGGTGGCAGATCTGTGTGCACTGATGAAGTGAACTTCCTTTAGTTGTATTGACTTGACCCTGAACTCTGCATTTCCTTTAATGCAAAAAGATGTAACCTAAGAGTCTTCAACCTAACAATGCAGGAAGCAGCTGTTACGATTCTGAGACAAATCGTTGGTCCATTTAGGTTAGTTTTGTAGTTCTAGTTGTTAGATTGAAGTCTTTCCCAGTTCTGTTGGAGTGGCAGGAATTAAATTTGGTTTGATTTTGTAATTCGTTTTCACCATCTTGGACTCTATTTTATATTTTACATTTTTATATTTATATGTATTTATATTTTATTGTTTTAATGATATTTTAAATGTTTATCTTTTATTGTTGTAAACTGCCCAGGGTCGTTGCATAAGAGATGGGTGGTAAAGAAATATAATAAATAAATAAATTCGTTGTTGAATAATGGTTGCTGTAGAACACAATCTTTGATTTATGTTGTAGTAGAGTCCTTTAAGTTCTTGGGCTCCATAATTTCTCAAGACCTAAAGTGAACGCTTAACATCAGAACTATCATCAAAAAGGCACAACAAAGGATGTTCTTCCTGCGTCAACTTAGGAAGTTTAATCTATCTCAGGAGCTTTTGGTACAGTTCTACAGAGGAATTATCGAATCTGTTATCTGTTCTTCTATAACTGTCTGGTTTGGTTCCGCAACCAAGCAGGACAAATATAGACTTCAACGGATAGTTAAGTCTGCAGAAAGAATTTGCAATCTGCCTGCCTTCTACAGAAGACCTGTATATTGCAAGGGTCAAAAGGAAAGCGGAGAAGATATCTGCAGACCCTTCGCATCCTGGACATAAACTGTTTCAACTTCTACCATCAGGACGGCGCTACAGAGTACCATATGTCAAAACATCTAGACATCGAAACAGTTTTTTTCCTCATGCCATTGCTCTGTTGAACTCCTAATTAATGTAGCCTGATATAATGATGGACAATGTATGGTAAGACGTGACTGCTAAGATGTGACTGGTAATGCTCTGTTGGATGTGAACATATGTTGGACAACAGATGCAGTATGCTGTCCATAAATTCTCCTTTTAAATATAAGTGTGTGTTGGTTGATAGCTGTAGTGTTATTTCTTTCAATTTTTTTTTCTTTCTTGATTGTATGGTTTTAGTAAATAACATTGTTGCTTTATTGTTATTTTTGATGTTGTGTAGATATGTTGAGAGCCCTTCCACCAAAGTCAAATTCCTTGTATGTTTGATCATACTTGGCCAATAAAAGTATTGTATTGTATTGTATTGTAAGAGATGGGCAGTAAAGAAATATAATAAATCAATAAATTTACTGTTGAATAATGGTTGCTGTAGAACACAGTCTTTGATTTGTGTTGTGATTTTTTTTGTATTGGGATACCTTACTTTTGTCGATTGGTAAAGTATTAGGAAGAGAAAACAAAATTAGGTAACCTTGGGTTAAAAGACTGTGTATACCTCTTTGTTAATTAGATACAGGGAACAGTATTTTGGCTTAGCCTAGAGATCCTAGCTTGCATAGAGTAGCATGGGCATGCTTGAGATAAAACTGGGCTGTGGTTGCACTTGTGACATAAGTGACCAAAGAGTTATTTATAAAAATAATAAAGACGGGATAGTAAGTAAGTAAGTAAGTAAATAAATAAATGTGACTTCTACTATCTTTCCCATTATCTGGGGATACTCCATGTGAGACAAATACCCTATTCTATACTTTCTCTATTTTAATAAAAAAGCATTATATGAAAGCTTTGATTATTATTAATTGTCATTAAAATAATGATAGATAATAGATTGACAGTCTTGGTATATGGAAGATTGCAACTGGGAATGTAAGAGGAGTATGATAGAGCATGAATTAGCAAATGAAATGAGTGAAGATAGATGAGTGTCTGAAACAAAAACAAAAAAAAAGGAAGGATGTCATAAATCTCACTGAAGATGGTCCATATGGTAATGGGAAGTTGATGCATACATGCAGGGAAGTGAAGGTGTAGGTTTTATCATGAATTAAAGAGCTAAAATGTATGTCAGAAATTGCATTTTGTCATCTAGTTGTTGCAGGTGCATATGCTAGAAGGAATACATTGATCTGTGAGAGTTGTATGTTAATAATGGGAAAAAAAACAGAAATAAGAACTTGAGAAAATAATGTAAGAAAAGCAAAATGAAAGTTGAACAACTTCAGGAATAGAAAGTACGGCACTTCTGGTGGGAATTCATGGCAAACTAGACGTCTCCAAGGGAGTGGAGATGACATTGCAGCAAGATCAGCAGCCAGGCAGTGTTTTATGGCCGGTCAAGTCTGTCTGGACAAAGAAGAGATTGTGAGATCGCCCACTTGCACTCCAGACAGCTGCTCCCCATGAGTAGACTGCAGGAACTGAGGTTTCTGCAGTCGGCTTGTGAGTTGAGCGTGTGGGAGTCGAGGGATTCCCACCAAGCTCACAGCTGCAATGTAGCCTTACGGACACAAAGTCCTGCCGAGCCTGATTTTTTAATCGTTTTTGGAAATTGCCTCTTAACCACTTTTCAACTATTAAGAACCTTCCGATCGACAAATCTGATATCACACATTGGGCGAATTTACTTTAATCCTTAGCAAAAGAAGTTTTAAAGATAAGTTTAAAGACATTAAAAAACTTTTTTTTTAATAAACAGCAAAAGGGTGATTAGAACGTTGATTTTGGAAAGTTATAAATGGACTAAGGGTACAGATAGATTTGAAATAAGATTTTGAAATTAACCATGAAAATCCTTCCATTGGGAAAATGCTGTTGTTTTGAATTCTCAAAAGAAGACATGATAGGATGGCAATCTG
Source organism: Candoia aspera (assembly GCF_035149785.1). Lineage (NCBI taxonomy): Eukaryota > Metazoa > Chordata > Lepidosauria > Squamata > Candoiidae > Candoia > Candoia aspera. Next base: position 256,764,224 of record NC_086154.1, read on the forward strand.
AACATTGAACAGTAGAGGGAACCAGAAGGGACGAAAGATTACAATTAAAGGAGAAGAACACTTAAATTTGACTCACTAACAGAATGGAGCAAAGTACTTTAATACTGGACATATTGGAGGATATTTTTGAACTTTGGATCCAGCAATTAATTTTAGAGTGTCTGCCTCTAAAGATAGATTGTGTTTAAAAGAGGTTTTGGAAAAGGAACAACTTTACCGGATAAGACTGAAACTGATCTGAATGTGGATTTAATAATAATAAGCTATAAGAATGATATGGAAAAAGATGCTACACTGACTTTACAAATGAAACTGGCTGGTGTCTTAATAATTACAAGGGATACACAAATGCCAAATCAAAAGAGTGACTTGGATAATTTTATTGGATTTACAAAAGAGATTTGTTAAAGTTCTGAAGGATTTTGTGAAAAGGGACAAAGAAAAAATGAAAAGAAAACAAGCTCTAGGATATTATTTGAAGGGATTGAGGATTAAGATTGTTAAAAGTAAAAGGAAAGAATATAAAATGGGTTTATTTGATCAAAGTTAAAATAGATACATTATTTCTGCTAACTCTTAATGGACTTTTGCTGACCAGGACTGAAAGATGAGGTTTTAAGGATCTGTTTGTAAATAAGAGTTGAGATATGGGATGAAGAGATTGTTGGTTGTATTTTAAAAGAAGCTGATAATTTGTTAAAATTGTTGTGACAAGGGGGAAGTTACTTCTTTATTTCTTTTCTTTTTCTTTGTTATATTCTTTTTCTTTTTAATTTTTTCTTTATATTATTTTTTTCTTTTTCTGCACTTTGTATTTTTTATTTCTTTTCTTTTTTGTAGTTTGTATTAGTTTTTATCTGTATATCTGTAACCTTTAATAAAATTGTTATTAAAAAAGGAATAGAGAGTACACATTCTATATTAAAATGTATTAGAAGACATTAATCTCCCAACCAAACAATGAAAAGTGGATGTAAGGAAAGAATGTGGAAGCTGCTTTGAACAGCATGAAAAGAATGTTACAGAGTGTTACAGGAATGTGTGGCGCTAATGTGAAGTATGAAAAAGGATAATTGGTGGACCTGAGGCTGAAGTAAAATTGCATATAAGAGAATCCTGGAAAAAATAGACAAATAGAAAAATATTATGGGAAAAATATTATATAAAGAAAAAAGGTTTGATTCTACTGCAAGTAAGCCAAACTTCCCTCCCCTTGTCCCCTTTCCCCACAAACTATTAAATATAAACATAATTTCAACATCCCAGAGCAGTCCAAATTGCCTGGTTAAATTAGAAGAACAACAGAGAAACATCAGATACAACACGGCAAATTCATATAAGCCATCTCAGAATACTTACTGCAGTTGGTGTAAGGCTTTAACATATTTTGCTATTCTTTAAGCCAGAGTTTGTTAGGATGAAAGGCAGGAAATGCATGTTTAGAACATAATGGAGAAATACGGATAATTAGAGGAAAATAAGGAAATTTTACTTTAGATTTTTAGCATTTTCAAAAACCAAATCAGCTTTAACAGAAATACTTCCAGGAAGAGGAGGAAGAAATGCCATATAGCCATCTTTTCTTAATATCCCTAAATGTATATATTTTCTCCCTCAAAAATAAATAGACAACCTACATGTTTTGGTATATTTCCATTTTATCCTCCACAAAATATATCCCTCTTAGAACAATTGCTTTGAGAAGTTGGGTGTTGGCTGCCCACATACTGTCAGATTTTTATCATTATCATCTGAATTTAATCCAGAGTTTAAAAGTAAAGAATCGTTTTGTACCTTACAGCAAAATATAGAATTAAATTAGGATGCTCTGAACGATCCCCTAATTCTCTGGAACAGATTTTGATAGTGTGGAGAGAGGTGGAGAATTGTCCTCTCTAATTTTACTTGTGGGGGTCTTTCTATAGATGGAGATTTATTTATTTATGTAACATAGAATACCCATCTCACAAGTGACTCTGGGCAGCTTACAAGACTAACAAACAATACCCTCCCAAACATGACCCCCCCCCCCTGTGCCAAGGATAAACGGTTAACTGTTAACCACCCATAATAGCAGAGCTCATCTGCACCCTGCTATACATAGGGTCAGGACTTGGCAGCAGCTAACAACAACAACATCTGTACCCTGACCCAAATGCCTGGGGGAACAGCCAGGTCTTCAGTGCCTTGTGAAAGGCTAACAGGGTTGGGGGCATCTGAATCTTGTGGGGTGGGGGTGGGAATGCTGTTCCACAGAGGAGATGCTGCTACTGAGAGGGCATGACTCCAGACTCCGGGGTCCAACATGATGACATTGTTTAATAAAAGTAACTCGGAGCATGCCCTCTCAGCTAGATCTGGTGGAGTGGGCAGAAGCATTTTATGTCTCTGTAATGCCAGTTCTCAGGAAGTGTTTAAGGTCGGATTCTGATTGATCTCCAAGAAAGGCAGATTTCAGACTCGGGTAGCTTCCCAAAAGCCCTGTCATTCATTTGCTTTTGCTACTCAAACTTTGCTCCTAGGAAGAATATTCTAGGCCTGGGATGGGAGTCCTCCAGCCCTCCAGGTATGGATGAACTACAAGCCTTGGTAGCCCAAATTAGCAGGACCTGTGATAAGGAATGCTGGAAGTTGTACTTTGGAGGGGCAGAAATTGGCTTTCGAAAATGGTGGTGGAACAATAGAAGCCTGTTGTGGTAGCTAGTGCAGTTGGATTTTATTACTGAAAATTGATGCATTGACTTGCTTTTTTCCCCAACTCTCTGTAAAGCTAATATTATATTTTAAAAGTGCTACATTTTAAAGAGCAAAGTGACAAACTAGAGCATACTCAGAGGAGGGTGGGATGGTGAAGGGTAAGGAAACAAAATAAATATTCAAAAGAGTGGATATGTTTAGCCTTGAGAAGATTTAAGAAGGTAATATTGTCTGTTTTATTTATTTATTTATTTATTTATTTATTTATTTATTCCCATGTTTATTAAGTAGAATGCCATCTCAAGTAACTCTAGTCTGATATTCAAAGGGATGACTGTAGGTTAGCTGATATATTTAAGCAGATTGTACAGCTGTCTTTGAGCTGTGCTGTAATCACAAGTTTCCTGCATGGAACAAAAGGATGGACTAAAAGGAGGTCCCTTTTAGGTGTAAAATTCTACAATAATGTAAAAAAAATTCCTGTTAATTTTGCCAATTGTAGTCTCACCTAAGCAAAGACTATTTTGCCATCTAATGATCTATATTTTCTATAATGTAAATACTGTATTGCCAAGCACTAGCCAGGTGCCAGATGATTGGTTCTTTTTAGGATCCAGTAAGTAAGATAATTTTAAGCTTTATTGTTAACTGTAGCAGGCAGATTAAACAGAAACATAAAAGCAGAACACATAAAAGCATAACATACCAAACAAGATGATAACCAATCTCCGTTCAGCTGTAGGGAGCCCCAGTGGAACAACAGCGGAGAGACCCCAAGCCAATTCACACAACACCTGATACCAGGTCTATGTTGAAGCTCCAAGCTCAAGGGGCAATATCAGGGTCTTGTCAAATCTGGTACCAAAACCTCATTACCTTGTTTCCATGGTACTGAGATTGCAGGACCTGATCTTGGCTAGATGGTGCACCTGTCCGTCATATAAACTGACAGAATCCTGGAATGTAAACCAAGAACCTGGGAACTGTACAGATAACCTTGAGGTCCTTTTACAACTGTGTGAAGATTCCTCCCTTCTCTTTATTTCCCAAGCAAGAGTGAAAAACAAGCCAGCTAAACATTATTATGACTCAGAATGAACTCTAAGCTTCTAGTATCTTCTAATATGAAGGAGAAATTAAAAGATGTCACCATACAATGGTCTTCTGCAATATCACTACAAATATGTAGTTATTGTTTCATATAATATTAGAGTGTGAAACAAAAGCGGTATAGTAACCAAAAGTAGCATTTGGAGTTTTACCTGTGTTATAAATAAATCTGTCACATCATTGGAACTTATGTTTTACTGAATTGCTGTCATTGTGGAGGTTGTGTTGCTTGTTCTATGAAAAATTATATTTATTGAGAGGATTAGGGATAATGTATGTGTGGACACAATTTAAGTAGGGTTTTAACCACATCACAGTGGTAATACAATCAGTGTTTCAGTGACTAAATTGGATGAATCAAAAGAAACTAAATCTTGAATGTTTCATTGGCCATATGTGGTATGACATAGGATTATGATGTAAATAAAACTTTAACATCTTTACTTTAACTTTTTAACCCAGGGCTATCAGTTTAATCTGTTGTTGCCCATCATTTCATATATTCTTGATCTGCTGTTTCTCCTAGAATATGGTATCAAGTTTTCGGGTGTCTGAACTGCAAGTGTTGCTGGGTTTTGCTGGACGTAATAAAAGTGGGCGCAAACATGACCTCCTGATGAGGGCATTGCACTTGCTGAAGAGTGGCTGTAGCCCAGCAGTTCAGATCAAGATACGGGAACTCTACAGGCGCCGGTATCCCAGGACAATAGAAGGTCTTTCTGACTTATCTGCTATAAAGTCTTCAGTTTTCAACTTGGATAGTAGCTCTTCTCCAGTGGAACCTGATTTAGCTGTGCCCGGACTGCATCCAGTTCCTTCAACTTCGGTCACTCCTCAGTCTCCTTCCTCTCCTCTTAGTACGGTGCTACTTCAGGACACAAAGCCTCACTTTGAGATGCAGCAGCCACCTCCTTCAGTTCCTCCAGTGCATCCTGATGTTCAGCTGAAGAATCTCCCATTTTACGATGTACTTGATGTTCTCATCAAGCCTACCAGCTTAGGTAAAGTATGCTAAAATATATGCATTTGATAGGAAGATTTAGTCAGGACCAAAAATGAAGTGACTAAAATGAGATGCCATGCCAAACTGGTTTGCCCTGACTATTGTTTCCAATCCAAACAAAGAATAGCTTAGAATTGTTTGGTTGTTAGTGTTCCATCTGATCAGCACTCCCATCTCTAAGTGCAATAGTCTTTAAAGGGGGAGCTATAGCTACAGTATGGTGTGCCAATATGCACATAATGAAAAAAAAATTAAATATTTTTAAATATCATTGTATGTTTGAATTGTTCCTGTGTGTAGCTTCTCTCAGGGCTGTAAATAAAGTAGCAAATGAAGCTGTGCAATGTTCCCTTAGTCTGCATGTTATCTGAGCTTGTAACCGAGGAGAGTTGTTAGAGTGGAATCAAAAAGGTAGTTCTTTTGTACAGGTGTGGGAAAAGGGTCTGTGATTTTCAGCAGTCTGTGAATCAAAGGTCATGGTTTGCTCAGGAAAACTACATGTTTCATGGACTACAGTAGGCTCTTACCATTCAGTCATAGAATTGCAAGGGACTTTGGAGATCATCCAGTTCAGCTCTCTTCTCTGTCCAAGATCCATTAGAGTATCTGTGAGATATGATCTTTTGGCCTTTGTTTGAAGACCTCTGGCAAAGGAGAACGTACCATGTCATGAAGTTCCTCCTGATGTGTAGTTTGAACCTTCATCTCCATAGTTTTAACCCAGTGATTCTGGTCCCGGCCTCAAGGATGCTGGCTAATAAGTCCACTCCCTCTTCTATGTGGCAACCCTTTAGGTACTTAAAGACTGCTATCAGATCTCTTCTTAGGCATCTCTTCTGAGGGCTAAGCATACCCAGATCTTTTAACCTTTCTTCATAGGAATTGGTTTCCAGACCCTTCAGCATCTTGCTTGAATTTGTCACAATCCTTTTTGAGCTGTGTTGCCCAGAACCAAACACAGTACTTCGGCTGGGTGGAATGGAACAATTATTTGCCCTAATCTGGACTTTGTGCTCTTGTTAATGCACCTTTGTGCTCTTGTTAATGCTTTTTTAGCAACTACATCATAATGCTAGCTTATGTTTAATTTGTGGTTGACAAGGACACCCAGATCTCTAAGCATCCCCTCAATTCCTTCATTTAGATAATTGATAAAAATATTGAACAGCACTGGGTCCATGACAGAGTCCTGTTGCCCTTTATTTAATACTTCTCTCCAAGCTGAAGTAGAGCCATTAAGAGTGTACTTTTGGGGTATGGTCATTGAGCCAACTGTTAAGTCCATTTAACAGTAGTATCATCTAGCCCATATTAATTAAAAATATCATTAGGCATTCTGTCAAAGGCTTTGTAGAGGCCCAAATACAGTATGTTTATGGTATTCCCCTGATCTACCAAGCTTCTTTTTTTCTTAAGATGAAGACTTTATACATCATAAAGTACTAGTAGACTATCACTACAATAGTATATAATGTGACATCCTTCCCAGAATGCTCCTTGTAGCTTGAAATACCTGGACATAATTATTTGTCTGCATGCATTAACCATTATAAACATAACAGACCTTTTTCATTCTGTAGTTTATTAAGCTAGTAATTCTATCAAAGAAGGAAATGAAGTTAGTCCGGCAAAATTTGTTTGTGACAATTCCCATGCTGTTTTTTAATTGTAGCCTGCCTATCCAATGCTCACAAACAGGCTGAACCTTCCCCAGGATAGATATCAGGTTGCCGTGTCTAGTTTTCTGGGACCTCTCCTCCTTTTTGAAGATGCAGACAACATGTGCTTTCTTCCAGTCTTCTGGGACCTCATCAGTCCTCCAAGAGTTTCCAGAGATTACAAGAGTGATTTTTTTAAATTAAATTTTATTTATTAATAGTGAAATACAAACAGCCACCACACCACCAACAGAAAAGAGGTAGTGATTATACACTGAAGAAAAAAAACCAAAATATAGTGATTAAAATAAATTAAAAGAGACAATGAAAGAAAATGAATTAATAGAAAAAGAGATCCATATAATAATTACAAATAATAATATAAATATTATATAAATATTATAATATATATATTATATTATATCTAATTAATATATAATATAAATATTATAAATATTATAATTTAATATAACATTAATTCAAACTTAAAGCTTCTAATTAAATCTGGACCATACAGAGACATACTGCATTATCTTCTCATTTTTAGAACAAAGAGACTTCAAAAATCAATAACTAATTCATATGCTGGATCCTTTCCTTCAAATCAGGAGGGCAAGTTTCTCAGGAGAGAAATTATCTTCTTTGCTTTGCCCCAGGCTTCATAAAACCAAAGCTCTTCATAAACGCCAGCCCTCAGAGCCATTACCTAGCCCCAAGTTAGGGGTCTGGTTTACCACCTTCCTTACCTACAGTACATTGTTCTAGCGTGCCAGATGCTGTTCACCTTGGAGACCTGCTGTACATAAGGGTATGGCCCAGCGTTACACACACACACACACACACACACACACGTTTGAAGGACTAGTGAGAGCTTCCTGGGTGCCACCAGAACCACAACACTTCCCAAGGCATGAGCCCTTTTCTCAGGGCAAACCTATTTCAAGGCGCCCTGCCCTTCACAAAGAAAAGAGAACTCTCCCAAGGAGCTCCCACCAGCTTCTCGGGGGTACCTCTCATGGCACCCATATCTGCAATTCCAGATAGTGGATCTGAATCTGATATTTTTATAATCAGCCGAGGACAACAGAGGCCGTTGTCCATCCTTTCAGAACTGCTGTTCACATGGAATGCTTCATCCTTCAGAGTTCTTGTTTGAATATTTCCTATACTACCAAGATCTGCAGCTACGGCTGCTCTCCCCGGCCCCATGCCCTCGGTTTCAGTGCCCACTGCAGCAGCCTCCTTGTTGTGGCCTAGCCCAGGTATGGGCCTGACCTCCAGTGCCATCCGTTTTCAGAGCCAGTTGATACCAATTGATTGACTTGGTGGTGCAGTCACCTCTGGCAGTTCCTTCAGTATTCTGGGTTGTAATCCATCCAGGCTTGGAGATTTTAATTCATTTAATTAGTTCCTTCTTCCTCTCTCTTTGTCTGTTTTAAGCTGCAGTTCCCTCATTCCCCAGTGATCCACGATCAGCTAGGCTTCAATTTCACTTCTGAGAGAAGACAAATACATGTCAGGAATTAAGAGCTTTTTTGTCATCATGTTCACTTTCTCCTTGCAACAGACCTACCCTTTCCTTGGCTTTTCTTTTAATTTTATTGTTGCTTTTGGCATTTTTCACAAGCCTCAGCTCATTCTGAGCTTTGGCTTTTCTGATGAGTTCCTACAGTTTCTGCAGACTACCATGTATTCTTTTGTTATGTTGTCCTCTGTCCACCTGCTATAAAGTTGTTTTTTCTCTTTAGCATTTTTGAAAGCTCTGCATGTATCTATACTAGAAATCTAAACATAAGATTTCTCCCCTTTTTCCTTCTTGATGGGACTGTTTTTATGTTCATTATCATAGAGTTTCCCTCATTCCCAGACACTTTTCTCCTTAAGGATTTGAAGCCATTGGATCTGACCTGGCAACCCTGCATTGTTGATCAGAATTTACTCTTCTGAAATCCAGTTTGCAGGTCTTTCTCAGTTTCTCGTCTGGATATTACAGATGCATTAATAACATTCATACATCCTTTTGTTTTGCTATGTTTTGGCTCCTAGGTCTGATTTTCTTCCTACCATGTTTTAACTTCCTTCTTCTTCCTAAGCTTTGTTTCATCTCTTCTTGCATGTAACTTGCTCCCCCCACTTCTTCCTTGTCCTGCTATCAGCTGGCTGGTTTCACTTTTCTTTATCTGATCCTGGGGAGGAAATGGTAGAACCAGCAAAGCCTTCAATCCAGAGTTGAAGGAATATAAATGATTAGGGAAATTGAGGAAACACATTTGCACCCTAGAAATTAATTTTGAAATTAGCATAGCTCTGAATGTGCTGATTACATTGTTGGAAAACAACTGTTTATTAGATATGTCATTAAAAGTTTTTATCCTACATGCTTGAATAGATACAAAGAGTTCTTTACGTAGACTTGTTTAAGTATTTATTATCAATATAGTTTCTTAGCCATCTGTAAGTAGGGAACACTTTTCTTAGTTAATACTGCTTGCAACTTATCAGCTCAAGTGCAAATCTGTCCTCTGTTATGATTACTATGAAGTTGTGAACTTAACAAGTTACTGAAGAATGCAAAATACAGTGGTTTTGTAAAAGGATAGAACTACATGAGCTGATAGAGCTTTCTCAATAGTGATTTGATATTTATATGTTCAAGCTTTACTGTGCACTGATAGTTCCTTGTAAGGTTCCATGTTTTTGTATCAGTCAGAAGAGATCCTGCTTTTCCTGTATTTAGCTCAAAGATCTTTTCTCTATATCTCTTTAGTACAGAGCAGTATTCAGAGATTCCAGGAGAAGTTCTTTATTTTTGCTTTAACACCTCAACAAGTCAGAGAAATCTGCATTTCCAGGTAATAGCAGAAAGCTTGGGCTGAATTTCCTTGTGTACAATTTCATATGACGAAAAACTTTGACAGAAACTACTTTAGACATTTTATCTCTCAATACTTGCTGGGTATTTGGCAGTTTGTGAGTTCTTTCAAAGCAAAATCATTCTTTCCTTATCTTGTACTAAGTTGCCCCCACCCCCAATGTCTACAATTATACATTTCAGACTTTTATTATAAAAACAAAACTTTAAAAACTAATTATGGCTGTATATGCTTTGAAAATCATTCAAAGCAAACTAGCACATTTTTGCTATTAATTAAAACAGTGCTGTTTTTTGTAGTCTGAATGAGCTTGAAAAATATTGTGGCTCCTTTAAGAAACTCACTCATTAAGGCTAATGCAATTTTTAAAGGAGCTGCAGCTTTATTTAATAGCAGAAATGGGTTGGTCTCACATGAGGTCCAAACCCCCTTTTTTCTGAATTATATTCCAAGTGTGCACAACCTAATAAGATTTGTCAGAAGTAAAGCAAGTGAAAATGTGTTAAAATTGATACAGTTAACAGCTTTTACTTCAGATTTTGGACAGATGCATTATATCTGAAATTTGGTGAGAACTCTTAATTGGTGTGGTGGGCTGTGATTCAAATGTTACTGAGGAATTCCCAACTCTTTGAAACCCATGGCAGTAACTATTTGATCCATGCATGCTGCATTTCTTTCTGAAGCTAGCAAGGAGCCTAAACTGTTTACAGAGGATTCCAGCAGATTTTTTATACACAATGTCTGTTCTTTAGTTATAGAATATTTCTTCCATGAACTCAAACTATAGCGTAATTGGATTAGTAGGACATTTAGTATTTTGTTGTTCTGCAGGATACCTGGAACTCCTTCATTTCTGTCATAGAGAAAAAATGTATCATGATTACCTGTATATGCTGTTTGTTAGAGATGTATACTTAGAGGTGATATGTACATATTGAAATAAAATCAAAATTAACCATTAATTCATATCAATTTTTATACAACTCATGTTCAAGAAAACAGACTGATACACTGAAAAGAGTGAACAATATCAACATAGCAAAGCTGAAATCTAGGGACAGTTATTTCCCCAAAAAACTTTCTGGTTTTTCATCATGGTTTCAGAGATTCACAGCGATGGAAATGTGTGCCTGTGCATATCTTTGTTGAAACCTTCTAAGCTGAATGTTTTAACAGGAATCATCCCCAGAATAGTCCCTGAACACAGTTTTAAGACATTTCCCTCACTACAACTTTGACTGCCACAGAAACTCTGGAATGGTGGTCTCTTCTTCAGCAACATTTTTCAAGCTCTCATTTAATATGGCCCTTTCCTTGTTTTAAAGGTTATTTGTTCCTATCTGTCAGCTCAGGTTTATTCTTTTATTTTACATTTTAATTTATCCTCACTGAGGTTTCTTGCTTCTGCCAGTGGGCATTTTTACCCCTCCCGATGGTGTTTATGGCCTTGAATTTCTGTAAATGTGTAACATGTGGCAGTAAAGTTCATCCTACATATAGGCATCCTCTTTGTTTGAGCTATTCAGAAAGGGGAATATTACTTACTAAGGCTTGACGACAAGGGCAGAATTCAATTATATGTCCCTGTCCGAAATGTGGGGAAGAGACTTATTGCAGTTGTTTGATCCAATTGAGAACATTACTCCAGAAACAAGCATTCGAAATAGGAGACACTGCCAAGCCTCCTTGTTCTACTGCATTGACACAATGAATACTGGCTTGGATAAGAGACCCCCATACCCTTCCAGGGCAATTTTTGAGATCCAATTTGCTTCCAAGATTGTGGTATGATTGTGATATGTATTTTAGACCCCTATGTATTTTAGACTCAGTTTGGGCCACAGGAAAGGACTTTTATCGCCAACTTGTAGTAGGTAACTTCATACTAAGCTGAGCAATCCTAATAAATTGATGAAGCATTCTGCTCCAGTTTCAATAGATCTAATAAAAAAAATGAAGGAATAATGATCACTGTCAATTAATATTTTGATTGGTTGATAATGTGCCATCAAGTTGGTGTTGACTCTTAGCAACTGCTAAAATAGATCTCCACGATGAACTGTCCTGAACTTGGTCCTTTAGGTCTTCTAACAGTGCACCCTTTGCCACTGTAATTGAGTCCATCCACTTGCTGGTGGTGGTCTTCTCTTTCCTTCAACCTTTCCCAATATTAAAGTGTCCAAAGTAGGATAATTCAAGCCTGGTCATTTGTGCCTCTAGTGAGAACTCTGAGTTAATTTGTTGGATAGTCCATTTGCTTGCTTCCTTGGCTGTCCATAGTATTGTCAATACCTTTTCTATCCTGCCTTCTCAAAGTCCAACTTTCATAGAGTGTCACAGGGAATATCATTGCCTGCACTATTCTGATCTTTGTAGGTGTTGACCCATCGTGGCATCTGAATATCTTTTCCCAGGCCTTCATGGCTGTTCTACCAAGTGCTAGTCTGCAGCATATTTCTTGACTGCTTGTTCCTTTATTGTTGATGGTTGATCCTAAAAGGCAAAAGCTGTCTATCACTTCAGTATCGTGTCATTTCTAAGGCTGGTTGTTGTATCTGGTGTCATTCATTTATCATCTTTATATTTAATTTTAATCCCATTTTTTCACGTGTTCCTTGACTACTACTATTAGAGCTTGAAGATCCTTTGCATTTTCAGCTATCAGAGTAGTGTCATCAGCATAGTGCAGGCTACTGATGTGTCTTCCTTCAGTTTTAAAACCTCGCTCCTCTTCCAATCCAGCTTCCCATAATATACAGTATATTCAGCATACAGGTTGAATCATTAAGGGGTGAGTGTACGGCCTTGCATTGAATATTAGGGCATTGAAATTTGGCCTCTACAACTTACAGAGATGATGCAAAACATCAGGATGGACTTGTATATCTCATCTCACTCAGTTAAACAGATCACTTCTGTACCTAATTCCCCATATTCACAGGTACTATCTGAGCCATCAGCTGTGCTAGGTTGCTCCTTGGACATTGCCTCGCCAAATTTAGTATTTATCTCTTATTTGTTCCCAGATACTTTAGCTGAGGATAAAGTTCCTCTGTCACCATCAGAATATGTGTATCATACATAGAACAGATACTTCAGATGGTTCAGACTTTCTATCTCCAGTTCAGGCAGGCCATGCAAACAATAAAGGATCAGTCTTTGATGTTCATTCAAACACAACTCTTCTGATGGCAGTTACCAGCATTGGTAAAGACCTCTTGTGACTCATAGGCCCAGCCATCATCTAAATTTAATTATTGTGGAGGCAGCTCAGTCTCTACAAAGCAACAACAAATTCATTCTGCCTTCACAGATAAAAAAGGCAGGAAATTAGATTAGAAAGGAAGGGATACTCAGTAGTTATCATGCTTTTCTGTATGACATGCTACCAAGTGTGCCTCTCCAGTTACCCCCTGTTTCTGGTGACTGTTTTATTCCTAGTTGGCCAAAGGTAAGAACAACTGGCACAAGTTTTCTATAACCAAGGGTCTCAAGTTCTTGGACAACAGATCAGTACTGCACAGCATGCAGAGGAATAGGAAGTGATGGTTGCATCTATAGCTCTGCTATTTAAAGGGTACTGTTTCTTTAGTATGAAAGCCAAAACTATTCTGGATAGGATGCAGTGACTTTGAGTTACTGCACACAGTATCATCTTGATAACTTGTAGTGTCTTCCTTGGTACTCCTGAAGCAGGGAAGCAGTTTCCCTGGAAGCAGGAAAACTTCATCTAGCTATTTGCTACCAGACAACAACACAAATTATTTCAAATCATACAATCTAAGACATATGAGACTTAAAATCAGAAACAGTCCTGGCATTCTAGGCATTATTCTTGACTCCAGGAGTCTGATTCCGCTTTAAGTCACAAGTCTGGTGGTTATTGTACACTGGGAGGATATTACCATGGGTCATAGAATTTCAGCTATCCCACCATTCAGTGGGTATTGATGGATGGTGCTAGCTACCCCCCCTTTTGAAAAACTCTGACATCGCTGCAGAAGGAAACAGTAAAGCCTGACCCCCTAAGTCTTATAGGGACCATATATTTCAATGTTCTAAAGAGACATGGTGTTATGTGTTTATCCTCAATCTATACCCACGCCACCTGGTTCAAAGTAACTACCATTGAGTTCTGTCCTGCTACTTTTAAGGAGATGAGATTAAGTAAACCTTAATGTTTATTTTCACATAGTGTAGTTCCAAGGGACTATTAACTTCTTTGGTTCATGTGAGGGATCTTTCACTTTTAGTTCTGGGTGTGCCTCTTTAGCCTAGCAACAGGTCCTCTTGTCTTTATTAAATACATGGCCCTGATAATTGCACATATCCATGTCCAAGGGAGTGTTACATTCCCCTATAATTCTTCACAATCCCTTTTCTTTACATTCCCTTTTCAATCAGAATTATAGGACCATATTAACAATACTCTGCAGCCAACTTCTGATTTGGAACTACAGATTAGAGCTGCATCTTGCTTCAACCTCAACACTTAACGCTGTCAGCTCAATATGTGAGTCCTTTCCTCTGGCAGAATGGGCCGTGGCAGTCACTACTTTAGCATTGTCTGTTCTTGACACTGTCAAGTGTTCCAGCTCACAGCATCCTGTTCCACAATCATAGCTTCCCCTTTGCTGATTTAGACATATATAGCCCTTTCAGGCCTGGTATCTCAAACATGTCCCTCATCTGGAGAGATGTACTGATATTTATTGTAGCAGGGTTTGCATGTTTCCATGCTGGTTAATAGGTATAGACAGTCTTCCAGTCTTCTGGCTATCATGTCATTTACCCCATTAGACCTCACAGTCACATTGTCACTTCCTTGGGGAGATGGAGAATGCCGTACCAAGAACTACGGTTCAAGATCTCTGCTATTGGGTGATCACAACCACCACATCAAGACTCTCAAATGAACTTTTTTTTTTCATTCTTCAGGACCCTGATTCAAGAGATTTTCTTTTGACATTCTCTCGAAAATTCAGACAATGATGCATCTGAAGAAAGATCACTCCAATCAGGCCATCACAGCTCTTTAGCCAACCATTTCAGTGGACATAATACTTTTAGTGACAAATGAGATTGTACAAAGCAGACATTAGCGATCTGTTTCAAGAGTGTTGGCATCTCCAATGAATATTTTTGCCACAGCAGTCAACACTCAATGCAATATTTTTCATCAAGGATGAATTGTAGTTCTGTTCTCTTGGCCCTGATCAGGCATTTCCACCATTCATTCCCATTCAAGGTAATACTCAAGATACAAAAAATACAGCCAAATTCCTTCACTATACCATGGTGGCTGAGACCGTTGTGCTTTGTCCCTCTGCCTCATCTAGTAGGAGAAAACTTCCAAAGACTGCCAAGCCAACCAACCCTTCTCACTGTCAGTGGTGGGAAGGTCCGTCAACAAACCTTCATGTTCTCTAGCTCACAACATAGAACATATGATCAAAGCGAAACCCATAGGTTATCAAGGACATCTTAGATATGTTTAGGAAGCACTTCAGTAGTATTGCTACCTGAGAAGTGTTGAATCTGTGGACTTTTCTTCAAATGTTGTCTTTTTTGACTGAATTTATTTTCACAGGTCTTGTAGGTTTGTTAGTATTGGATAGCTATCATCTATAGCTGTGCATCAAGGACTCATTCAAGACAGCTCTCTTTTCTCAGGTCTAGTGTTTTCTAAAGCTTGCACTTTAACCTATATCTTACAGCAACAATCCTAGTCCCTGCCTGGAGTTTATCTTTGGTTTTATCTGCATTAATGAATGAACTCTTGGAGCTTCTGGCTCTTGTGCTGTTTGTTTATTGTCATGGAAAAGAAGAAAAGCATTTTTGGTTGCTGTCACTTCAGCCCACATGCCTAGCAAGCTATGTTCTCTGAAAATAAAGTCCTTTTATTATATGACTTTCTATACAGATAAGATTATTGTAGATCATATGTTAAATTTCTTCCTAGGATAATTTCCATGGATCTTGTCCTCCCTACCATACCCAATCAATAATGCACCCAATTAGATTGGCTAGACCATTTAGTCTTCTTTATTTAGACAAGCGTATTTTTGTATCTTATTGATGGACCAAATAAAGGAAAAGTTGCAACCTCCCAACATTTAGTAGATTGGTGGTATCAGCTATCCAATATACCAAAGTGACTAGTCCCAGTGCATATTTAGACCCACACCACCAAGGCACTGGTGGTGTCTGCTACATTATTAAGAAAGCACGTGCTCCTAGGTCTCCATGCAGTGGCAACAAGGTCCTTGTGTTTGACTTTCAATAAGCACTGTTGTTCAGATGTTTAAAAGGTGCTTCATTTGGAAAAGGAGTCCTATCTTTGCTCATCTATTAACATCAGCTCTCCAGCAAGTATTTCTACTTATTTCTGTTCTCCCATTGATGTGAACAATGGAAACCATGATCAAAACCAGGTTATTTACCTGGAACTGAGGTGCTTTGTTGGTCATTTGTGCATGTCCCAAATCCATCTTCCTTCCGTACTTGGTGGAACTGACCTATTCAATTTCAGTGTACTGAAGGGGATGAGCAAAAGCCTCTATAAATATACAGTAGATGAAGCTACCACCAAAATTATTGTAAACCGCCCAGAAGCTACCACCAAATTTATTGTAAACTGCCCAGAGTCCCCCATTGGGGGAGATGGGCAGTAGCGATAGATAGATAGATAGATAGATAGATAGATCAGTCTAGATTCTCATCAGTGGGACTACACAGGTGACCACTCAGAAGCCTCAGATGCAGGTCAGTGTTGGGTTCTTTAAGGTTAACATTGTCCTATGTTAGCTCACGCATAAGCCCTAGCTTCCAATTTCATGGCTTTGCAAGGAACCAAAATGAGATACTGTAGCTTTAATCCAAACAAACCAATCGATTGGTCACTGAATGTTTTACCCAGCAACATCAGGAGAAGGCAGATTGCATGAAAAAGTGGATCCTACAGGCCTGGACAATAGCAGTTAACTTGCACCTTCAGTCCTGCATGCAATTGATAAGACTGCGATAAGTAACAGTCTATCATACATAGACATGGGGTACTTAGGCTGCTGTGGCCCATTGCTTCAAATATGACAAGATTAATGTTAATAAATGTGGTCATTCATCCTCTGAGACTTCATGCACCTGAACAAGCTTGTCCACTCCCTTCAACATCGGCCACTGTGAGAGCTGGTCGTGTGAGGTCTGCAAATAACTCGCAGTATTACTGTCTGGAAAAAGCTGCCCTTATAAATGTGCATGCCCTCTCTGCTCTTTGTTGCGGTGGTGGATCATAGCACTGGCCAAAGCAAGTTTATGTTAAAAGATGGAGGTCAGAAAGATTAGATCTGTCTAAGCAGTTTCTGTTTCCATTGCTACAGGGACTTTTTGCCTGGAGGCAGAAGAGATTACACTGTGCAGGTTCAATTGAGGTGACTTCAACTTTCTTACGATAATGTGTCCATAATGCCTTCTTTAACTGGAATGAATTGTAACTGAAATTCAGCCTACTAAACAAGTTTTTCTTTTGCAAATAGGCTATGCCTAGCAGAAACAAGCTGCCCTCAAGAGGATAACTACCCCAGTAGTTTATGCATAAAAGTAAATGGGAAGCTCTTTCCGTTGCCGGTATAGTTACTTATTTATTTTTATGTATTTATTTATTATTTCAAATTATATGGACACCCATCTCAAGTTCATGACTCTGGATGTCTAACCACATTAAAAGAAAATATAAAAGCGTAAAAAACAGGAAAAAGGTTAAATATCTGTAGTCCTTCTGCCTGAAACGGAACGTCTGGTCATCCTGACTTTGTACTTAAATATCCTGGATTTAACGTCATGTAGATTCACCACTGGAATATTTGGATCTGACAAAAATTCTGTGAATGGGCAAAAGAAAAAAAGGAATCCTGCAATTATTTGCAACACGTAACTGAAAATCTTTTTCCTGATTATCTCTGCATTTCTTATTTTAATTTTCTAGTTTAGAAGAAAAGGGCTGGAAAGACATATTTTCAGTGCTACCTATAACTCTGCTTTGTCATAGTAGTGTTTTGAATAAGCTTGTAACTCCTGATGCTTGAGAAGCGTTGTGCCTTTTTACTCTCCCCAGATATGTTGTTAAGTCATAAGGACTGCAGCCTGTTCTGTTATGTGGGAATAAGCTCCAGGGAATACATTCAGCCAGCTTTGTAGTAAATATCTGGGAGGAACTAAGCCCATGCTCCATGCTTGTGCTAGAATCAGTTGAACTTGTTACTTAATTTTAAGTGAATGTGCTATGGCCTATATTCCAGAAATCCCTAAAGGAAAATATATAATGGGAAAAAGTCCTGTGTGTGTTTTTCAGGGATATGCTCCTCCACCTAAAAATGGAATTGAACAAAAGAGGCCTGGACGTCCCTTGAATATTACATCTCTAGTTAGACTATCTTCTGCAGTGCCAAACCAGATATCTATATCCTGGGCATCTGAAATTGGAAAGGTAAATTATAAGCTACAAGATGTCTTTTTAGTGTTTTTTTTTCCTTTAGGTTGCTATGATTTCTTCTGTATCTGCTACAGATTAAAGTTGACTGTGTTAATTCTTCAGTTCGTACTAGAACTTACGCATCCTTTTACGATTTTCCCCCTGTAGAATTACTCAATGTCTGTGTATCTTGTGCGCCAGCTCACTTCAGCAATGTTGCTACAGAGGCTAAAAATGAAAGGTATTAGAAATCCTGATCATTCCCGGGCACTAAGTAAGTAAAGCAGTTCTTGCATTTTTCTTATTTTGGGAACCCGAATTGGGCTCCAGTTTTCTCCAGCAATTATTCATTATTCTGATAAAAGTGGCTGGGTGGTTCCTTATCCAAGTAGCTTTTGCAGTTCCACATCGATGCGAATGGAATATTTCTAATAACTGTCTTACAAGATTGTAGCGAGAATAAAATGAGGAGGACTTTTGCTTAAGGGAAAGCTGAAAACAAACGAAGTATAAAACAGACTAAAAAGTTTTCAAACAATCTTTAAAATGTAGAGCGATTAGCCTTATAATACACCTTGCTTGTTCAAGTTGATTTCACCTGGTTACCTCTCTTATCCCTCCACAGAAATTTGCTCCATCAGGAGCAAAATACTGCATTGTAGCGTCCTTTTTAAAATTAAGTAATTGTGACTTTAGAAGAATACTTAATAATTAGGGGAAAGATTGTGTGCACGTCTGAAATGCGGAGTTTGGTTCTGCATGCAGTCAGAGGGGATTCACTTCTCTGCTGGGCACCCTGCTGGACTGACGAGCAGTGCCAGAGTATTTCTTGTGCTGCTTCAGGCCTGGGGGGTTTGGTGCCATTGCTGTTCAGAGCTCTGGGCAGTCCCCCCTTTGCTCACCTCTCCCTCTCCTGTCTTTGGGACAGGAGAGAAGCAGCAACTGGACCTGGTAGTTCAACCAGAGCAGCTGCTCCACTCTGAACCCATTGCTCCCGCAGATGCATTAATTGTGCACGTGATGGAGCACATTGATTCTGGTAGGCATGCATTTGCACGGTGGAGGTTTTCAGGAGTTGTAGCCCAGAGCTTCATTGTTTTACTGAGAGTTTAATGTTATGTTGGCTTTTCAAATGATAAAGCCAGTAAAGCAGAACTTTTATTAGCAGCTAATTCTGTATTTTTAAGTTTTCTATCTCTTTTTCTCTCAGTTAAAGAAAAACTCACCGCTGACCCAGATAGCGAAATCGCTACAACCAGCCTTCGGGTATCACTGATGTGTCCTGTAAGTGAAACTGGGAAAAACCCTCTGACTTTTCTTTCTTTCTTGGATTATATGGGAAAAAAGCACATTAGTGCTTATGTGTGTAGGTTGCTCTGGTTGCAGTTTTATGTGGAACATTATGTGGAATGCATACTTTCCACTTGGAATTCAAAGCTCCCTAAAATATTAAGAAATTAATAAAACATGTTGTTCTCCGTGCTAGAACAGTGTTTTTTAAACTTGGCAATTTTAAGATGTGTGGACTTCAACCTGGGGAATTCTGGGAGTTTCAGTTCACACATTGTAAAGTTGCCAAGTTTGAAAAACACTGTTCTAGCATAGAGAAACAAAATAATAATTTAAAAAAACCCGCTAAGCTAGAAGAGAGTTTTCCAACAGGGACTGCACCCCCCTCCCCGAGGGGCGACTTCGAAGTTCAGGATAAAAGGTAAGGGGGCACTGAGAAGTGTGATCATTTTGGTGTCAAAGTTATGCTACTATTCCTATCTCGGACTTTTTTCCGGTGTCTCTTTGAAATATCAGTAGGGATGTACTAATTTTTAATTCACAGGAAGTAATAATTCCATCTCTTCTGTGTTGTTCAAACTTCCTTGGGCAACGCATTTTAAGAAGGATTTAGAAAGACTGCAGAAAAGGGTAATGCGGATGATCAGTGGACTGAACCTAATTTGTAAGAGAAGACGTTGAGGAAAGGGGGTATGTTTAGGTACGCTTAAAAGACCTGCAATATTTTGGCCTCCTTTTCTTCCCACCTTGAGTTTGGAATGATAATTCTAAATTACAGGAATGCTTATTCCGATTGAATGAAAGGAAAAAAGCATTCCTTACAGCCAAACCCATTCCCTGGCGGGATAGTGGACTTCCCATACTTAGTTGGGTTCAAGCAGTGGCAGGACACCCATCTGTGGGAGATGCTCTAATTTAGATCTTTGCGTTGAGAGGAATTTGACCAAATGTCCTAATAAGGGCATTCAGTGTCATTTCTTGAGAATGGAATTTCTTCTTCCTCCCTGTTTTCTTTCCACCTCATTGGGTCTCCAGCTGGGGAAAATGAGGCTGACAATTCCCTGCCGTGCCGGTACTTGTACTCACCTGCAGTGCTTTGATGCTGCCCTCTATCTTCAAATGAATGAAAAGAAGCCCACGTGGATCTGTCCTGTGTGTGACAAGAAAGCAACATACGAAAATCTCATCCTGGATGGGTAGGAACCCCGATAAGGCCTTCTTTTACGCCTGGGTGGTGGCG
Organism: Candoia aspera; assembly: GCF_035149785.1. Taxonomy (NCBI): domain Eukaryota; kingdom Metazoa; phylum Chordata; class Lepidosauria; order Squamata; family Candoiidae; genus Candoia; species Candoia aspera. The sequence goes on from NC_086154.1 coordinate 256,784,568, forward strand.
GGGTTCTGTATGGCTATGCGGGTAATAATTCTCCTCTTCAAATTATAAAAGCAGTTGAACCACAGTACTAAAATGTCCATACATGCTTGAATGGAAGACATATTTAATATTTAAAGATGAGTTTTTTTAAAGGGAAAAACAGACAGGAAAAAACTCCACAGACAATAATCCTGTACAATGCCTAGCTTCCCTATCTGTTCCTGATTTTTAGTTTTTTTTTTTTATCCTGCCTTTATTATTTTTATAAATAACTCAAGGGGGAGAACATACCCAATACTCCTTCCTCCTCCTATTTTCCCCACAACAACCACACTGTGAGGTGGGTTGGGCTGAGAGAGTGACTTGGGTCACCCAGCCCGCTTTCAGGCCTAAGGCGGGACTAGAACTCACAGCCTCCTGGTTTATAGCCTGTTGCCTTAACCACTAGACCAAACCGGCTTTTCCCCTTTAATAACTCTCTGTGTGTAACAAAGATATATGTTTGTTCATATATGTATGTGAGTTTGTGCACACTGGCCAGAAGCCACACACCAAAAAAGGGTAAGGCCAAAAGAAGAAGTAACTGAATTAAAAGCTAATTAAATAATTACTGTAAAATAAGATACTTCTGCATATACACAGATGAGCCGCCCACACACAGAAGCATACAAGTACAGCCTATTTTCCTGGCTCTTTGCCTGCTGAATTTCAACCCTTTCTGAAATATCTCAAGAGGGCTTGGCAGTGTTTTGTCTTCTGGGTGGAGTGGGTAGGAGAGGGGAGAAGATGCTGGTGTCGCCAGGGCTTCTGCATCTCCATCTATTTTTCTGGAATCCTCATTCACAGCTTCGACGTCTCAGTAATATCTGCCTTTGTAAATGGTGTCAGTCTCCATAAATATGGCACCTTTCCCTTGTGAGCACAAACAATTCAAAGACAATAAGAAAAATCATTTTATGTTTGGGTAAATATGTTGCTATAAAAGGCCCATAAAAGCCATATTTAAACATCAAACATGTAAGTTTCTATAAAACAGGTGTCCACAAACCCTATTAAAAACACTCTATCTGCATGGTGAGTTTTTTCATGAAAGGAACAAGGGAGGCAGTCAGACCTCTCTGGCTCTGGACACACGGGGATCTGTGAGCAGTGCCCAGCTGGATAATATATACTAGTAGGTAGCTGGTAGTTCATGCTAGTAATAACTGTTGGGATGTGGGGAGGATGCTCCAGTTCGTTCCTAAGGAAAGAATCAGAATTATTAATGGAACATGTTGGTAATGTTTAATGCTGTTCTCTAGGCTCTTTATGGAAATTTTGAATGAATGTTCAGATGTTGATGAGATCAAGTTCCAGGAGGACGGTTCCTGGTGCCCCATGAGGCCAAAGAAGGAGGCCTTGAAAGTTGTTGGCCCACAGTGCCCCAAAATAGAAAGTAAGTAACCTGTAGTTATTTTCTCTCCAGGGAGGGAAGTTACCTTGCTGATCCCGGGTGAACTTGGAACTCCTCCAGCTTTTTTGAAAGACAAGAGACTTTAACAGATCCTTCCTGAAGCACAGCAAGGTTGACCCAGGCAGCTTTGGGAAGGGAGTGCCCCAAGTCGGCCTTTGGTTATGAAATGAGCTGCTGGGTGAGATGAGCAGCTGCAGCCCTGAATATCTTAACACACAAAGGAGGGACGTTGCTGTCTTAACTGAAAAGCATTTTTTTCTACTGGTGGCTGGAGAAGGTCTTCCTGAGTTCCCTGTTCAGTTGCTGCTGTTTTCTCTTCACTGTTTTTACTGACATCTGTTCTAGAGTCCACAAACACTCCCAAGGAGTCTCCTTTCATTCCCTTTTTTATTAAGTAAAACAAAAAAATAAAAGCAAAGAAAAGGAAAAGGAATACATCTATACAAAATAAACTTTACACTAGAGCAAAGGTTGAAATGAAAATAGGATGATTATGAAAACTCTTTATTTTCTGGATTACTACAGAATTTCAAGGCTTTAACATAATTGTGCCCAACCATGTCCCATGATGGAACTGGGTATGTGTCATGCGCTGCCTGCCTCTGAATAATACTCAGACACTGGTTCGTGGATCAGGCTCTGATTTATTCACAGCGCAGTTACAGCGTCGGAAGGAAAAAGCTGAGAGTGACAGGAGCGCGCCGGTGCGGGGTTTAAATACCCCGCGCCGGTCAGCGCCCCCTCACTCGCGGTCACGTCACCCCCCTTTGTCCAATACGTTGCCCTGCCAGTGGGTGAGGGGTTCCGGGATCGCCCATCATCAGGTTTTCTATTCCTCTGGTGATTGCTGTCAGCTGGGCGATCTCCGTTGTATTGGCGCTGATGGCTTGGGTGTGCTCCGTGATCCGTTTAGTTATTGTTTGTTGGCCGTTAGTCGTTGTGGGTTGATGGCTACTTATCTTGAGCCCCTTCACCTATTTCCTTGCTATTGTCATGTGTGCCATTGCGCTGATGACTTCAGCTCAACGGCACTCATGACAGTATGATTGATTTGGGGGAGGGAAAAGTATCCAGAGTTTGACCCAGTAAAACGAATAGCAACTTTTGCCCCTCAAGAAGAAACTTTCCAAGTAGGCACAACAGTTTCTTTTCCTTCTTTGACAAACCCCAGTAAATACCTGCTTGGAATACTTTCAGTCCCCTCCTCTAGGACTGAAGCTTTCTCAAAGGAAGGAAGGTTTGGCCAAGGTCTGAGCTCACAGATTCTGCTCTGACTTCATAGTGAATAAATAACCATCTAAGACAGACAAAATAAACAAGAGAATTGGCTGGGTGTCAGGGGGAAGGGGATCCCATTGACAATGATCTTCCCATTCCTAGGATGCTTTCACCACTTGCCCCAAGGCAGGTAAATTGGGTCCTCTCCTGGTCCCTTGTCCCAAGAGAAAAGTGGAAGAGCAGCATTGCTTCAACCACAACTTCGAAAGAAAGAATCATTGCAAAGGGTTTCAAACATTATGAAGTTCAATTACAGGTGTTGCTCTGGCTGTCTTCCCCCTTAGTTTTGCATGCTCCAGGTTCTGCCCTGATCAGCAAGCAGTGCTCTACCCCCATTGGTGAAGTCAGCAAGAAGAAGGTGGATGTCATTGACCTCACCGTTGAAAGCTCATCTGATGACGAGGAAGACGCACCGCCTAAACGGAAGTGCATATATATGTCGGACACACAAGCAAGTCCCACTAAAGGGTTTGTTAGTTTTCCTCTTTACAGCACTGCCTGGCTGCCCCTGGCTTCGGAGAATACTTTTGGATGGATGGATCATAGACGTTGGGGCAGCTTCTTTGCTCTTGAGTCTTGATGTTCTGTTGACCTTTCATGTGCTTTCCAATCAGTTTAGAAACCAGGTTCAGCCAGGCACGGGCCTAAGAGCCTCTCATCGCAACTGGCAGTCCTTTGGGGTGAAATTTCCTCGTTTTTGTGATGAGGTCTTATGACTGCTGTATCCTGAGAGACCTCATTTAGTTTTTAAGGATGTGAGGAGAAATGTGCATAGGTCTGGCTCCAGTGACTGAGGAACAGCAGTGGGAGAGGGTGGTTGTCCTCACGCCTTCTAAAGGGGCATCCAGCTGAGCCTGTGCAAACAGGATGCTGTTGGGCTTCCAGCCTCAGAGCTTTTCTTGCATTGGTAGTTGCCTGCGTTTTGCAAGTCCCACTCTGCACCCACAACTACTTCCATAGTTCAACAAGTTTTTTACTATAAAACTAACTACAGGTAGTCCTTGCTTAACAACCATTTGTTTAGTGTTGATTCGGACTTACAGTGGTCCTGGGAAAACCTGACTTATGGCTGGTCCTTACACTTATGACCATTGCAGCATCCCTGCGGTCACATGATCACGATTTGGGCACTTAGCCACCAGTTCGCAGTTAGACCATCGCAGCATCCCATGGTCACGTGATTGCCATTTTCAACCTTCCCGGCCAGCTAGCAAAATCAATGGGGAGCTGCGTGTTTCACTTAATGACCATGTGGTCTTAATGTGCACAATGATTCGCTTAACGGCCACCACAAAAGTTGTGAATTTGTGTCATTCACTTAATGACCACTCACTTAGCAACCAAAATACTAGTCCCAATTGTGGTTGTTAAGCAAGGACTACCTGCACCCTTAAGAAAGTCCTTATGGTTCTGAGATATTAGAAGAACCTGGAGCATTTGGTTTTCCAGGAAATAGGTTTTGTTTCATCTTTTCTATTAGTCATTTGGTAAGGGCTTCTGATTTTAATTATAGATTTGCATTTTAATTCAATGTTTAAAATACATTGGGGGTTGTTTTTTAATTATGGCAATATATAAGTATAATTAACAATAAAATCATCATCATTATCAGGGAACCTTCTGGACCCTTTTAACAGAAATAAATCCAAGCATGAAAAATCTATACTCATTCCAGTGACCCATCCAAATGCTTCGGTGTGATGTTGTACTCTAGTGAGCTTATGGACAAGAGGTGACTGTTGCACGGTGCACTACATCTCTTTCTGGTGACTTCTGGTTTATTTTAACTTTCCACCTGCTTTTTTCCAACTAGGGTGCTCATGTATCAGCCGGCAGCTGTACGAGTCCCGGGGGTCAGCACAGTGGATTCTACTGCTATTGCACCATCATTAACAGACTATCCTGTGCCATTCCATCATCCACCAATATCAAGTATTTCATCCGACTTGCCTGGTAAGTGCATTTTTAGTTTTCTTAACCGATTGGGATTGTGGCTGGAATGAAAGCAAGATCAGAAACCAGCCACCAAAGTATCTGAAGGCTGCCTTTCTTCTTCCCACCCTTGTTGAACGTACTGTATGTTGAGCAGAGATTTTTTGTAAGGTTAGGTGAGAATCTGTTGAATTCAGTTCCTTGGTTGTTTTCAAAATCCAGAATACAAACATCTATTCTATATTTGAGTGTATTGAGAATTTTCCCTTGGCCTGCTCTGATTCCCTTGTTCTCGTGCTCAGTAAGGCATCTTCCTGAACTCCCAGGTGGTTCTCTGTTGAGATGTAGACACCATTTGTTAATTAAACCTATTTCTGTGCTGCCACGATCAAAGAGAATTTAAAACACCCATGATGGAAAGGTAAAATAAAACAATACAAAAGTAAAACCGTACAAGACAAGACAAGAATAAAGATCAACAAGAGTCGAGATGATGCCGACATCAGATCAGCGGAAAGCTCTCCAGAGTAGCTTGGCCTTCAAGAGTTTCCGAAAGACCACCAAAGAGGGAGCGAACCTGATCTCTGGGAGGAGGCTGTTCTGCAGTCGGTCCCACTAGAGAAAAGCAGCATCTCCTCGCATTGGCCCCCTGGACTTCCCAAAAGGACAGGGTTCGCAGCAGTTTCCCCTTGGTGGATCTAACAGGTCAGCCCGACACTGGCCACAGCAGGCATCCACGGTATGGACCGGGAAACCAACGGACAGCCGATGCAGGGTGTGCCGTTCTCTTTCAGTCTTTTCCAACACCTAAAAATAGCTTCTTATGTAAAGTAGAAAAAGATACGATATCCGGCAGGATGTTTGTGTATTTGCCTTCCTTGTCCTGCTTTCTGTTCTTTCCCAGCCATGCCCTTCTGTTTCATCCTCAGCTTCTCCTGATGAAATCGTTCAGCCAGTCCTAGATCCCTCAGTGGGCTTCACAGTTAAGTGAGGTTTTGAGTCTGCTGTTGTCACCCAGTCCTTCAGCCACTGTGGCCCATGATGTCTAATATGTCCTTTCCTACAGCTTGTATTTACTGAAGGCAATGTGTTTTTCTCCCTAGGTTTGGATTTGCTTTCTTTAATCCCGGTTGATCCGCAGGTAAGGGCCTTAACTGCTTCTGATCAGCTTTTAACATCCACAGAAACATGAATTAAGCTGGAATAATTTTTAAACGAGAAGTGGAAGCCCCCTGAGAAGAGTTAAAACTAGAAGTTTGTGCCATTAAATTATATGACTCCCACGATTTATCTGTAACACAGACATGCTAATATTTCATACAGGGGACAGGGATAGGGGTTGGGGCAGCCATCCCAGTTCTTCTTGATTTTTCATCAGCTTTTGATAGCATCAGTCGTGGTCTCCTTCTGAACTGATTAAGGGGACTGAGAGTGGGAGGCCCAGCGGTGGTTCTTCTTTTGCCGTGGCCGGTCCCAGTCAATGTTGAGGGGAGGCAGGAGGAGAAGTCAAGCCTGAAGGATGCCAATGGGCCAGGGCTATCACCCCCACCTCCTGTTTAATACCTACATGAAGCCGCTGGGAGAGAACATCCATTGCCACAGGGTCAGGGATCTCTACAGTGAGGATACTCAGCTGTACAGGCATGGCCAAAAGGATTGGTCCCTCTTCATTGTTTTTTCAAAGAATCCCAATTTGCCACGAAATTAATTGAAACTGGCAGAAGTAAATGGCACCCACCATTCTTTATTCCACAGAGCAGTCACTTCGCTTTGGATGTATGACTTAACACATTCTTGTAGATAAGAAAGCAAATGAAAATGGCATGGACATAAGTATTGGAACCCCAAACCTAATATTTCGTAGCATACCCTTTTGAGGCAATCACGTGTCTTCTGTAGCTCTGAATAAGACTTCTGCAACCCTCAACTGGCCGTTTGTCTCACTGTTCTTGAGCAAACTGCTCCAGTTGTCTGATGTTCAGTGGGTTCTCCCAACTGTGAGTTTCTGCTCTTTCCATAGAAGTTCTGTTGGATTCAGATCAGGACTCATAGCAGGCCACTTTAGAACAGTCCAGTGTTTAGTTTTCAACCATTCTTGCGTTCTCTTGGATGTATGTTTTAGGACATTATCCTGCTGGAGGACTTACGACCTGCGACTGAGGCAGAGCTTTCTAACCCTGGGCATTATGTTTTGTTCCAGGATGCCTTGATCATCTTCTGATTTCATTGTGCCCTGCACAGATTCAAGGCACCCAGTGCTGGAGGCAGCAAAGCCATAATAACATTTTGGGGCCTCCCCCATGTTTCACAGCAGGGGTGGTGTCTTTTTTTTAAGCATTGGTTTTTTTCTTCTGTGAACATAGAGCTGCTGTGACTTACCAAAAAGCTGTTTAGTTTTATCTGTCCAAAGGACATTCTCCCAGAAGGACTGTGGCTTGTCAACATGCATTTTAGCAAAGTCCAGTCTGGTTTTTTTGTGTCTGCCTTTCAGAAATGGGGTCTTCCTGGGTCTTCTACTATGGAGGCCACTTTCAATCAGCCAGCAGTGGATGGTGTGACTTGACATTATTGTACCTTGATCTTGGAGGTCAGCCAGGATCGGCTTTGAAGTTTTTCTTGGTTCTTCACCATTCAAACTACCCTTCTATTCACTCTGGGGTCAATTTTCCCCTTGCTGCCACGTTCAGGGAGATTGGGTACTGCCCCACAGTCCTTAAACTTCTTGATAATATTAGCAATTGTGGTCACAGAAGCATGAAGCTCTTTGGTTTTGTAGCCTTCATCTTTACCATGCTTGGCTATTACATTCTTCTTTTCCTCCTTAGACCACTCTGCTTCTTTTCTCTCGTCCATGTTCACTGCACTGCACAGTGACACAAAATGCCTGAGTATTTTTCTCCATTCAGATAGGCTGAGTGACTGATTATGAGACTGAAGACTCCTGGGGGAGTAATAAAGTAAATAGTCTGCTTGAGAATCACTAAAATCCAACGATGTCTTTTAACTTCTAAGCAATTACGCCCATGCCAATTTTCATTTGTTTTATTATTTATAAGAATGCGTTAAGTCATCCGGACTACTGCAATACGCTTTACGTGGGACTATTCTCAAAGACCACTCAGAAGCTACAGCTGGTCCAGAATGCAGCAGCACAAACAGTTATGGGTGTGCCTTGTTACAGCCGTGTAATATCTCTGCTAGGCAAGCTGCGCTGGATGCAATTCAAGGTGCTGAATGTCACCTATGGAGTCCTACTTTGTATAGGACCTAGTGTTTTGAAGGATGATCTTCCTCCCATTGCTTTATGTCTGTCCCACAAGCTGGGACAAGAGTTTGCATGCTCTGGATCCCATCTATTAAGGAGTGCCACCTTATCAGAGCCAAGAGTGCCTTTTCTATCACAGCACCTCTCCTCTAGCACAGCACCGTCCTGGAGATTCGGACAGTCCCAACCCTGCCTTCTTTCAAGCAAGCTTTGAAGACTTGGCTGTTTCCCCAGGCCTTAAGCGAGGGCAGGCTGTGGGGATGGTTTTTGTGTATTTATATCGTTTGTCTGTTCCCCTTGTCATGGCCACCTTTTTAAAAAAAAAAAAGATCTTTGGATTTTTACTGTGCGGTATCAGGCCATTGTTTTCATCCGCTTTCTGGACTCAGTGATGATTTGTCTTGCCCTAGAAATCTAGATTGGGGAAACGGTTTCGTAACAAGGGTCTCTCCCCTCTGGGGTTTATAGAGACGTGACTGATTGGGGTACCGTACAAGCGTGAGAATATCATGGGTGCAGTGTTTTAAGGAGACATGAATAAAGATGTCTTTGTCACAACACTGTCCATGCCTTAGCACAGTGTTTCTCAACCTTAGCAACTTTAAGATGCGCGGACTTCAACTCCCAGAATTCCCCAGCCGGCCATGCCGGCTGGGGAATTCTGGGAATTGAAGTCCGCACATCTTAAAAGTTGAGAAACACTCCCTCGGCAGAATCTTGGTGCTCTTGGCCTCCTGCGGCTTGGATGCTTGTGCTTTTTCTCCCCGCCTGCATCTAGTCCCTCTTCCTTACCCGCATCGTTGTTTGTTTCAAGCAGTACTGTGCTCCTATGTTTTTGGATAGTCTCGCCTCGACCTTGCCAGCAAGTACTGCCCCTGGCAACACCATCACCTCAGCCAGCCCCCTCGACAGCAGCACGCGCGTTAGCTCCTCGGGCCGGAGCGAGGCGGCCGTCCTCACCACCAGCGGCAGCGGGAGCAGCATTCCCGATATCATCTCCCTGGACTAAAAGCTGATGGAATCTGTCAGTCTGGACTGCCTTTGCAGCTTGAACTTGTATTTTAAATATTTATTGGGAGGAGGAAAAGAAAAAAAACAACAACAACAAGACAGCTTTGGATTCAGTGACCATTGATGTGCAGATTGACAGTGGAAGACGACTGACTGGAACGGTTTTTTCTTCTCATCCTGGATTTTTTTTCTCTCTGCTTGGGAGAAATATTGTCCATTTGGAACAAGCCAGCCTTTCAACTTTATGATGATGAAACTGACACAGTTTTGCTCCGTGGATTCTAGGATGAATTCCACATGCTAATTATAACTCTCGGTTAGATCTAGCAATAATGTAAAACAAAAAGCAGTGTTTAAAAATGCACTTAATTACTCAAATGACAGGAACCTGCCTTATCCCAGATGTAAGGACAAGAGGAAGGAGTTAAAATTTTTGGGAATTCTTGACCTTTTGCTGGGACCTGGAATAAATCCTTAATGGAGAGGACGAATCTTTGCAAACAACAGTTGCATAAATTGTTTGCCTCTGACCTTCTTCAGTGACATCATAATCCCTCTCGTAAATCTGAATTGTTTTTCGTATTTAGAAGTTCGTGCTCTTCTGAAATTGCTCAGTTACAAGTGCAAAAAACTGTAAGAACTGGGGGGAAAGAATGCTATGCAAAGTCCATTTCATGCATCTAATCCACGTTTGTGAAGATATGAATACGATGTTCAATAGTTAATTTTTGAAATGTGTCATCAGTTCTCTTTAGATGAAGGAAAGGGGCAAGGAAGAGATTGCTTCGTCAGATCTTGCAAAATAGTTGGTGCTTTGGATCTGTGTGGGTTCTTAGCATGTTGTGCTGTATCTTACCTGCACAAGATTCATGAAATTGAACACATAGTTTATATCACTCAGATAATGGCTGCTAGGAAGATTGAGCCTCAATTGTCTTAGGGTTATGGGAATAGCTACATTGATGAGAAAGGACCTTGCACTAGGATCTTTCATCAGCTTGGGAAAAGAGTCAGCGAAAGAGGCAAATGAATGCTTTGAGCATCACGAGTAGGAGGTGTGCTTTCCGGCCCAGCTAAGGCTGCTGAAACCGCCCCAGGAGGGGCTTTGCACAAACAGTATCTTCACCGGTAGACAATTGCTGAGTATTTCATGGGTAGGCAACTTCATCGACATCATTCTTATCCCCACATTGCACAGAATCTGTAATGCTGGGACTCTTCCATAAAGTGCACCTGTGTAAAGTGCTTTTCCGTGGTCTGATTTTGTACCCGAGAACCATCAAGTGCCAGCTTGTTTTATTGGGCGCGGTGTTAAGAGGTTCTGTACAAAGCGGAAGCAGCACCACCTAGATTAATAAAGAAAAAGCCTGAGAAGGAAATTGCAGTTTTAGTTTATATTCTAGAGGTCTCATGGGCTGGTAGGAGGGAAGTTATTTTGGCCATTCATGCCTTAGGGGTCCTGCAAACCTTTTAATGAAATCTCCTGTATCTTTTAATAGCTGCACAGAGCATTTTAGCCAGTGTAGAACAGGTTAGAAAAGCTCTAGATTTCCTATTTCTCCTTACTGTTTGCTTGAAGGTTTCAGAAGTTGTAACGATGAAAGGCTTCCCCACTATTATCATGTGCGTACAGCTCTTTCCTGCTCTTACTTTTTAACTATCTTTCAAAAGTTTGTTTCTCCTTTACCCAGCTATATTCCTAAATACCAAACTGCAAAGGCACTGCAGGATCAATCTTTTGCTATTATAGGCAAGTCTTAATATTTATGGAGTATCTGGGCTATGTATACCTGAGGGATGCCTAAATGGCTACAGGTAGGATTCGCCTCAGATGTTCTGCCCCAAACAGTGCTGCTTTGTTTTGTATGACCACCTAAATCAGTTTTTAGCACAGACCAGTCTTGCATTACATTGATCTCCATGTGTCTGCTAATTTTGTATCAGTTAAAGCAAGCTGATGATCTCTGAGCCTTTATTCAAAAAAACAGCTGTTTGCTACTTTAAGATTTCCTTTCAATGCTGTTTGAAAGAACTCTCCTCCTGTAATTTTCAACTTGCTGTGATGTAATTCTAAAGATCCAGGAGAGATTCACTAAACTCAGGTGATGTCTCTTGGAAAATTCCTCTTATCTTTGTTTCAGAGCTGAATTTCACGCTTCTGAATCCATAAAATTTTAAGCCATATTCTTTTATGAAGTGATGCAAGTTAGCACATGGAAGATAAAAAACAAATGCCATGCTAAATTATTTTGCAAACTTTTCTCCAACCTTTAGAAGCAACATTTCATGTGCTGAGCAAATGGTAGTATGTACTGGGGCAACGTAGAAGCCATTGAATCTGCCTAAACTGAACCTGATGTAATGCTGTGTCTCAGAAATTCTTGCCATAAAAACCATCAAGTGGAACACTTTGTTTCCAGAGAAAATAAAATTCGACTAGATAATCTACTCAACAACACACTTTATTTCTCATTATGTGAACATGACATAATTGCTAGCTGCTGGTTTGTGTTTTCATTTAGCTTTGTCCAGTTTCCCACTTCTTCCTTAGCTTTGTGAAGCAATCCAATTCCATTATGAAGTTGGGTACTGTAATAGACACCCCTCACCTGCATGGGGAAGCAGTTACAATTTGTCCAGGAAGTTGTCTAGAGGTGGGATGCCTTCCTTTAAGCCTTTGCGTTTACGTGTTTCAGCCACAACTTGGAAAGGGCGTGAATTGGCATCGTAAGGATCTCCAGGTAAGATCTGCCAATGATCAAAGACGCACTGTGGGAAAGCTTGGCCCCCAGTATTGGATCTCAGGTCGGCGGTGAAACCTGTAGGGGAGGGGGAGAGAAGGAAATGACTTGCACCAGCATTCCCTGCTGCAGTAAGAATGCTGTTGCTTGGTGTTGCTTTACTTCAATCACCAATAAAACATTTGTGCAGGATAGAAGAACTCCATTCAACGCATCTTTTCCTAGAGGAATTTTCCCTTCCACAAAATTCAGAACTACAGCAGTCCCTATTACACAGTCTCTTCTAAGACTCTGTCTGACAATCAGTGGTTTCAGCATAATGTCAGCCATCCCTACTACTTGACACTGGAGTGATAAATGAACTGAGCTGTAAGAAATAAATGCAATTAAGTTGTATACATAGGGCATACCTCTACGTAACCACCCTCGTCAGGTGTAATACAGAACGAGCAACTAGGTTGTTGGGGAACAGATGCTAGCAGGGACTTAATGAGCTGAAGAACTTGCTTAAGGGAGGAATGAAATAGGAATTGATTGCACTGAGTTCAGGAAGAGACTGAGCCCACAGAGCCACATTGCTCTGAGGCAAGTTGGGTCATATGTTTAAGAAAGATCTCTTACCAAAAGACTCATTGACCGGAAGATAGGCTTTGACCACAAACATAGGGGTCCCGGCTACTTGAGACTCCTCAAAGACATGGCCACGTTTCCGGTTCAGCACGCCGTAGATGCCCCCAACCACTTGTTCTGGGCACTAGGAAGGAAAGACCGTTCTTAGGATTTCTTTTTCTGCTCACCAGCTAGAAGACTGGTTCAAACCATCTCATAATTTTCAATGCAGCTCTTACATAGAGGACTATAATTTGTGCAACAAGAATGAATTTGGGGCTATAACATTCAGTTACGTTACTGCCATTCATACAACAAATCTTTGCATAGTAAAGATTTTTGCCATGTAAGTAATAATCAAGCCCACTCCTATATTTTGTGTAACAAGCTAGATTTCAATACACATTTAGGAATGAAAAGCATTTGAGGAACTGCTGATGTTACCTTAAAATGGGCTGAAATGGACCCGCAAGTTCTAAAATCTTCCCACTCAAAAGAGTCAGAGAGCTTGCCAAAAAACTTTTTTAAACCAGTGGGAGTATATTGATGATGGGTGGGAATTAGCCTATTTGTGGAGGGTCTCAAGCTCTGGCTGAACCCAAGCCACCCTCAGAACAGGACCCAGGATGCTCTAAGCGCATCATTCAGCCTCCTGAATTCTATCGGGGAACTGATAGTTTTTAAAACAGAAATCACAATGTTCTTCAAGTTCGTTTTGCGCATAGCAGCATCCAGTGGCAAAATCAGGAAACAGTTTGGAGTCCGAGGGAAAATTTAGAAGGCAACTTTTGTAGCCATTTGACTGCATATTTTGCATAGGGTTTTACTATGCTGCTCTTCCCCACCCCACCCCCCAAAACAGCTTGAACTACATTGTATAGAAATGGTCAAATTTCCTGAAGTCCTTTATCCAACGAACTGGATACAACGTGAGTGAAAACAGCTGCTGGAGAGAAGACCGTGTTTGAGCACATTCTTACTACAGAAGCGTGCCAAGCCGAAAGGAGCTTGAGGGCACGTGGGTGAGTTTGGAATTGAGAAGTAGCAGCAGCTGACCCTGTTGCTTGTATCATCTCAGAATGAGGGCAGTAACTACATCAGCCCTGTCACAGGGACACGGAATACCCGCCTCAGCTCGCTCTTCCAACTCCCGACAGGGATCCTCAATTCCTTATCCCAAGCTGATCTGTGGCTGTACCTGAATCTCAACCAGGTAGATGGGTTCCATCAGTCGAGGCTGGGCAGTCAAGGCAGCAGCATACAAGACCCTCCTTGCGGTTGGGATGATTTGTCCCCCCCCACGATGGATAGCATCCGCGTGGAGAGTCACGTCATGAATGTCAAAACGAACCCCTCGCATGTTCTCTTCGCACAAAACACCCTGCAGAGAGAGAAGACTGCATGCTAAGACCGCCTTTCCTTGGTGAGTAACTGATGTGGCTGAGTACCTTTCACAAGCAGGACTGTTTCAGCTGCCTTGCAAACCATCTCAACAATTACAGCTGAATGCAACAAGTACAGTAATTAAAGTGAAGCTTTCAAGCAAGCTTCATAGGACATTTACTGTACTCCAATAATGATTTGTGGTAAATTAACTACCTTATGCAAAGTGAAACTTAAATTATTCAAGATGTGGTCATAGGTACAATTTTGCAGCAGGCCTACCTCCTTAGTGGCCCACTGGAATCCAGCCACAACACTGTCTTTGATTTCATTGAGATACTGGACGCCCTTAGTGATGTCAACCAAAATGTTGGGACCCGTCCCATCAGGTCCAAAGCACCAGATCTTCCGTGCTTCAGAAACATCCCACTCATACTTCTCAGCCAGATAACGAGCTCGCTGCTTCAGCTCTTGGCGGGAACTAACATCTCCTTTGTCTATATCTTCTGCCAATCCATCAGGGAAAGGACGGGCTTTCATATAAAGCCGGTTATGCTTGTTGGGTGATTTGGATAAGCACATCTGGTTGGATTCTTCACAGACAGTCTCCCGATAAGATACTACTGGGTCTGATTTCTGCAAATAAACAAATCCAGTTCAACTTGCCTATCAACCTTTCCTTTTCCGAATACAACATTCTTTTTTTGGAAGAGTGTTACATCCAGATTTCCCACTCACATTAAAAAGCCAGGGTCTCTAGAAGGCAATATCTAATGGGGGGGGCAGGGAGATGGAGAAATTATGTTTATAAAATAGAGAGCAGTTAGGCAGCTGCAGCAGAAATGAAATGATTTGGTGGACTACAAGATTTCCTGTCAGGTTAAATATCTTGAGATAAAACTATCTGCTTTAGACTTGCTTCTGAGTAATGTAGGGCCAGAGCAATATTCGATTAGATACTTTCATTTGAGCAAATGTCTGTGGTCAATTCCCTGGACTGCTAATACATGATCACCATTTTCTAACCTATCAAATGAAACATGAATAATGGAGGTCAACAGATTTTGATTCATAGACAGCCAGGCAACATTCGTTCTCACCACAGACGTTCTCCTTCCCTTAGTCTGTACTCAATGTGCAATCCTCCTAGGGGAGCTGAATCCCTATCCAGAACAGCTGAAGAATGGCCCAAGGGGACTTCAGCGCTCAGTGTAATGCCCAGGAGAGCCCTTGGCTTCCCTTTGGAGGTCAGCCCAGCAATACTGAGAACCCTTCAGTTTTTCCTACACAGAGTGACCAGCAAGTACATTTGTAGATGATGAAAATAATCTTCGTACCCCCCAGAGAAATTACTGGGAGCTGTGCGAGACTATAGCAGTAGGCAAGAGGCGTTTGTACCTCGTAAAAAGGACTGGGCTAATGATGCCAACTTTATTAACACACTGTACAGTACATAGTCTGTGATTGGTCAAGACTTTAATGACGGGCTCTACACTTTGTTCCTCTGTTCCCCATCTCTGGATTCTGCCTTACCTTTCACCTATATTGACTCTTGTTAAAGCAAAACTAAAAACCACTTATCAACCCCAAGTCTGGAAGAAATATTCCAAAAATAGAAATATGCTCAATTTTAATAATTTATCTTTGGATTTTTACTGGGCAGAAAAACAGGCTCAGAATCTTACTTCTTTTTTAAAAAAATTACTGTCAATTTATCCAGCAGCTAAATGTTTTCATCCCGTCAGTGGAATTGGATACCTTAATTGGAATGCAGGCATGGTCCTCTTCCAGATCTTTGAGGCATATTTCCAAGTGCAACTCCCCCGCTCCAGCAATGATGTGTTCCCCCGATTCCTCAATAATGCACTAGAGGACGGGGAAAGGCTTGTTACAGGGATCCATTCTGGTTTCAGGATAAAGGAAAATCCTGGGAGCATTTATACGTAAATCTGGCAGTTCACACTAGGCAACGTCATATATTTTTGCAAAGCAGCTTTGAGAGGATTTCCAGGGTAGGTCTTTCTAAACTGGATGTACAGAAATCGTCATGAGATTAAATGCCTAGGTACTGCATGTGTGTCATCCTTGAATTCCTGCAATATACCGACCTCTAAAATGCTGGACGCTGACAGGCAAAATTCTGCAGCTTTCGCAAGTAACGAAGACTTGGTGACTTTTGTGTTCATTACGACATTCACAATGCAAATAGTTACCGAGTACAAGAACAGCATGCAAGCACTTCCCAAAATGCTGAAACTGGTTTACGCAGAATGAGAGCATACCATAAAATTAATACAGGGATATTTTGCTCTTGATTTGATTTGTAATCTTGTCCCTTCCTGGAGGCACAGGAGTAGATAATTCAAGAAATGTGTTGCAACAACAACAACAAAGTCAGCCTGGGACTTTCAAGATTCTGAGCTGTCCAAGAGGTATCTAAAGGCATATGCCTACAAACAATTCAAAACTACCGTTATTTGCAGCCTTTAAGTACTTTCTTCTACGCTGGATGTATAACTTAGTTGCGAATAATGTGCAGTTGTTTTAAACCTCAAGGTTGGGAAGGGGGCCACGTGAGCTTCAGATTCACTATAGATTTGCTCGCCCATCAAACCATGGGTTAGCCTGGCATATGAATGCAGTTCTTCTACAGTGCGGTCTTCCCAGACAGACGGAATGTTCTTACTCTCTTCCTTCCATCTCCGTCGGTTAGTGCCTTTTCTTTTTAGATTCTTCTAAGCCAGTTTGAGAGCCAGTCTGGTCTAGGGGTGAAGGCGCTGGGCTTAGAAGCCAGAGTCTGGGAGTTCTAGTCCCGCCTTAGGCCTGAGAGCCGGCTGGGTGACCTTGGGCCAGTCCCTCTCTCTCAGCCCAAGAGCCAATCAGGCGTGGTAGGAGAGTTCTAGTCCCGCCTCAGGCCTGAGAGCTGGCTGGGTGACCTTGGGCCAGTCCCTCTCTCTCAGCCCAAGAGCCAATCAGGCGTGGTAGGAGAGTTCTAGTCCCGCCTCAGGCCTGAGAGCTGGCTGGGTGACCTTGGGCCAGTCCCTCTCTCTCAGCCCAAGAGCCAATCAGGCGTGGTAGGAGAGTTCTAGTCCCGCCTCAGGCCTGAGAGCTGGCTGGGTGACCTTGGGCCAGTCCCTCTCTCAGCCCAAGAGCCAATCAGGCGTGGTAGGAGAGTTCTAGTCCCGCCTCAGGCCTGAGAGCCGGCTGGGTGACCTTGGGCCAGTCCCTCTCTCTCAGCCCAAGAGCCAATCAGGCGTGGTAGGAGAGTTCTAGTCCCGCCTCAGGCCTGAGAGCTGGCTGGGTGACCTTGGGCCAGTCCCTCTCTCAGCCCAAGAGCCAATCAGGCGTGGTAGGAGAGTTCTAGTCCCGCCTCAGGCCTGAGAGCCGGCTGGGTGACCTTGGGCCAGTCCCTCTCTCTCAGCCCAAGAGCCAATCAGGCGTGGTAGGAGAGTTCTAGTCCCGCCTCAGGCCTGAGAGCCGGCTGGGTGACCTTGGGCCAGTCCCTCTCTCTCAGCCCAAGAGCCAATCAGGCGTGGTAGGAGAGTTCTAGTCCCGCCTCAGGCCTGAGAGCTGGCTGGGTGACCTTGGGCCAGTCCCTCTCTCTCAGCTCAACCCACCTCACAGGGTGGTGGTTGTGGGGAAAATAGGAGGAAGGAGTATTAGGTATGTTCCCCGCCTTGAGTTATTTGTAAAAATAATAAAGGCAGGATAAAATATTTTTTTTAAAATTAAAAAATAAAAAACACAGGTACAAAGGGAAAGTCAAGCAGCTGAGGTTCCTTCTTCCTAACACTATCCCAAATGAATGAGAGAGATGAAAACTGTGAGGAAGATTCACTATATTATTTCCAATTTTTCCTAAATGCTTCAGAATGTGTACTTCCAAGTTTATGATTTGCCTTCATGGGCCACTTATAAATCTTTTAAGTAAATAAACAGATGGGGTTAGCTCAACAATTGGATAATGAAACCAGTCATTGGTCTCTTCCAGCTAGGAGAGTAACTGTGGTCAGCAAATCTAAATACAGGTACACCTCACTCACTGACCACCCTGTTTAGCGATCAGTCAAAGTTATGAAGGTGCTGAAAAAGTAGGTTTCTGCTTGGTCCTCGAACTTGCGGCTGTCACAGCATCCTCAGAGTCACGTGACTGCGGTTCGGGAGCTTTGCAACTGTGCACATTTACAACAGTTGCAGGTCCCATGGTCATCTGATCACCTTTTGTGACTTTCACAGCTGGCTTCCCAGAAGCAAAGTCAATGGGGAAGCCGGCAGGAAGTCACAAGTTGCAGTCACGTGATGCCATGCTTAATGACTTGCAGTGATTTGCTAAACAACTGCAGTGGAACTGAGGTAAGTCCAGCACGGTCACATGACATTTCACTTAACAACCATGTCACTTAGTTGCTGGTCCCAAATGCAGTCGGTAAGTGAGGACTACCTGTAAAATGGGCTTTTGACAGTTGAGCAATTAACTATCTGGAAACCATTAGGGTATTTTGGAAATTTATTCTGTTTACGTCACAACCTTCTGCCATAGCAGAACTCAAGCAGGCACACGTGGGACTCCCCAGTCCATCTCCTGTCTAAGCTCTGACCAGGCTCAGCCCTCATAGCTTCAGCGGGCATGTTCAGATAACGTCCTGAAAAATCAACCTGTCAATCAAACATGACTTCACTCATTCCATTTTGCATCATTCTGTGGAGTAGAGTGCGATGCTGCTTCTGGCGCAGCTGCACCGTCTCCTGCCCAAATGCCCATCAACCTCTCACCCAGCCAACGCCCCTGCCTTAGCTGGGGGACAAGGGGGAACTTGCAGTGCGTTTGCGCTGGCTGGATCTGATGCTTTTCCTCCACCCTTCCTTGCACGCCAGTTTCCCCAAGGAGGAATTCGGTCTTCAACTGGAAGGAACGGAGTAGCCAAGAAACTACTACTACTATTGCTACCGCTAATTACGATCTGTTCATCCAGTGAATGTCACAATGTTTGGACTGCGATAGGCTTTCTATTTTCAGATGACTCTATCGTTCTTGTTTACAGATTTTAAGGCCCAGAGATTTTGAACCAGACTCTGAAGTAGTCACGGCTTGATTGCATTAAGCAGCATGCTTGCAAATGCTATTAGGAAAACAATCTGAGATGGACTCTCTCTCTCTCTGTGTCTAATAAAGCTGCACCGCAAACCAGCAATTCCCAGTCACAAAGTACGGCTAACACTCACCTGGACCATAGGGTCAGACTTGGCAAGACGCTTTAGACCCTCCACCAGTTTTGGTAAGTCGGCAGGGTTTTTTGCTTCCACCGCGACACGCACAACTGGGCTAACACTAAACTTCATCACTCTCATGTTGTGGGCGTGTTCAAACGTGGTAATCGTGCCCGTCTTCACCAAAAACTGATCAACACCAACCAGACCAACAATGTTGCCACAAGGGACATCCTCAATGGGCTCAACGTAACGACCCATCATCAAAATGGTTCTACAAAGACAGAGGATGGGTAACAATATCTATTTCATTATTGGAAGTATTTTTTTTTTCAAAAAAATCAAACCTTTCACAAAGAATGTATTCTCTATCATTGCCTTTTTAATTCTTCTAAAAAGAATTACATGACAAAATTTCAATCGGATGTGCCTAAAAAAATGGCAGAGGGAAAAAGTCTCATGGGAAACAAAATAGAAAATAAAATAGAAAACAAAATATAACCAGTTTGGTCTAGTGTTAAGGCAATGAGCTAGAAACCAGGAGACTGTGAGTTCTAGTCCTGCCTTAGGCCTGAGAGCTGACTGGGTGACCTTGGGCCAGTCACTCCCTCTCAGCCCAAGAGCCAATCAGACGTGGTTGGAGAATTCTAGTCCCTCCTTAGGCCTGAGAGCTGGCTGGGTGACCCTGGGACAGTCACTCTCTCAGCCCAACCCACCTCACAGGGTTGTTGTTGTTGGGAAAATAGGAGGAGGAAGGAGCATTAGGTATGTTCCACACCTTGAGTTATTTATAAAAATAATTAAGGCGGGCAAAAAATAAAATAAATAAATAAATAAAATGGTATTTTCTTTCTAGCGACTTTCCCTTCCCTGCACCCCACTGAAGCACAAATGTATTTAGGTGGCACAAAAAGCATTAAAAGTTGTCACACAGGCAGGAGGAAGAGTGTCGCCCTCCCAAGTCACACTGGTGAGGTTTCGATGCTCAAATGCATCCACATCTTCAAGCAGTGGCCTAACAGTGAGGAAGCTGTCCTATCTGTGCAAGGCCTTCTCCTGAACTCATCATGATACTGCCAGATTGGAGCTGGCATGGAAAGCTTTAAGCATACGGCTCTAGCAGTGATGGCACTGACTGGGTATGGGGAGGGGCAGAGCCTTGAAACCCTCTTTGTCATGCCAAACAGGAGGTTTGTTGGTTTTGTTAGCATGCACCCAACTTAGAAAAGGAGGGAAGCCCACATTGTCTACCTCTGAATGGGCTTTAAGTAGAGATCTTCCTTCTTTCCTGGGGTATAGTTGGGTCCCATAATCCGCACCTTCTGGCCAGTGGAAACCATGCCAGAGAAGACCCTCCCAAAGGCATAGAAGCGGCCTTTGTCAGATGTGGGAACCATTTTCGAGATGTACATCATCAAAGGGCCCTTTGGGTCACAGTTCTTAACACCTGCAGCAAAACAAAGAGCAAACGGTGAGATCCAGGTAGTTCCCCAAATTCAGCAGAAATAGACTGCTGGACCTTCCATTGACATATTTTTTAGTGGAAAATTGTCAAGCCTTCAAAGTAGTACAGATCAGGATACTGACGTCAGAAGGATTCCAGAAATGCTACTTTATTGTTGTAGGATGTAATGACAGAATCATAAAAGCCTGGCAGCGTTTCCCTCTGCCCTGTTTATGACAACAGAATCAAGGTGGCATTATTTTGAGTTTCTTTTTCAGGCCTTCTCCTTTTCCAGGGAGTTTTCTCCAATTTTCCTTCATGGCTCCTGCTAACCTTCATCAAGGTTATCTCAGTATTCCTCTATGAATAGATAGGAACATAATTCACTTTTTTGGTTAGGCAGAGGGAGTTTATCTGGGCCAACGCAAATGGCTGAATCAAAGAGCCAGTATATTGGGTAGCTATCTACCAATCCAAAGAACCACGATGGTTTGACCAAGGACCTCTGAGAGTGCCAAATCCAGGATACTCTCAACATCCCACCTGTCGCAGATCTCCATAAGGATGAAGCCTGGATCGTCCAAACTGACACCATGTAACATGGATAAGCATAATGCAATTCACAAAGGACATGACAAGGGCACGGTTTACAAGGCTGACCCAGGCTTGGCTTGAACGGCTAAAGATCCTCCTCTTACCCATAGCAGCTTCATCATCAGGCGGCCCCTCGTACAGAAGCTCACAGCGGTACTTCTGAGCGGTGACCGGGGAAGGCAGGTGAATGGTAATCATCTGAAGTAAAGCTTCTCCAGCAGGTAACCAGCGACGCATAACAGCCTGGAAAACATACATGGAGAAGTCATCAAGAAACGCGCTCTGAGCTACTGATCAGTACCGCAGCTTTCCTAGTTGACTTCTGTGAAAAGGTAACAGAACAATGGGCAGCCTCCCGTTCTTCCAAAATGCAGGGCAATTTTGCCTGAGGCCCATCCCATGTGAGCCTGTGCAGAGTGCCTTGCTCTGACCCTTCTGGACAAGGTCGCTCCCAGCCTTGCTACCTCAGACTGCACCTGAAACTCTCAGGGCACGCTACTGCTTAGCACTATTGTGCTAAAAGGACACAGGCACACATACACACACGATTTCAAAAAACCTTGAGAAGTGGCTTCCCTTCTTTTTCTCGATCTTCAGCATCTAGCTTGATGTCCAGTTTTTCTATCAGCTTGGATGCTTCTTCTTTCTTAAAGTTCATAATGGCATCAAAGACCTGCACAGAAAAAGCAAAGTAAATATATCATCGCTCAGCTAGTAAGAACCAATACTTGAAAGATAAGCCCATCTGAGAATTTCCTCTGTGCCAGCAATGCAGCGCCCTCTTATTTGGGAGTAAACTCTACTGACCTTTCCTGGTCTTACTTCTAAGCTGACAAGTATTTCATTGCATCACGTAAGTCCGATTTCATTAAATGTCAGTTGGGCTGACAATTTATAATGATTTCCTACTAATGACGCAGCCCATCAGGTTGTGCTCTCAATAAGTTGTTATGAATGCCCAAGGCACTTTGCACTCTCATATTCAGGAAGCTGGGCCATGCCATTATGTAAAGTGACCCACCTGCTCCTTCTGCAAATTTTTCTGAAACAGGCTGCAAAATTATTTTAAATTTGACTTAACGTGAGTGAGTGGAATAGGAATAAAACCAGGCTGCTTCACTGTAAACTCAAAAGCATTTATTCCAGGAGAGCTGCATTAAAGCTAGAGAAATCTGTTGATTGGGAGTAAGAGTGTTTCAGGTGCAGCTGAAAGATACTTCTAAGGATGCTACCACCAATTTATGAACACTCTTATGAAGATATCTCATTCTTAGGTGTTTTTTGCCAATTAGAAGTTCTTGGACATATGAGTGCTGTGGATGAAAAGCCAATAATCAGCATTCAATATCACACTAGTAATAGTGTTTTGGTTAATCCCAGCTTTACCTTAAAAATGGGATCAAGGATAAGTTGGCAGAAAGTCCGTGGCAACTTCTTTCCATCAGGGTTGGCTGCAGATTTGCTGAATTTCCCTGTTGCTGGGTCAAAATACCTAAATGAAAATTGCAAGTATTTTACATTCACGTGCTAAAGGAGAGAGAAAGAAACAGGCCTTGATACTACCTCATTTGGACTAAATGACTGATCTATCATTAACACCAATCGGCCCAGCAGCATGGGACAACACAGCTCCATTCTGTCTCCATGATGCTCAGAACACGAAGGGAACTGAGTGTGTACTTTCAGTTATCACAGTCAGATAGAGACCATTTCTTCTCAGATCTACCCTCTATTTATCTTGCTTTAATAGAAGGTACCGCCCAAGCCAATCATCTTGAAAATATGCACCAAAGGCCTTCATTCCCTCAACTGAACCCACCTGATGCCAAAGGCAGGGATGCTGCTACTCACTTGTCTCCCCAGAGCTTCTTCATCATCTCCTCCACTTTTTTGGCCCGATCAGCCGCAGAGAGCTGTGCCTTTTCCCCTCTGGCTGCAAATTTGGCCACGTACATCTCAGCAAACTGCTTCAGGGTGAAAGCCCAACCATGCAGGCCAGAGCCAAAGCCCACAGTACCAATTACAGGATCAATCTGCAGGCAAAAGGTGGTGGTTCAGGTGTTTCAAAAGAACATGGAGAATGGCAATCTGCTCGGAGGTATATTCCCTCAATTAAAACTGCTCTCCAAGCAGGCAAAAACCACAAACGAGCCCATTCAACAGTGGCTAGCGTGTAGTTTCTGACTGGCTGCCAAAAAGGATAGTTACAAATATAGCACACATCCGGTATAAATAATGTATTATTTATTTAATCAAAGCAAATATTTGAATAACTTCTCCAGTTTCTTCCTTTGTTTTTAACTTGAAGTGCTTTCGCAGATTATAAAAACTAGCAAGATGAGGCTAGCCCATTTTTAAAAAAGTAAATATTAAGGGAAGTTAGCTTGGGAAGCCCAACATAAAAAGATACACCTTGAATAGATTTCTGAAACAGGCTGGTGTTGGGGCTCCCATATCCCAGAGAGAGACAGTCCTTCTACAGAACAGGTGGAAAGAAAGCCTGCCTTTTAGTGCATCACTCAACAAATTGCACCATGGGATAAGGTTTTTTTCAAAGATTACAAGTGCAGAGCTGGGGAAGGACTGATGTAATTGAAGGCATTATTTAAGGTAACCTTGCCCTGAGTTGTTTAGGGCTTTATATACTAACACCAACATTTGGACCTGGTTCAGCAATAGACTGGCATCCAGCACAGATTCTTTACCACAGGGTACAAGGTCTTCTATGAGATGTAGCTTCTGGACGACTCCCAAGGATAGATTCACCAAGTGTATTATAGTAACCCAATCTTGAGGTTGCTAATACATGACACCAGATGGCTTGAACTATTCCCGTCCAGGAAAAGATGCAGCTGGCGTACCAGCATAACCGGGTAATAGATCCCCTGCCTTCCCTAGATCTTCAGGGGTGAGCTAGGACAGATCTAGCAACACTTCAGGACTGCACTTCTGTTTCTTTAGGCAGGTGTAATCTCCATCCAGAATAGGCAATTCCCCTAATTTCCAGACTGAGGAACCATTTAGGACTGTAAACTGCTGTGCCTGACCCAGATTTAGCTTTGTGACCAGGTCTCAGATAGAAAATGTCCCTGCTCCTCAAATGCCTAAGACAGATTCTGTGATCATGTGGGTAGTCCAACCCCTTTCCAGCCGTAGTACTTCAGGGCAGTCTGCAGCACAAACTGGATTATGTCTAGCATGACTACCACGAATACAACCCTACAAAAACAATTTCCTATTTTTTCCAATCTCAATGTAAGTTCTCTTTACCATAATATTACCCATGGGTCCAGTTTCACCCTCTCCGTAAGTAGAAATTATAACATTGACGTTTTCCACAATGCGCTGGAAGGTCTGGTAAAGCTCCTCAGGATCTAACTGCAATTCCAGCAGAGCACGGTCCATCTTGTTCATCATCAGAACCGGCTTGATGCGCTCAGCAATTGCCTGGCGAAGCACCGTTTCAGTCTGCACGCAAACCCCTAGAGGGAAAGTCGACACCAATATGGTCTAGGCTAGTTCCACAGCAGAACTGGTTGCTGAAAAGTTCCTCTACTCCAATACTGTGGAAGTTTCGGGATAACTTTAGTGGAAAGAAGAAAAACAAGATGGCTTCCTACCTAATGCCCAGAGATTAGGGGTAGTGAACTAATCTTATATATTTTTATTTAAAAGATATATAACCCATATCTCAGCATTTACAGAGAAAAGGCTGTGGTGCTCTATGTTCTCATGGCTGTGGCAGGCTGGTATTTGTGTTGCTGAAATTTTGCATTCTACAGAAACATCAAGTATACCCTCATGTGCCTATATCACATTTATTCTGAAGTTTTCCTGTGTGGAAATTCTCGTGAGCCACATAGACTACCTTGCTTTGAGACGTCACCAAACATTCAACACTGCTTAGAAATTCTAAAGAAATTCTATCACAGAGAAGTGTTTGAAAAGGCAAGAGTGGAAAATCGGCCTCCTCAGAATTGAAAGGTGAAGTTATGGGAAGTTCAGTGCATTGCACACAGTGCATCGCATTGGTTTGTTTCCACATGACCTCCAAAAAGTATGGAGTGACAGATAACACGCTCAGCACGGTGACATGCATAACTCTCTGTGATGTAGGCTAGACTAGCAATTAAGTGATTTTCCCAAGGGATCTATAAAGTTTTACTGCCAAGGAGAGATTCAATCCAAACTGCTGCATCTGTTTTGGCTTTCTATGCTATACTGAATATACACAATAGAGGAGCGGGTCAACCATTTTTTGTTGTGGCAGCCTGTGAACTTAAGAAAGGAGACAAGCAACAACCACATATCTCATAATTATACTGCCAACTTCCAAGATGTTTTATTCTCTTAAAAATCTAAATACTCAGCGCTATCCACAGTGCTCAGGAATTCATAGATTTCTGATGGCTTTGTTAGCCAGCCAACAACCTGGATTGCCAGGAGCCTACACAGCTCCAAGGAGCAGTCTTATCCTTGCTACCATGCTGTGCTTCAGAAAGTCTGAGTAAATCGGGAATATTCTCTGCCAGTTGCAAGCTTAGTAGAAAAGTGCTCATGATCACATAAGGAAAATGGTGGATTCCTTCAGAATCAGATGTTAGATATTCTCCTTCAAAGACCCTACATGACTTACTGGCTTTCTCTGGAGAGCACAAGATTCACATGTAATTAAAGCATCTCAATTTTAAGTACATTCACCTGAAACACAGTCAACAACTACAAGAGCGCCATCAGTGACGCGAAGGGCTGCTGTGACTTCAGAGGAGAAATCCACATGCCCAGGGGAGTCGATTAAATTAATGAGGAAACCGGAGCCATCTTTGGACTGCTTGATAAAGGCCAAATCATTTTCTGAGAGCTCATAGTAGAGAGAAATGGCCCTACAAAAGAAGACAAAGGATTTTCCTAAAATACATTTAAATTTATGTAAAACATCTGCATATACCAGCACTGCCCTAACTTTGTGCCTTCTGGGTGCACTGGAACTACAACTCCCATAATCCTCAGGCCACAGGGCTGGATGGCCACTAAGATCAGCTAAGGTGGCACTGTTTAAGACTCCTTCATTTATCACAGTACAAATCTTGGAAACCAGATGTTGAGTTCTCACTTTCTCTGTCACTGCCATCGTCTCTTTGGAACTCCCCCCTAGAAAATAACACTTTGGGAGTTTCCGGCTATAAACAAGCCTCCCCATTTTAGGAAAGCTTCGCTGGTATGGCCACTGAGATTTTAGCTTTATGCTTTTTTAACTTAGACATATTTTTAATATATGCAATCACTAAAATTAAAAAGGACAAATTAAACCAGAAATGCTGATGGTCAAGAGAGAAATCGTTGAGCTGAATGAAACAAACTGGCTGTCTCCATACAGCACGTTTAACCTGGTTACTAAATGAATTCATTTTGAGCATTTGCACAATACACTGAACGGTAAAGGAATCAACCAATATAGTAAATCACAAAAACCCTCACCAAGGTTAACTAAGTAACTAAGTTAATGTGCTGTACTAAGTTTACTGTGTTGTACAAATTCATCCACAAGTCTTTAACCGACTTGGTTAAACGATTTTTGGAAACACAAGTATATCAGACACATTTATTTACTTTGTATGCTGTTCATACAAATAATGAAATGCGCCCTTACTTGGGAATAAGACTGTGGCCTTCATTCTGGCCATATTTCATAACCTGATGCCATGTTTGTTTCATGTGATGTTAATAGTAATTCTAAACTTTTGGACCTTCAATACATTTATAGTCCCCCATATTTGTGTGCCGTGCATAAGATGTACTTGATGAAATAGACTATAGTGCAGAAACAAAATCACAAAATCTTGTATTGTTGTTATTACAATAGACTGGTGTGACTATCCTTCTAGATGCCATCTCTTGTGTTTAGTATTTAGTATAATAGTGTTTAGTAAGGCCATTTTAGTGAGTGCTACTGTGAACAAGAAGCAACTTGGCAGGTCTAAGTCAGACATCCTGGCCCATAAATCAGTCAAGAGAGAGGATTTTTTTTAAAAAAACAAACCAAACATAAACCAAATGTAATTCCACGATCTTTAGAACACTCCATTTGTAACTAGTTCGTAGTTTATAGCCCAAAAGTCTGCAGGTAAAGTTAGCAATACTCACGTAGATTTGATGGTGATACACCTTTCCTGCTCATCTTTCCGTGTGTCGGTAAATCGTGTTTCACCAGCTCTGGCAGAAGCAATGATACCCGCTTTACACACCAAAGAATCTGTAAGCGTGGACTTGCCATGGTCAACATGAGCAATCACTGACATATTTCTGATGTTGGACTTTTTGTCCATGATCGCTCGGATCTGGTCTACTGTAAAATTCACCTGAAAATGAAAAACAGAAAGTAAACAAAAAGAGATAGGGAACATATCTGGAGATTTTATTCCGCAATTTTTTCACAGAAACTAAAAGAGAAAGCTACCATGACATATGACAGATTAATTATGTGCCATCAAGGCAGAGCTGACTCTTAGCGGCCACATAGATAGATTTTATCCATGACAATCCCTAACCTGGTCCTTCAGGTCTTCCAAGGGTGTACCTATCTCTACTGTAACTGTGTCCATCCAACTTGCTGCCAGTCTTCCTCTTCTTCTCCTTTTACATTCCACCCTTCCCATCATCACAGCCTTCTCTAGAGGGCTAAGTCTTCACATAATGTATTAGGGTATTATATCTGGTCACTGTAGTACTGATCAGCTGGTTTTTAAAGAAATGCTCTGTTGGAATAATATTGTACTGTGGTTCAGCTGAAATGAATTTTATAACTTTCAACAGCTCTTCTCTTTCAACTTCACCTTGGGATTCTACTCACAGCCTGGATTACAAATTATTATTTTTAAACAGAATTAAAACAATGAATTTTACCACTCATTGTAGCTCAGGTATGCAGAGAGTTATTGAGTGTCAGAAGCCTTCTATGCTTCTAGGCTGGCTGTTTCAAATTAAAAGAAACAAAACATCACCTGCAACATGACATCACAAAACTATCAAATTAAGCTGCCAGACAGCAATACTCCTGCTTTGTGGGATACATGGCCCTAATTATTTCACAGATAGTTAAGTACCCAGTGTACTACTCCAACATGAGCAGATGTTACGGTGCTCCAAAATTCTACCTTTTTAATAACCAAAATAAGTGACAGCAACAGTGGTAAGTATCTTCTGTACTTGGCTTTTGACACCAATAATATGGCTATACCTATCTTCTCACAGCTGAACAGTACTGGCATTATTGGGCTTTGTAATTAAAAATCAGGTTTTAACCATTCCTCTCATCAAAGTGATGATATCACTACCATCTCACTAGCATGGCAAATAAGAGCTTTCTGCCCAACTTTGAAAGTGCAGAAATGGACAAAAATTGTCCCAGCGATTGTATAACTATCCTATGATCTCCCACATTCCAAAGTTGGGAGTAGGATATCTAAAGTTCCTGGGCTCTTGGCCCTCCATCTCATGCAAAGTATAGTCCAAAATGACACACTGCCTTTTCTGCCAGCTGCTCCTTGGGGTGAGTGACACTTGGTATTGACACTGCAGCCTGAAGGTGCTTGGGGCATCTTGAAGCAGAAGACCCAACCAGCACACTCCTCTCCCTGACAGTCCCAGTTCTGTAGAAAGCACAGGAACTTGAGTGCTCCTTTGGGAAAGCTCTCAGGATGTCTTGGCCCAGCAGCGCTCCAAACAGCTCACGTCCCTTGGCCAAAGAGGAAGTAAGGGCAGACAGCTGGCTGTTACCACTGTGGAGTTAACCAACAAGAACAGCCAAAGTCTGTGGAGACCATTTCTAAAAAGAGCTGTCAGTTATGATGGAAGAACTGCAAATTAACTTACTAGAGTCACCATGGAGATGATGATGATGATATATTAAACTTGTATGCCGCCCGACTCTGAGTGGCTCAAATAAAAGAAATTACAGTAAAATCAATAAAAGATGGCAAATGCAATGAAGCGAGGGGTCTCCCTCTCCCTCACCAAATAACTGGGTGAAGAGCATAATAAACATAATAAATAACAAAAAAGAGAAGGAATGATTACAATAACCTTTGGAATAGTGTTCTGTTTCAAATATACTCTCAGTAACCAAAAAAATTAAATCTGGGGTTCTTATACTGAGTTGCTAATTGACATTAAGCCATATTTTTTGATTTGGGCATAACGGAAAATTATGGCTTAATAAAAAGCATTACACTACACTAAATCCAGTATAAACACAAGGAAAAAAGTAGGAAAGGAAAATGCATCTCTTGTGCTAATAGAAAACTACATAAAGGATGATTTATAAAATTGGGAATTGTCTAAAATGCAATAGTACCTTTTTCAAACCATTTCTAACATTAAAAAATGTCTTCCAACCTAACGGTCTGGATCAGAGTTGAATGTAGTCTTAGTTAGACAGTTACCAGAAACCGCCCAACGCTGGAAACTATTTCATATTAATCTCAGAGAGAAAGCTATTCATAACAAAGGGGTCCCCTTCAATTTCTTTCAATTTTCCACAGAAAGAAAGGGAAGAAAACTCAGGAATCGCCCTTGGCTATTTTTCTATTGCAGCTTTTGGCAGCAATATCTCTAAGCAGCTTATAGGATAAGCTAATACAAGTTTATTGTACTTCTTATTGTAAAAGTATTTTATAATATTAGTTTTCAGTCCCATTACTGTTCATTAAAGAAATGGGATTTTTAGGTAACTTAGTATAGTAATCCTACCAAAACCCTCAGCATCTTTACCACCCTCTAAATATCTGTTTTAAGAGATATATTTCTGATCTATTGAAGAAAGCCAGCAAGGTTCCACCCTGTCTCTTTCCCACTATTACTTACATGTCATCTATCAACATAGATGGTAGACAGAGGAAGAACAGATATAGTAATATTTCTGTGAATAGGAGAGGCAGTTGATTGAACTGGAAGGCAATGATAAGGTTGGAAGATTTGGAAGGCAATTATTGTGGCTCAACCAAATGTGTGAGCCTGGCCTACATATAGAACACACATTTGTTATTTACTTGTTTATTAAGTTTATTAAATCTACAAGGGTGCACAATTCCATCAAGACTCTGGATATGGTACAGTATTAAAACTTTAAACTGATTCAAAAGAACAGGAAGAGTCTGGAGAAAAACCAACACAACGTCTGACAATGTCTGATCAGACAAGGGGCCTGCCACCCATTCTAGCCCAAGCCCTGGGGGAAGAGCGGTGTTTTAAGGGCCCAGTTAAGCAAGAGCAGGGAGGGGGCCACACAAACCTATGTTGCTACGGTCAGAATGTAAATGATAAAGTGAAAACAGACAAGATGATCAAGCTGCTACTACTTTCGGTTTATTCTCATCTAGACTGGGGAAGCAGCTGAGAACCATTTCACAAGGCTCTGGATACTGTTATCCCATTATCCATGATACAAGACTGCTCACGAGGTCTTGACTTTATGAGAGCTGCAGTCCAGTAATATCTGTACAGCAGCAGGCTCCCTACTCCGGATAAAAGAGAATTAGCTGCAAGGACTAAATCAGTAGCCCCTAGAAATACTTTGCTAAACAACGCTTGGCTCACACATGCTTAAAAATGATAAGCCTGGTCACAGACAACACTCGTCCTCCTCATGGCTGTTTCAGCACTCAAGAGATAGGCTAACAGAGGGAGAAATATGGGTGCTTTTCACTCCATGGTTGTTACAGGTTCACTTGGAGGAACAGGCTCAGGTAGGAGGTAATAATAGTTCCCAGGAACAAGATCTTTTTTATTAATAATTGTACAATAATAAAGGTTTTACACCAACCAGAGACTGTTAAGTAACCATCTAACTTAGCCCTTAGATTACTATAGTCCTATTAATTATCTACTGATTTATATCTACATATGTCTAAATCTTTACTTTATATAATTTATGATTTGTACTTTGCTTCTTGTTATGATGTTTCTCTATAACATTATTCTGTAATTAGGCCCTATAACCTTAAGCTATTTTACAACCCAGGCTATTCCTTTTAAGTTATTACTGAAGACTATAAGCCAATGACTTACTAAAATTCCAAATTTCTTAGGTCTTACATCTTCCTACTTGTCTTCTCAGCAAAATCTAAACTCTAATGTAGCTCTACTTCAACTACATCTGTCCTCATGCTCCTTCTGTATATGGACCATACACGACTTCTACCCATCCCAGTCAGCCCCGGCCCAAAGTCTCTTTTTGAAGCACTCCTGCCTTCTGAGTCTTTAAACCAGGGTTTCTCAACCAGGGTTGAACCCTGGTTCCACAAGAGGTCACCAAGGGTTCCCTAGGAGATCACGATTTATTTAAAACATTATTTCACATTCAGGCAACTTCACCTTAAAGAGGTAAGTTTGATTCTTTGTTTTTAGCTTAAGAACACTGTTAATGCCTATATACAGGCCTACCCATGAAATGAATAGAATAATTTGTAACTTCTGGCCTATCTTTGAGCCTGAATGTGCAGGGGTTCCCCCAGGCCTGAAAAATATTTCAAGGGTTCCTCCAAGGTCAAAAAGTTGAGAAAGGGTGCTTTAAACTATCAACACTCTGGGCACCCAGGCAAGATCTGCCAGCATCCCGACCACACTGAAGCATGGCTGGCACACTTCCTAGGAGCAGCTCTTCCTGAATCGGTCCACGCTGAAGGTGCTCCAGATGAAATTGCCAGACTCCTGGTTCCTCCTGCTGCGATATCGGCTTTCTTCTCTCCACCACTCACATCGCTGTCCCCTCTGATCTTCCAAGGTCGTGCAGCAGGTACTTCCTTTTCTCCTTTTTCTTCTTGGCCCTTCTTTTTAACTCTCTTCTTCTTCCTCCAGTCCTCACCTTTTTCCTTTCAATTTTCTGGCAGTGCATCTCAGTAGCTGAACCCCCACAACAGCTCTCTTCTGAGGCAGTCAAGCTCCTCCCTAACACTCCTTCTTTTTCAGCAGGGCAGGGCCCTTAGAGGGGTCCAGGAAGGAAGGGGGCACAGGCATTCTTGGTGCCATGCTGCCCACCCTCCCACAGTGGTACAGACTGTCTTGCACTCTATTTTATTTATCAATCATATTTTTACTACCACCCATCTCCCACACTCAGGGGAGAGTTTATGACCCATCAATTCTGGGAGCTGGAATCCCTCCAATAACACAAGTCTTTGGCTCCATTCACAAGGCACATTACGCTGGACTGAAATGGGGTTGGATAGTTTGTGGTTCAGAATGTTTTCAAAACGCAGCCTTTGTCATATGTTGTGTGAATATGTTCATTGCCTTCAGTCATAACCTGGGTTATTGGAGGGGGCATAGGATAGTACATGAACACGGCAACTGTGGTTTATCCATGCAGACTGAAACACTACCTGAACTCAGCCATTTTGTGCAAATGCTGGAGTAGCACATTGGCTGCAAAACTCTGCAGATTTATTTGGAAGCAGGCTCTATTTCGGACAGTTCAAGGTATTTCAGAATGAACACAACAAGGATTAGGACACATGCACTTAAGCTAAGAATTTCCTGTTCCCTGTTAAGATATGCCGGTATTATACCAAATAAACCACATTATGGCTTAGCAGAATCTCAAAACAAGGATTATGTTACTAGCCTACCTTACAGGTTACTGTAAGGATTATTGAGAAAGCATGTAACTCAGTTAACACTTTAAACACACTCTAAATATGAACAGTCATCCCTGACAGCTACCTTTATTCTGTCTTCCCCTTCATGTAAAAAGTAAAATTCTGATTGTGTTTCTTTAAATATGCTTGATACATTCTGCTGCTATTTAAAGCTATGCAGAGGGGGGTGGGGAAACTATTCTTTCCCCCCCCCCCAACATTCTTACAGTTCCTGCTGCAGTATAAAGATACTCAGAAAACACAGCTAATTTTTACTTGGCAACTGGTATAGAATTAACACAAAAAAGCAGCAATTAATTTTTTTTTAAACACAAAAATATATTCTCTAGTTCACCACCTCAAAGGCTGCCACTCCTTAAGTAACCTTGTGCCCCATTTCAGCGGACCCACAAAAGTCACTGCAATGAATATACACAATAGAGGAAGGAGGGCATTTAAGAAGCCATTTAGAATTATCAAGGAAGAAGTCCAGATCTATAATAAATCCAAAAAATGATTTGGGGGAAAAAAATAAAGCAAACATATCAGCTCTGGGGTTCTGGGCAACAGATACACACAGGACATGCTTCCATTTCTTCAGATACAGAATAGCCCTTTAACAGACCAATACTGTAAACAATGTGGGCATCAAAGGGACGCTCCCCTTGAATGGAGGAAAAAAGCCACAATTATACAATAGTCTCAAAGTCACGGTGAGATTTTGAAAAACAACCTTAGGAGACGGGGAAGGCGGTATAGGACTTGGGCTGCTAAGGTGATACAATAATAATAATAATAATATATTCCATGCCTGAATAATTTCTTCTAGCTTTTGAGACCCTCCCCAAACCCATGCATAATGTCCAAAGCAATATTTTCCAGCCTGCTGGGGGCTGTGTTGGGACTACAACCCCTGGTCTCATCCTCAAAGCAAGGGATGATGGCCTTTGTAGTCCAGCACACCTGTGAAGCAGTGAAAGACGACCCCCACAGTCCTGCATCCAACCCACCCTCATGGGCTACACCGTCGACCCTTGATCGACAGTGGGAAGGGGGAGCCACCCTGGAAGCTGCCATAAAAACAGACCCAACTGACCCCCCCGCCCTCTGGGGAGGATGTCACTGACATCACCCGGACAGGGGTCCTGCAATTGGCATGACGGGGGGGGGGCGACGACGGGGGAGCAACTGCCCTGAAAATGGCTGTCGGGGAGGCCGGGGCAAGGGTGGGGTCTCCGGGAAAGAAGGGCTGGGACGGACCCCAAGGGCGCCTGCGTCACACAATGGGGCTCCGAGGGGGTCGCCGGTCTTCCCCCCTCGGGGTATCGCGACTTCTCGCCCGGGGAGTCGCTCACCATTTTGGCGGATGACTCTAGATAGTCCCGCGCCCCCGCCTAGAAATCGACGCCGCCGCCTCAGACCGAGGAGGTCGGAGAGCCGAGGAAAAGAGGCCAAGACCACAAACGGGAGCGGGAATCCTAGAGCGGACACAACAGAGGCAGGGGAGACCCTCTG
The DNA here is from genome assembly GCF_035149785.1 of Candoia aspera. Classification (NCBI taxonomy): domain Eukaryota; kingdom Metazoa; phylum Chordata; class Lepidosauria; order Squamata; family Candoiidae; genus Candoia; species Candoia aspera. The sequence goes on from NC_086154.1 coordinate 256,818,613, forward strand.
GCATGCAGATTTGAATCTATGGTCTGCAGCCTCGGCTCTGCGAGGGAGGGGGGAGCGCGCGGTCCTCCAGAAAGCGCGTTCGCGTTGATCTCGCCGGTGCCGGTTTTCCCAGGCTGCCGCCTGCCCGCCCGCCGTTAACCGCAGGGCGCAGCCCGGGTGCAAAGGGGCGGTCGCCTGGCCCGTCAGTCGTAAGATCGGTATTAGAACAAGAGGCATGGCGAGCGTCGTACCAACGAACAAGCTTTTGAGAATTCACCGGGCACCGAAGGCACAAAGTGTGCGTGGCCAGAGAGTGGAGTCAGGTTGCAACCAAGCCAGCAAACCATGGTTAAGTTTCCCTTTGGAAGCCCACCTCAGTGTTTAGGCGAAACACAGGTGCCTTCATGGGCAAATAGATCGTTCTTAGAGGAACACATTTTAAATGGTCAGGATTTTAAAAAGTTAGTGTGCATATAGGGAGTAATACGTATACGTCTTAATACCTCTTCACCCATCAAATTTAAGTAATATCTTAAAACACACAATCTTTCTATGTACTCCGGACTTCAGTTTACAACTTGTGCGAAGCCATGAAACATGGTTTACAGTGTTCTCATCCAAGGCACAAATGACCAGGCTCAAAGTATCCTACTTGGGACACACTACGCAGAGACCTAGAGAAGGCTCCGATGCTGGGGAGGATGGAAGGAAAGAAGGGGATGACCAGCAGCCAGGTGCATGGTCTCAGTTACAGAAGCGACGGATGCACCACTGGGAGACTTGAAAGAACAGGGTAGGGATAGATCACCATGGAGAAAATCTGCCTAGGTGGTCGCTAAGAGTCAAAAATGACTTGATGGCACATAATCAATCAATCATGCATCATGCGAAGTAATAAGCCATGCTTGGGCTTAATAAAATGTGTGAACCCAAGAATATTTGCAGTTTAGTGATGAAGTCTTCAGGAGGGACAAAGCAAGAGGATACCAAAACAGGGAGATATGCAGAATCAGAGATATCACAAAGGGCTGCAGAGGCAGCATTCAAGCCAGGATGGGAATTAGCTAGCTAGGGATGGCTGGGTAGCATCATGACTCTTGGGCCACCCAGGTAGACATATTTGAACATATTTGTGATTACACAAAAGCAACAATGTGATAGACAAAAGGTAAATACACAGAAGAGTCACTAAATTCCCATATATGCTAACATGCTTCAGTGAATAAACAATACTTAGCTGGGTTCACCGGTTGAGGTGAGCCCTAATACGGTATTTTTAGTCTGGGGGGAGCTGGGGGTGTTGATGACCGACAGGAAGCTCTGGCGTGGGCTGGTCCATGAAGTCACGAAGAGTCGGAAGCGACTAAACGAATAAACAACAACAACATAAGTTGTGCATAACCAGACCTTGTAATCTTAGGCATAGTCCTTAGGTTCACCCTGCTGTATATTTTCTTGTGTCCCACCCAAAGTCCATTAGGATAGGACAGGCTATAAATACTGCAAATAAATATATGAAATGGTTGTCTGTTTCGTCTTCTCTGCTCTGTGCTATAGAAGATTTCACTCTTTGCTCATGTTAATTAGTTATTCAATTATATAGTGAACATGTTAAAGCATATGATTGCATTGATACTTTGCTGTAAAGCAGTGTTTTTCAAACTTGGCAGCTTTAAGATGTGGCTTAAAAAGGGATATTAATAAATCCAGCTCTTTTTTACTTAACTGTTCTGTGGAATTTCAGAAAGTTGCTCCCTTCTGCCCTATCCTATATTCTTCTGCCTTTATTGTGCTTTTATATTGATTTTGTCTGTGATGATCTTATATCACATTTTTTGTTTTACACCACACTAACAATATAATATATAATATAATTTGGTCATCCTTCAGTAATAATTTTATTTTATTTACCAAAAAATAATTCTCAACAGTCACCCCTTTTCCAGATCTCAGTTCTTTTCACCTTATATGATGATATAAGAATACCAATTCTTATATTTTCTAGGACTTAGGGCAAGCAACATTGTAGTAACGTTCCGCTGGAAAAAGATTAATATATAATCATTCACCACATGCTGTTTGTAGGGTAGCAAGGTAGAATCAGAGTCCATGCTGTTTCTCTTTTACAATTGCTGCTTTCCAGCTGCTCAAATCTTGAAGCTTTTTGAAAATGGGAGCTTTGTACCAGCAGAGGGTGTGCAAAACACATTGTTATTTGATTCTGGACAGCTCCTGTATATACTATATACTTCGTAGTTTAGAACAGTGTTTCTCAACGGTGGCAACTTTAAGATGTGTGGACTTCAACTCCCAGAATTCCCCAGCCAGCCATGCCACCGTTGAGAAACACTGCTCTAGAGAGACAGTCAGCTCACTAAGATGCCTATAAAGCTCAAAGTACTCAGATTTGTTTATTTTCCTCTATCTCAAAGGTACATCTCTGGTACCATCTCTGCCTTTTTGTCAGAACATTCTATCATCCTGGAGCTAAGAAGGGACCAAGTGCCTTTTAACCCTTCAGATATTTAGAATATTCCTTTAGTGGAATATACTTTAGCAGTCTCCTTTGGGTTGACTTGATTGTTGATCCTTTAAGTAAAGTTAACTGAAAGCTTAGCTCTGGGAGATGCACATGGATGGAAGCATCCATGCAGTTTCCCAGGCATGATGCAGTGCTGGTTCTTCATGGAGGTTGTTCCCACTTCCCAGAACTTTAAGCAAAGGGGGCGTATTTTCCTGGCATCGCATTGCCTCTAGTTTGCCCAATAAAACATAGGGCTAGCTGGGGCAAACCCTCCCTTGGCCAACTCCCAGGTGTCGTAAGTGAAACTACTCAGCACTTCCTTTTTGGTTCAAATCAGCACAGAGAAGTTGGGATCGGATGGAAAAATGAACTGTGTTTATTCCTTTCCCCATTTGCTCCTTTCTCCCCAATTTTTCCTTTGAGATTCAAGGCCCAACCTAGACCATAAACCTGAAAGGTGGGCAAAGCAGTGGCTCCCCTCCCCCCCTCCCCACCAAAAGGCTATGTTTAAGCCTAAAGACAATATCTTTATAGAAGCAGAAGATGGAAGGCTTTTAAAACAATATTTTTAAGCCAGGTTTGTCTATTGTACAATTCTCTAGTAGTGAATTCTTAATGGAAAAGAGAGGGAGAGGGAGAGAAAAGAAGTTTAATTAGTACCTCTCTTCCTAGCCTTCCTGTGGTTCAATTGTATATTGAGGCAATACAAAGAATTCTTTATAGCAGATAATAGCAGTCCTGTCCTTTTTTTTTCCTATATTAGCATTCAGCACAAGAATATACTTCATTTTGTGTAAACAGCTGTACATGAAGAGGCCCCAGGGTGACCAGCACCACTTGTAGCTTTTTAACTGCATCTGTTCTTAAAACCTTCTCCTCTTTCAATCTGGTTGTTTTTGGAGGTACAAAAACACATGCTTCTAGACCAGGGGTTCCTAAATGTTTTGCCATCACACCTCCCTTTAGTGTAATCTTAATGCACACACCTCCCCTAAAAATGCAAACACCCAAATAAACACAAATCAACAATGAAAACAATACAATGAAACTCTGGGAAATTTATTGTAATGTGGATTTATTGTAACCATGTAACTAAAAGATTCTTCACACCTCCCCTGGACTCTGTCTGCACCTCCCCAAAGGAGGCACAACTCACAGTTTGGAAAACCCTGCTCTAGACTGAGACACAGAAGTGAAATGTAGTTATCAAATAGATGGATGCATGGCCGTGTATGGATTGTCAGGCATGCTATCCGTCCTTTGATTCATATTCAAGTATGGGGTCATGGACGATACACAGATGTTTTTAGAAGGCTGAATGAAATAGGTGTCACCTTGGGTGGTGTCCAACCGCCCCCCTTCCATTCCTCTGTGCCTGATCAAAATCTGCAAAGACCTAGTGGGAATTTCTTGGATCAACAGATGACTGCTGGGAAATTAGATGACGATGTGTGCACCCACTTCTGCGCAGTGACAAATCTCAGGGTCTTGGTACCTACCCAGGATTCCATTCCCTTGAATGGGAATCACCAGAGATGGCTGCTATTTCTGTGATATGAAGTCTATTCCCATCTATAAGCAAGCTGAACATAACTTGCAAGGTTGAAATGGTTAATATCATGATAGCCATCATTGGTGTCAATTCTTAGCAACCACATAGATTTCCTCCAGGACAATCTGTCCCCAACCTGGTCCTCCAGGTCCTCTAACTGTGCATCACCACCGTAACTGAGTCCATCCACCTTGCTGCTGGTCATCCTGTTTTTTCTTACCTTCCATTTTCCCCGGTCTTCTTCGTATTGCCGGAACACAGCTCCAACTTTCAATTGCCCCTGTGTCAGGTCTTAAGAGGAATTGTTTTAGGGCCCATACCGTGTATGAATGGAATATTTTAGCTCATAAGTATTTCCGAGGATGCGAGGTTATTCAAGCTAAGTCCTACCTTCAAATCTCATTGCATAATGTTGCAAAATGGATGTTCAAGCGCTCTTGTCTTCAATAGCTGTCTTCAGTGTTTTAATGATATATATATACTGTATATATGTGGGTGTATATATACACACACACACATACACATACAGTATGTATTTATGTATGTGTGTGTGTGTATGTATGTGTGTGTGTGTATGTATGTATGTATGTATGTATATATATATATATATATATATATATATATCCATCTATAATTCAAGTCTACATTGGAGAAGAAGAAAAATTGATCTCCAAAATATATTTAAACAATCAGGCTAAACATAGATTACATTTACATAAGTATATATCTTCTAAAGGATATAGATGCAAGGATGTGGGACTTACATGGTATACTGCACTGAGTGTCACATGTACGACTATCTGACTGCTGAACAGAGACCACAGAAATCAGTGCAAGGAGCTGCTGGCACTCAGAGAATGGGTTTGATCTCTTGAAGCCAAGGAAGTTCTACTGGAACAAGTAGGAGAGGGAGAGAGACAGGCGGAAGGGGCCCTCAGGGACATGACCGTGGAGTCCCACTCACAGGTTACTGCTTCTTGTCTGTTCCAGAGAATGAGGGTCCTGGGGAAGGAGGGTGTCAGTCTGAGGAAGAGGGAAGTTCTCTCTTAGAAGGGACCTGTTCCTTAGGGGCTGAAGAGGTTTCCTCTCACACTGAGGATTTTCCTCCTGTGGGAGCAGGTGATTCAGACATTAGGAATGGAGAGAGCTGGGTGCTGGTGGACGTGCTGACCACATGGTTGACTTGCCTGCCTGGTGCAAAGATGGAGAATGTCCCAGGCCATCTAGATAGGGTGCTAGACAGGGGAGGAGGCTGTGATCTGCTGCACGTGAATATAGTTGGGAGATCCTGGAAGCCAAATTCAGGTTGCTAGGCAGAAAGCTGAAAGCCAGGACCTCCAGGGTAGCTTTCTCTGAAGCTGTTCTATACACGGGATGAGCTAGATAGGCAGAGTTGAAATGTCTTGATGTATGGATGAGACATTATTGCCAAGAGGATGGTTTCCTCTTTATTAGGCATTGGGAAAGCTGGACCTGTACAAGAAGGACAGGTTCCACTTCAACCAAAATGGGACCCAACTGCTGGTGCTTAAAATTAAAAAGATGGCAGAGCAGCTGTTACACTGAGGGAGGGGGGAAAGCTTACAGGAACTGAGGAACATCTGGTTCAGAAACAATCATTTTTGTGTGTGCTTACAGAAGAAACAGAGGGCAATGCAGTCAGGTGTGATGACCATTCAACAGGGCTGAATGAAACAAGGAAATATGCCCAAACCAAAAGAATTGGAAGAATGCAGCAAAAGATGCACTGTACCAGTGTTATGAATGCTAGAAGCCTGCGGCCAAAATGGATGAACTGGAATGCCTGGTCTTAGAAGATAGCATTGATATGGTGAACCCTGGTGGACTAGGGAAAATCAGTAGGACATGGTTGTTCCTGGTTACAAACTCTATAGGAAAGACAGAGAAGGGTGGAGTGGAGGAGGTGTTCCCTTGCATGTAAAAGAGACCATTGAATCAAGTTATCTTGACATCCCCAAAGGGGCATATCATTCAATGGAATCACTCTGGATAAAAATATCAGGTCATAAAGGTCGGTGGATGCTGGGGGTGTGCTTGTTGTTGTTGTTGATTTGTTTAGTCGCTTCCGACTCTTCGTGACTTCTATTATCCCCCTAAACAAGATGCTCAAAGAGCTCTGGAAATGGAGAGGGAAAAGGCATTCCAAAAAAGAAGTAATGTAATTACAGGAGATTTCAGTGGATGTGTGTTCAAACCATGACAGAGACACAACGTTCTTAGATACTATAAATGACTGTGTGCTGCAGCAGTTGGTCATAGAACCAGTGAGGGAGGGGCAGTACTGGACCTCCTCTTAAGTAGAGCTCAGGACCCTGAGCTCCTGTTCTCAAGAAGATGAGCTGAGCCATATAGTGGTGACAAGGGAAGAAGTGATAGGCCTTATGGACAAGATGAACATCAACAAATCAACAGGCCCCCACGGCATCTACCCAAGGTTTATGAAGGAGCTTACAGCTGAGATTGTGGACCTCTGTAGTTGAGGACTGGAAGGTGGCCAACATAACTCCAATTTTTAAGAAGGGATCATAGGGAGATCCAGAAAATTATATGCCTGTCAGCTTAACCTCTGTTTTGGGAAAGATAGTGGGAACTGCTACTAAAGATAAAATTACCAAACGTTTGGAAACACGGGTCTTGATCATGGATGCCTGATACGGCTTCACTAAGGGAAGGTCCCACCTAACTAATCTGCTGGAGTTTTTTGAGGTGTTCTGCCTTTGCCTTCTTCCTATAGGGCTGAGAGAGAGGGACCGGCCCAAGGTCACCCAGCTGGCTTTGTGCCTAAGGCAGGACTAGAACTCATGATCCCCTGGTTCCTAGCCTAAGCGCTACTCCATACTAGCTTTCTTTGAAGGATTACCTTCAGTGAAATCAAATTGCCTGCTTAGTGATGGAGGCTCTTTTGAATATTCCAGGCTGCCAGAAATACATTCAGAGGGAGTGCTCAGCCTTTGGACCCTCCCATCTCAGGAGAACTGCTTTGTCCTCTTATTAATTTTTAGTGTTTATCTGGGCCCTGGAAGTCTTCTTGTGATTCCTCAGAGACAAGCCAATGTATTGCAACCTAAACATCTGTGCATCTGGATCATAAGTGTTTGAAGCTTTGCAAAATATTATTCCAGTTCACGGGAGACTTCTGTTCATAGAGTTACCCATTCATTCTTGCTTTTATTCTTTTGATTCTACTATTTATGGTATTATTTGTGCTCTTACATTTTAATTGTAATTGTCGCTCCAATCTTTTATTCTTACTAGCTACCTTGAACTCTGCTGAGGAAGTTTTACAAGCCAATAAATCAAAGAGGGTTTTACTGCTTCACAGCATTTTCAGTTGGAGGTCTGTGACTGCAATTTGTTTCCATCCCACTAGCAGAGTTTGTCCCATTTCAATTTGCTATCCAAGCCCTGTTGTTTAGGCAAGAGCTTAATCATTCATGTGAATCGAGCTAATTAGAGGCAGCAAAGGACTGACTGGCTTGCTGTTATGATTTTATTACTAATGGTATTTTTAAAGTGCATGGTGTACACGTGTGGGTGTATGCTTGTTCTTGACTGAGTCTTCTTCTGAACTGGACTATTAATTTTCAGATCAACTGCATAAATGGCCGTGGACGTCTTCTCACGGTGACTGAGTATGTGGGCAGTTTGCTAACTGAAATGAATGTATGGAAGGTGGCTAGAATGACTGGCAGAATCATGCGACACTGCTGGGGTTACAGTCTTGATTCCTGGCAACTTGGTTGGTAAGTCCTTGCAGTTTTCTTGGCCACCTTTTCAGAAGTTTGTGGTTGTCTAGTGCATGCTGGCTGGGGAATTCTGGGAGTTGAAACCCACCCATCCCTATCTACCTATCTACCTAACATTTTATTAAGGATTTTAATTACAGTAGTAATCTAATACAAACTAAAATAAAGTAAGAAGAATAGAAAGAGTGAAAGGTCAAAGGAAAAGAAAAAGAAAAAAAAGAAAATAGAAAATAGAAAGAAAAATGTAACATGGTAAAGAAAGAGAAAAGAAATATATAAAGAAGTGACTTCCAACCTTCATTACAACTATAAACATTTTTAGTAACTCTTCACCCCCTCTTAGTTTACAACCAATGATCTCTTCATCCCATATCCCATCTTTTATCTATAGACAAATCCATAGAGCATCATCTTTTCAGTCCTGGTGTTAGCAGAAAGTCCATTAAGGTTTGCCAGAAATAACAACACATCTTATTTTAACCTTGATCAAATAAACCAACTTTATATTCCTTCCTTTTACTTCTAACAGTCTTAATCTTTAGTCTGTTCAAGTAATGAAGAATTTGATTTTATTTCAACTTTGTCCCTTCTCATGAGATTCTTCAAAGCTTTAACAAGCCTCTTTTGTAAATCCAATATAAAAAAATTATCCAGTTCACTCTCTTGGTTTATATTTTGTATTTCCCTTTTGATTTTTGAGACATCAACCAGTTTCTTTTGTATGTCCAGTGAAACATCCTTTTCCATGTCATTCTTGCAGCCTGTGATTTGGAGATCTACTTTCGATGCCATCTCTGTCTTGTCAAATAAAACTTGTTCCTCATCTACCATTTCTTCCATAAGATCTTTTGGACACAGTCTGTCCATAGAAGCAAACATCACTATTGACATTGTTGATAATAACTTCTGATTTCATTTTTCAAAAGCATTCTTCAGTATTTTCAATGTTATAATATTTTGTATCATTTATAAGTCCTGTTAATTAGCTGTCAATCAGACTTGAGTGTTCTCCTTTAACTAAAATCTTCAGTTCCCTCTAATCTCCCATTTTTAAAATTGCTTATCTTTATTGTGTCTTGCAAAAAGTCCAAACAAATCTATTTCCCATGGGAAGGATTCTTTATAATTAATTCCAAAATCTTATTCCAAATTTATCTAGACCCTTAATCCATTTATAACTTTCTAGGATCAGTTTTATTTAAGTTTTTGCTCTTTATTTCAATTTTTTAAAATTCTTAGGCTTATGATTAAACTCACCCAGCATTTTCAAACTCTTTCATCTGAAGGTCTCTAACAGCTTAAAAGTAGCTAACAAGCAAATTCTGAACATGATTAGAAAAGGAAGTTTGCGAACTTAGTGTCCTTTAAAAGGTACCATGTCATGAGTACGGATGGTGAGCAGGAGGGGGGCCCTATCCAGGGGGGAAAATGCATGCATAGTTTAGAGGCTTTGAACTGTCCTTCAAAGAAACTCAGAGCAGACCCGCCTTGAGTTTTGGGTTTATCTGTGTGGGTTTCCCATGTTCTTTCAGTTTGGCAGGATTCTTGCTACTAGAACCTACAATAAACACTAGAGACCTACTCACTGTCTCAGCATGGTACTTTGCTCTAAGTTATGACACACCAACTGCGGTTGTGAGCAAGATGGTTATTCCCGCTGTTTCCCAGTGCTCAAAACCCTCCAGGGACCACTGTCTTGTGGTCTCTTCACAAGGAGCAACTGTTTGGAGTGCCTGTGGGTGATCTCCTATCCTCTCCTTGTCCAGAGGAGTTCCGAAGAGCTCTACTCACTGGCTCCTCACTGGCTCTTCGTTCTTCACCGTGGTCATCAGCTCTGCTTTTTGCAGAGCTGTCTTCAGTGTGCTGTTACTTCCTCTGGAAGTCCGAAGTCCCCACACCTTAAAGTTGCCTAGTTTGAAAAACACTGCTCTAGAAGGTTTCAATAGATATTCCTCCAGGAGCATGAGACCTCTTCTTAATTCGAAGCATAAACAATGCCATCAATTTCCTTAATGACACATGTGCAATTAGTACAGGGGAAAATTGAGCCTTAATTTTTGAATATGAAACTATTAATAGGGCTCTTCAAAGGGGTCACCCAGAAACCTTAAGTGGAGATAAGTCCTATTTTACTACTGTATTCATCAACAACAGGTTTTTTTTTAATTTAAAGAAGGTGTAGCCCCCACCTTCCCTTGGCTCTTAAAATTCATAGGAAAGCTAGCTCAGACATCACAGGCTCTTATTTCCAACGTTCTAGACAGGTTCCCGAAACAGCTGCAAGTTACAGCTACACCACCGAGGAAAATGATGACAAATTCTCTGAGCTGTACTTGTGTATACATTTAAAACAGAATTCAGTCAATAAACTGATCTAACATTTATGATTAGGAATTTATAAACAGGAAGCCCATTTTGCTTTATGCTTGGAAAAGAATATCCCCATCCAAAACATTCTGATGGAATAGGCTGGATTCTTCCAGAATAAAACTTGAAACAGCTGCACTATTTAGTTCTTTTTGGAATGTTCATGTTTCATTCTGAGTGTGGATCACTTGGAATGGCCTATTTTGATGTTGGAACAATTGTTTCAGGGTTGTTTTCTATGACTAGCACCTGTTCTGGCTCTTCAAAAATAAACTCTTGAAAAACATGAGTTTTGTACTGAGGTCAGAAGAGTTGAAGTGTCTGTTTTGAGCTCAAAATGTTTTGCAAATTATTTGGATTTTTGCGATGAGTTTGTAGAGGAAGTCATAGTGCATGTAGGCTTTAGCCATTTCCGGGGCAGATGTAGAAACTTTTGTGTGGAGCCAACTTGTCTGCTGCTCCTTACAGAAATTTTAGCAAATTGTGAAATGTTTGGGCTATAAAAATAGACAGGAGTCTGTACCCACCTAAGTGACCTTGATGATATTAATTAAAGGGACAGCATCTGAAATTGCATTTGCCTGTATTAAGAAGCAAAAATACTTGATCAAGTCTTGCAATGTGTCAGCCCTCCCAGGTAAACCAGACAGGAAACCCGCTCAGATGAGCTAATTCTACTTTATTGTAAGGCTCCATTAAGGCTCCATTAACAGAATCTTGCAAGTCTGAAAATACCAATCTCCCGCCATCACTTTTAACAGCTGATATGTTAGGGCAGATGCTTTTAACATTTCTTTCTTTGCCTGTTATGCAGCTGCGGGCTCCTCCCCCTTTTATCTGATCATTCCCTAGGCAGCATCTCTTCTCCTCATCCCTCAAGGTCATTCCCACATACCATTACACAGTCCTTTAATATTTGCTATTATTTTTAGCACCTGGAACGATCACAGTGTAAGCTAAGAGAAAAGCAGTGAGGGATGTTTGTGTTGGCGCCATTCGATCACTCCTTGCATTTTAAAATGGATCGAAACCCTTCTGCTTAATATCGTAAAAGAAGGGCAACACCAGTGCCTATCAGACTTTCCGTATAAGCCAAATTAAGGGAGGGAGGTTCACATGTTGCACTAAGCCACATCTGTTTAACTTTTACAAACTGGTTGGGTTTATACGTCACCAAAATCAAACCAAGCCCATTGTGAACTAATCCGATCTGTTAATTCTGGAATAGGAGGCACCAATGATAACAATTCACACCCTCATTTCTACACAGGCCACTGTAGTCTCCTCCACTTGGGACTGAATTCTAAGGCAATTTAAAAACTATGGTTACTTCGAAATGCACTTGAGGTTTCATCTCAGTTGAAATTTCATTAATCCAACAATGTTAGACTCCTATCATTCTAAATTTGTCTTAATTTCAGGGTAGGTTTTATTGTGTCATAGGGAAGACAAAAGGAAGGGGTTTGACTCCCATGTGGAAGAGGCACAGCTGCAGATCATCACAGTTGCCACTGGTTGCTTCACATGAAGAGAATAAAACAGCAAGATACAGCCAGGCAGAATTAGTTGTGCTATAATTTAGTGGGGACTGGTGCCTGGTAATCACATTTCCGTAATGGAGGATCTCAGGAAGGCTAATCCATGCAGAGCATTCTGGACAGATCTCCAGTTGTCCTCTGGCTTGGCTAATCACCAGAGGATTTTAAGTGACTGTGAAGTAAGTGGTTACAAGCATTAACATGAGTAGGTCAATCTATGCTGAGCAGCTGAGTTAATATGCTGACTAGCAGGTATCTGAGGACAGAACAGAGAGTGGAAATGAAAGAGTTCAACATCGGCCCCTGCACCAACACAATCAGGAGTTCAGAAGTAGGGCATGGCGCCAGCTGGTAATGATGGCGATGTTGGCCATGAGAAGACTCGAAACCAAAAATCCAGAGGCAGTTCCTTTATTAGGTCAACTTTTTTAAAAAGTCACTGCAAGCTTCCATGTTCTAAAAACTCTTCCCAAGGCTCACTAATTTTTTAAAAATTACAAAGGTAAGGGACAGTGGTGGCTAATGTTACCAGCTATTGTTACTGAAGTTGCCTTCTTAAGAAGAATGAGAGAGAGAACCTCAGCTTGGATGTCCCCTGGTAGAAGATGGTGTTGAATGATAGCAAGGGACTCCAGAAGCAGTTGAGTCACTAAAGCACCATTTTTTGTAAATACAAATTACTGCAGATAAATTCCACCCTGTTTCTGTGAGATTATTTATTTATTTAATTTTTATCCCGCCTTTATTATTTTTATAAATAACTCAAGGTGGGGAACATATTATTATTATTATTATTATTATTACTATTATTGTATCAAACGTTATCACTGCCCATCTCCTTCCCAAGGAGGGACTCTGGACGGTTTACAATAAAAACGAAGTTAAAATCAAAACAGTTACAAATACAGTAAATACACTAAAATAAAATATGATGGAATCTAGATGGCTGATAGTTCTTTATCAGTCCATGAGTGTAGTAGGTCCATCAAAAATCACTCTGGGGTGCTAGCCATCCCCAGGTATGGCTATTCTCCCTCCCATTCCAAGCTTACTGGCAAAATATTATAGCCTAATAAAAGGTACTTTAGTCTTTTTCGAAAGTCCAGGAGCGAGGGGGCTTGTTGTATACCTAATACTCCTTCTTCCTCCTATTCTCCCCACAACAACCCTGTGAGGTGAGTTGGGCTGAGAGAGAGGGACTGGCCCAAGGGCACCCAGCTAGCTTTCATGCCTCAGGCGGAGCTAGAATTCTCAGTCTCCTGGTTTCTAGCCTAGCACCTTAACCACTAGACAGCAGATTCCTTGCTGCTGGGGAAAAAAACCAGCCATCAATTAGGTAGTCTCTATATTCACCATCCTGAAGATACTTTAAAGCATAAATTAGTCATCTATCAACCAAAACCACATGTGACAGTCATATCTAGAGGTAGATTCTCTGACATACATACGACATCAGAAACAAAGAAAAGAGAATCGAGGAATTCATGTTTCTTTATAGCCTCTTGGCAGGAATTGTTACAATCAAAGTATGTTCACCCCAGATACTCATGACTGAAAGCTATGGAACAAATTCACATATTCAGTAGTTAGTGATTCATTACACCAGAACAGCTAATATTTGGATGATGGCGTTACATAGAAGCTAACGGTTCATTTCTTCAACTAGACATGAGTCACTAGCTAATGTCACTTGATAGTGACATTAGCAACTAAGGAATTAAGGTGCCAGTGAAATATTTATGTTGAAAGATTCACAATGCAAGAAGAAAAGTCAAGTGGGAGACCTGGGTACAAAGTAAGGTAGGTACCAAATAGAAAATCATGCTGCATGCACATAAAAGTTTCAGAGGTTTCACTGTGCAATATTTTCATTGCAGTAGTACGAGATCAAGCAGTTTGCATATTTCAGGGCCCATCTAGTGATTAGAACAGTTTTATTGCCCACTAAATCATCTTCCTGATGTTTATTGGATATGTTTACTGAAGACTGTGAGGAAAACAAGAGCGTAACTGAATTGCACTGGAATCCAATGTCTTCTTGTTTATTAAGTACGTATTATTGGATTTCTATTAAAACATGGCACAGAGTTAGATCCTGTTCATCAACAGTTGGCCTACAATGTAGGGAACCCAGTCATAAGAAGAACTGAGTGTTTGTTTAAACACTTGCTCAGTATAGAGGGTTATTGAAATCACATTTTAATGGAAGACAGAGGAAATTGGTAGAACCTTTAGACGCTTAAAATTATGTCTGAAGCAGCTCAGCGTATAAATGTAATCGACCTCTATTTATTTAAGAGCATCCCCTGCAGGGCTTAATTTTTCTGTCACTCAGAAAGGCTTCTTCCCAGTCTCTTACACAGCAACAAAATAAAGCAAGTTTCATAAAAGCTGTAGCAGGAAAAGGCATATACCAGGTCATCTAAAAATGTAAGCTGCTCCCTCAAATATGACATTGTCCGTTGATGGATTTGTCATACTTCAGCATTTCCAATGACTAGATGAGTTTTCCAATGCATTAACCTGGTTACTGAATTCTGGTCTTGTACAGTACACTGAACCATTAATTGTTTAATTAATGAATGAACTGTTGGAATTATCAGGGGTCAACTCAGCATTGTCTCATAAGCACAGTAAGAGGACTTATCTGGTAGGCGTGTCTCTATTGTGCTTGTGGGATGTCACATGGGTCACCTGATTTCCTCTTCCTCCTCCTTCTTGGTCTGGGAGATTCTCAGTCTGCATCTTTACCTCATTGGGCAGACATGCAAGCAGGGAGGGCTGCAGACTGAATTTATTTCTGAACATAATTAAGCTTGATGTGCAAGTTCTGTTTTTGGTCCACGCTTCTACTCTGCAAGATTGCTGTTAGCTGCTTGGAGTTCTTTTATTAACATTTTAAAACTCCACCATGAACATAGCTGACTAGGTTGTGCAATATGATGAACCATAAAGAAAATAAAACCAAAGTTAAAATTAATCAAGTTTTGCCTATTGTGCCAATGCAGCTGCTAACTCTTAAACAGATGCAGTTACTGTACATGTTGTTCAAACACACAAACACATTTTTGGAAAAAAAAAATAAAACAATGGTTCCATCTATGAAATACAGCATTGTGTCATCCAATGATACCCTTCCCTATCTAACATATGAATACTACATATAAAATATATGAAAATGAAATACATTCGTATTTAAGTTCTATATATGTAAAATCTTCTATCATGGCCATGAGTCTCCTAAAATATTTAGGAAGTCCTATTCAGAGACATAGATCTGGATAAAAAACAATTGTACTCAGAATAATTAATTATCTAGCATGCTGGCTGGGGAATTCTGGGAGTTGAAGTCCACACGCCTTAAAGTTGCTGAGGAACACTGAGGAACACTGATCTAGTCATTTTCGTCTCCATTCTGTCTAGCTGTGCGTTGAACCTTACAAGCAACGTGTGAGTACAATTGCTCCCCCTTGTTTTATATCAGGAGCAGGATATTCTTACAGTGACTGATGCCCTCATCACCACTTGTCTGGACTACTGCAAGGTGCTCTATCAGGGGCTGTCTTTGAAGACTGCTTGGAAATTAGTTCAGAAGGGGAGCAGGGGCTGCTTGTCGGCTGGCATGAGAGGCCATGTTACTTCAATTGTGTGGGCCTCACCCTGGCTGCCAGTAGATTCCAATCGAAGCAAAAGTTTGTAGCTCAGGGTTGAACTGTGGTGTCCTTGGTGCCCCCCGAGTCTTGTTGTTTTCTTGCAGACGTTTCATTGCCAGGCTAGGCAACATCTTCAGTGAGAACAGGGAGTGGGCCTTGCTCTCCGTTTATATACTGTCCAGCTTGTGTTGGTGGAGGTGTTGCTCTCTCCAGTAGATTTCCAGGGGCAATAAAAGGTACTGTTTTCAGTATCAGTTCTGGTGCCCTGGAAGAGCCTATTCCCACCTATAATGGTCTTAATGAAACCACAGAAAATGTGCTGTTTTAGAGGGCTTTGAACTGAGATCTCACCTGGAATTGTACATTATTGGTGACCCTTAAATTAATTTTAATTCTGTATCTCTTACCATCCACATTTTAACTGATGCTGTGAAATGCTAATTGTTATAAACTTACCAGGAGTTGAGTGAGTTTGCGGTAGTACTGCATATCAATTCAAGCAAGCAAGCAAGCATCCAGCCAGCCAAATCTGACTCTTCCCAAAAAGTCAAGGAGGCATCACCAGGGGATCCCAGAACTGTAAGCTGGACTAGGAAGTAAAAAAAAAAAATTTCCAGAAGAAAATGACAGACTATTTCCATACTGTTGCCATAAAAATTAAGTGGACACACCCATGAGATCACTAGGAATCAAGCTCAACTTGAAGACATGACTTTTATATACCTTTATGTACCTTTGCTACGCGAGCTGCACTGGGTTCCAGTTTGCTTCCAGGTCCAATTCAAGGTGTTGGTTATCACCTTTAAAGCCCTACATCGCATGGGACCGGGTTACCTGAGGGACTGCCTCTTCCCTGCTTCATCAGCCCGCCCCACCCGATCTTACAGAGAGGGCATGCTGAGGACCCTGTCAGTAAGAGAATTCTGGTGGGGTCCAGGATGCAGGCCTTCTCTGCAGTAGTGCCCACCCTTTGGAACATCTTGCCCCCGGAGGTGAGGCTAGCCCCATCGCTCCTGGCCTTTCGGAGAAACTTGAAGACCTGGCTCTGCCAGCTGGCCTGGGGCAGGGAGTAGAGGAGTCATGCCTGGGGTTGGCTAGTGCCTTGAAGCACCTCTTCCACGTGAAGACTGAATGAGATATAGCCATCTGGACTTTATTTTTATCTATATTATTAATAATTTGTAATTTTATAATGTATTTTATATATTTATTGTTTTATTGAGGATTTTGTTGTAAACCGCCCAGAGTCCCTCCGGTGGGAGGAGATGGGCAGTGACTAAATAAATAAATAAATAAACCTGGAGGTAACTTACAATCATCATTGGTCATCTCCTTCATGAATTTGTCTAGGCCTGTTGGAAATCCATCAAAGCCTTGAGGACCCCATCATACCTTTGGGATGTAGCGTGCTGGTTTCTCCCTTTTCTTATTATCATCAGGGATGATGACACTGAATTCCCTCTAGCCCCAGCAAGCATGGTCCAGCAACATCTGGAGAACATTCTCACCCTGGGGGAGATTCCAACCATAGTGAATTCAGCATCACTCCTATCCCATCCTTTTGCTTTCACGTTGCTCATCAGGTCCTCATATAGACCAAGAGGCAATCAAGGGAGGAGGGCTAGGACAGCATTTCACTTTTCACATTTCCCTCTCCTGCACATGTGCCCACCTACTTCCTTAGAGAACAGCCACCCACAGATCTTTTAGCAAGTGTAAGTGCAAAATGCAGCTCTAATGGGTTTTATTGGAAGTTGATTGAAAGCACCACTGGAACATTTTTAAAGTTCTCAGTGGGAACTATTTTGAGTTACTTATTATTCTAAGCTTCCTTTGTTCAAAGCAATGAATTTGGGGTTGGCTTTGCTTGTCACCAATGCCTCTGACCTCACTGTCTTCTGCACATGAGAGGTTAAAAACTTCCCCCTCTGAAACCAAAGGCTCCCATCTGCATTTGCACAATTTGCTAACCAGGCTTAGCTTTAATGGTGATCAAGTTGTTTTCTATCCTCCTTTCCTGCAGGATCACAACCCCAGGCAACTTCCATGGGGATCTCCTTTCATTTTCTCTCCACAAGAACTCTCTGCGATAGGGAGGGCTGAGAGAAAGTGGCTGGGCAGTGAGCTTGGGTCACTGAAGTTACACTGATCACCAGGAGGCAGACACTATGTGACTGGTTTCATCCTATTTGGGACTTATGAGATGTGGATGTCCATATTACTCAGAGCTTAAGGGAAGGTGGACCATTCTGATAGATTCCATGGCTGAAGGTGAACTTGATCCCAGGTCTCCCCAGTTCTCATCCAACACCTTCATATGCACCACACTGGCTTTTCAGTACAGATCTATACTTTTTGTGTGTGTTCACCTGTGATTTAAGTTGTTGTTGTAGTTATTAATTTAAATTTATTGGCCACCCAACTCTACTCCCAATAACACACTGGGTTGTTTATGTGCTGTGTATTGTATCAACTCCAGTAATAGGTTGAGTCAGTAACCAGGTTACGCAAGTTGTTCAAATGCAGCCGAACTGTAATTTGCCCTCCAACCTCTTCTAGGGCTGACGGATGAAATAGATGTGCTTTCTGAAGAGAAGACCAGGACCTTGAACCAAAGTAGCTCTGAATATAACAGGTCCAAACAGCCGCCATTATCTGGCACAGGCACAACTTGGCAGAGTGGCCTACAAATCTCTCTCTGTAGAAAGGAAGTGTCATATTTTGGACAGGTGAACACAGTAGGGGTTTGGAAAGCATACTGTGGGCCCGCTCACAAAATGCCAGCCAGGACTGGCTTGTATTTATTTATTTATTTGCCCTATTTATAAATCACACACTCCCAGCAAGCCAGCCCCCAGCAGTTAAGAATAAAGATATCTGACAACAAAATACCCTTCAAAAATATCATGACCAGATCCCTAAATAACATCGGTGCCATTAAAGAGCTTCTGCTACAAAAATATCCAATAACTGAGTATAAAATAGAACCAGAAAAGGAGATGGAGATGGTAATAAAAACCTATTTCCTTGAAAGCCAAGTAGTGACGTTCTGGTTTGCAACTCTTTTTCAGCCTTATTTTTGGGGTGGGGTGGGGCTTCCAAAGAAAGACTTGGGCCTCAGCTGTCTCCCCTCCAGGTGTTCTAACAACACTAATGGGCCCAAACCATGCAGAGAGGCATTTGGTGTCCCATGGAATTGTTATCTGAATGGGTGTCATGTCCCCCGTTGCGATGCATACATGCATCACAACGGGGAACACGCCTTTCCGGAGAAGGGAAGGAAAGAGGAAGGAATTAGTGATAATCCTTTAAGCACTAAAAGGCAAATACCAATAAAGGACAAAGGAGCCATACCTTTGCCCTGACCCGGGAAGCCATCATTCTATCTCCCTGACATCTCTGCATTACCCTGGGGGACACACCTGCGCCGGACACAGGAAGAGGACAGAGGTGATCAGGGCTAATCCCCCTGATCGCCCATCGAGACTCCGGAATCGCTCCCTGATTGCCCATCAAGACTCTGGATCAGGACTTTGGGACAATGGGGGGTGGAGAAGGACCAGGTCCACACCGCGGGTATTTACCGGCTACCTCGCACGCCATGCGCTCATTCCCGTCTTTTTCTGTGTATGCATTCTATTCCTAATAAACCGGAAATCCTTAGCCCTGACTAAGTGAGTCTGTGTCTCTTTGGGAATAAGGCAACCATCACAATGGGAAGGACTGAAGTCAAATGGGGCAGGGTCCTGGGGTTGATGCCACGTTACCAATCTCGTCACCCACCAGTTCCCATTATAGATGGTAAAACATACGAGTGCAGCTCAAAATGAACAGTCTTTGGTTGGCTTGACTAAAAGGTTCACTAATAGAGTCCCCCATGAGGTGGAGATGGGCAGTGAATGAATGAATGAATGATTGATTGATTGATTGATTGATTGAATGAATCAAGCAAGCAAGCAAGCAAGCAAGCAAGCAAGCAAGCAAGCAAGCAAGCAAGCAAGCTTTTATATGGTCCTACTCTTCTATGTTGGTCCTGGGGGTATCAGATACCACAAAACAGTCGCCGTCACAAAGAAAAAGGAGGAAGGGTCCCATCTTGGCTTGGCAGTTTCTTTTCATCACAGTGGTGCTATTTGTATTAATGAGGTGCTGAAATCTGGCTTATGAGAAGCTTTTTGCCCCCCAGTGAAAGAGGCTTTTGTTTTTCTATCTCATTTCCAGGGTGCTTGAGAATTTCTTTCGAATTTCACTTGGGGATGCTTTTGAGCTGATTTTATGGTTGCAGGTGCTGGTTTATCGCTGGTGCTCCTGTTTTTGAATTCCATCCTGATGCCTTTCCTGGACTTGCCGGAGGCTGGGAGTTTGGGAAAGCGAATTGTGTAAGGAAAGAGAGGACTTTAACAGACAGCTCTTGCAACCTCATCACAAATACATGCAAGAAATTCATACTCTGGGTCGTGGGAATTGTACTGACAGTCCACCAAAAGCATGGAAGCATTGCATGGAAGGTGGACCGTTAGAGACATTTTCTCCCTCTGTGCATTATTCATTCACACAACGTGTAGATAGTGTGCAAAGCATTCCACGCGTAGCTGGTTTTGCTTTGCCTCATTCCAGAAAAAGCCAAGGTTGAGAGTCCACATCTACCTTTCCTTGAGTTCTTCTCTGAAGGACTTTCTTTAGACTGCCTTTAAACACCCCAAATACAGTTGGAAACTAGAGAGAAGAGGTAGGCATCTAAGAGTTTTGTTGTTTTAGCACTAGGAAACCTCCTTTACCGAGAGAAAAAAGAAAAACGTCCCAGGCTGTTTTTACTCCCTCCAGCTTGGTTTTTTCATGTTACGTTTACGTTGTTACTGCTGTGGGACAAACTGAGAGCCCTCCCCTAGGGGAATCTACAAAAGCTGTAAGAGAATGTTAAGTAGATGGGTCCTGGGTCCTGATCCAACAGTCCAGTTGTAAACATACTGGAAGACACCTGTTCAAAGAACACATTGGCCACAAGGCATGAGATAATGTTATCGGTTTCAGTTGTGTTGACTGTCTGCATTGGCAGCTAACTGGAGTGATGGAAGAGAAGCTGAGGACGCATGAAAAAAAAAAATGGGTAAGAACTAGGGGTTGTGCTTTACGCAGGGCAAATTCCAAAACGAAACAGAACAAAAAAACAAAAAATCAGGAACTTTTAAAGCAGGACCTGCAGACAGTATGTGCCCTCAAGCTGGAAGTTATTTTGAAATTGAGGTGACTTCCAGAGGCAGCACGCAGGAGATGCAGACCCAGGGTTGAATACTCTAGCGCAGTGTTCCCCAACCTTAGCAACTTTAAGATGTGGGGACTTCAACTCCCAGAATTCCCCAGCCAGCCATGCTGGCTGGGGAGTTCTGGGAGTTGAAGTCCCCACATCTTAAAGTTGCTAAGGTTGGGGAACACTGCTTTATGGGGTACTCACTCATCTAGAATAGTTGCATTTCACCCAATGGTACTGCAGAATAACTGCAAAGAAATATCTGATCCAAGAACACAAGGATTAATGTTCTCAGGGGAAGGCGGTAGCGTGATTTATACAATATCCTGTGGCTGGTGTGAGTTTGGGTTTCGTGTTGGGTGAATTTAGCCACAATTGTTTGTAAACCGTGGTTCATAGATTAGCGTGTTGGGTGAACCCAGCCAAATGCAGCAGTGTGGTGGAGTGGTGGTTAAGGTGCTGGCTTAGGTCTGCGGAAATGTTTTAGGAGAACCAAATTGTGGTTTATTCAACAAACTATGGGTTAATGATACAAAGTAGCACTATGTAGCTTTCCTTCCTTTGGGTAAAAAGTCTTTTATTTTGACATTTGTTCTTTCTGCTGTCTCCCCAACCATGACTAACACTGCGACCTGAGTCAACATTAAATTTTATGTTAAAATTTAGATGGTTTGCTTGCTTTTGGATTAGCGCCTTATGAAAACCCAACTCTTGCTATTTGCAAACCATAATTAACAGCTTAGCACAACATGTGAAGCCAATAAATTTTGGTTATCCCAAAACCATGATTATACAAATTTGTGGCTTGGCAGTGTGTGAACTCAGCCTCTAAACCCCTTGGGGTAGGAATGTGCATCTTGTTGCTGCTCCTGGTGGTGCTTTATGAAATACCATTTATGTAGGTATATCTAGTTTGTCATGTTTGAAATATTTGCGTGCAAGACAATTGCAAGGATCCCAAATCTTCCTTTCTGTCCATCCATCAAAAACAAACTGCATTTTATAGAAGCGGCAATAGTACTGAACGAAAAATGGATGGTTTCTAGCCAAGGATCCTTCTTCTCATTACCAGCTGCGAACTCTGGGAGTTTTTCCTGTACTAAGTACATTTTCTTTTCGCTAGGAGATGCTCAGGAATTAATTACAAAGTCAGGGTTCAGTCCCAAAACCTAAACAGGAGGGGCCTGAGACAATCTGTGGCTGGGGATCATGAGTCAAACCAAAGAACCTGAAGAGCTTAACATCGTAACGTTAGTACAAGAGGGGCTGTGGAGCCAGTCTACAATCTAAAAGTGTTTTGGAAGGAGTGGAAATCCAGATCATATATAAATATCACCTGTAAGGTGTTCCTGATGGAGCCCAGGTCCTTAAGCAGCCTATATAAATAGGCAGCAGGCCCTTCTGCACTTGGTCCTGGTCTAGAAAAGACAGGAGAGGGGCTGGTGGGTTGCCTCTTCCAGAACTGGCAAAGGTTTTCGTTGAGCTTCTGAGAAATTCTCCCAATGCCTTTTCGAGCTGTTCCGGAGTCAGCAGCTTTTTTTAAACATGCAGCTGTTCAGAGCTCTGCCTCAAGCTGAAGGGTCTGACTCAGCTCTGTCAGCCTTTCTACCACAGCCAGATGCACACCCCTCGGAGGTTTGTCTCCGGCAGAGGAATCCATGTCAAGAAGGGGTTCAACGCATCTGGAGGGGAACAAGTTGGAGAAGGCCTGACTTTCACCGGGCCTCTTCCACAGTGGTGGGGAGCTGTCTATTTTCAGACATGTATAAACTGATGCCTCAGGGGGGTGGAGGCCTGTGAAGTCCGAAGTTCTTCAAAAGCAGAAGCAAACCATTTTTTTTTTTTTATGTGACAGAAAGAGCAAATTATGAAATGAAATGACAGGGGAGTAATCTTAGCAACGGTACTTGAGTAGCTGGCTTCAGATGCAGTCGAGCCAAGGTTTTGCCCTGGCCCTGTCAGCTTCGGGAACTGCAGTCCATGACATGCTTCTCAGGCACCGGGGTGGCCTTGGCCCAAACAGTTACGTACCCTTCATCTGTTCTGACTACAGACATCTTGAAGGTTCTGTTTACGCTGGGGTTGCATTATGTATTCATGAAATGCACTTTTCCACTGCTTCTAATTACAAAGAAGCCAGAAGTGGTAGACAAAATCCTAGAACCCCTTCGGAATAGCAAAAACCTTTTAGAATGAAGAACCAAAGTGAACATCAGGGTAAGCATCACAACAAAAGCCATTATCCTCATCACACAACTCGTCAAAAGGCAAATGCTAGGGGGAATTAATGGCCGAGGAAGACCCAGATAAGTAAATAAATAAAACAGGCCAGCGTTAGAGCCTGGTAGAATGAGGTTATTTCACTAGACAAATACCTCAACCCCCCTCAGGATTTTGATTTTGAGTGGGGGAGAAAACAGATCCAAAGGAAGTCAAGGCCTGTTCTCTACCATCCTACCCTGCAGGATACAACATAACGGATTCCAAGGATTCGGGTTGTTGAACGTCAGGAAAATATTTCTTAAAGCTGGAACTTTGTGGGATTTGCTTTGGAAGAGGGATGCCCAGGTCTAGGTGTATGCTGATCCTTCTCAAAGACCCAACCTCTACATGGAGGCACAAAGGTGTAGCGTTCACGTCTCTCTCAATACCTGGGGTGGAGGGGACTGGGGTGGTCAAAAAAGTCAAGATGGCAGCCACAACCAAGCAATTGAAGCCCCACCCCTTTTAAAGTGTGTCATTTTGCTTGCTTCGATGTATAAAAAATAAGAAAGATGACCTCGACAGAGATATGCAGGAACCGTTACCTAGGCAAAAGGGGCTTAAATGTTTTTAAAGTCCAGAGCAACGAGATATTTGGAAGCAGCTCAGGCAGACACGAAGGAAGAGGAGGAGGTCCAGCACCATCAGGCTTGCAAGATTCTGTTGTTCTAGCCAATCTCAGTAAAAGGAGTTTTAGCCTTCCCGTGGGGCTGGTTTCCAGGTCTGATCTACCTAGTGGGACTAACAGGACATGGCTGCCATCTTGACTTGCTGACCTCCTCCGTATGGACACTCCTGTCCTGGGGCTTCTCCACGCCACATCCATCTTTTGCATGGCCTTGGCATACTTCAAGTTAATTCCCAGCATTTTCCAAATCAAAGGTAGCCAGAAATCAAAATGATCCAGATACTGCACATAGGCTGGGCATCTCCAAAGTTCCCTAAGATGAACTCCATGTTATGCCCCTCACTCAAGGATGAACTGAAGGATTTTTAAAAAAAAATTAGAATTCCCCCATTACTAATTTTTGGAAAGATATGCACAAAAGAAGGTGCCTAGAGAACTAATACAGGCCAGGCTCTTATAAACCCAACACTACCTAAGCAACAAGGAATCTAACACTTGAGGTCCTTTTTTAAAAATTCTAACTGCCTAAAATATATCAGACTAACCAAGAGAAATATATACACCTAAATATGTTAACAATGTGATATTGCTCACTTAAGCGCCTACAGATCATGGGTTTCATTCTGATTTCTGGCTCTGTCCTAGACATTAATTTTGAACACTGGCAGGCCAGTAACACTGAACATGAATACTGATGAGGAACACTAAGGGTCAAAGTTATGTGGCCATCATCAGGTTAGTCATTATACAGAATACAAACAAAAGCACAAATAGGCAGTTTTACTTGCTATTCTTAAATTACTCGGTGTCTACAATTTGTACTCATGCATTTCTGCTTTAGATAACATCCACACCAGTCACTTTCTCAAGACTGACTTATACAGGTAGTCCTTGCTTAACGACTACAATTGGGACCAGAATTTTGGTTGCTAAGCAAAGTGGTCATTAAGCAAATCTGATCCAATTGTATGACCTTTTTTGCGGTGGCTGTTAAGTGTACCATGTGGTCGTTAAGTGAATCATGTGGTTCCCCATTGACTTTGCCTGCCAGAAGCCAGCCGGGAACGGTGATCATGTGACCACAGGATGCTGCTACAGTCATAAATGCAAACCAGTTGCCAAGTGGCCAAATCACAATCACGTGACTGTGTGGAAGCTGTGACAGTTGTCAATGTGAGGACCAGTTTTAAGTTGGTTTTTAGCAGTCATAAGTCCGAATCTTCACTGTGAATGGTCGTTAAGTGAGGACTACATGTATAGTGTCTTTCAACCGTTTTTGCAGTGAGGACAGGTTTCCTGTCCCTTTCAATGGTTCAGGGTGGGACATCTAGCATCTCTGAACCATCGTGAAAGGGACAGGAAACCTGTCCTGAGAAAGCGCCTGGTGTTGAGGTGATCTAAAGCAGAGATGGGTGGGTGCAAATCAGCCAGTTTCCCCGCGTGCAAGGTGCCTGTTTCGATTGGCTTTTCCCTCCCAGGGTCGACCTGAAGTCCTCCGTCTCGGCCCCCAACTTCTTTCAGAGCATCTTCTGCGGGACCGGGCGGGCAAAGGAGTGGGAGAGGTGGGAGCGAGGGAGGGACTTGCCCCAACCGCCCCGGCCGCATTTATCTTGCAGCGATAAACACAAAACGGGAGAATAGGAAGAAAAAGTCCTTGGAAGTCTTCGGCCTGCGCGCGTGTCCAGGCTGCTCCCGCAATCCTCCGGCGAGGGAGCGGAGCGCTCCCGCGTCCTTGAACGGAGGCGCAACGACCTTGCCCGTTTTCTCGGCGGCTGGACGGGGCGGGGGAGAAGCGGGCACAAGCCGAAGGGGGTCGCGAAGCCCGACCGAGCCGGGGCAGGCGGCGCAGGAGGCCCCGGCCTCGCTCCCCGCTCCCGCCGGGCGGCCCTCCCGGCCTCCCTCCCGCCTTCGGAGGTGGCTCGGAGCGTCGCCGCGGCCAACTGCCGCTTCGCGCGCCCGCCTCGCTCGCTGCCTCGTCCCCCGGCCGGCTCGCGGGGCTCGGCGGCCCCCGGTCCGGCTGCTCCAGCGGCGCCCGTCGCGGGCCCGTCGCCCGCAGCCTCCGCGCCAAACGGAGGGCGCCCATGGGCTGCCCCCCGAAAGCCCCCGCCGGCGTTTGGGTCGCAGCGCGCCGCCTCGCCCGCCCGCCTTCCGGGGAGCCACTCGGGCTCGCCTCGCTCGCGGGGCGCCGCTTGCCCGCCCGGAGACCCCCTGCGGGAGCCCGCCGCTTCGCCCCCCTTTGCTTCTCCAGCCGGCGGCAGCAGCGCCGCCCTCTTCGGGGGCGCGCCGGTGACGGGGGGGGGGGCGCCTGCCGGGTCCCCTCCGCGGAAAGAAGAGGCTCTCCGCCCTGCGTCCTCCCGCGCCCGGAAACTTTGCGCGCCGCCCCCGGCCGGGGTTTGTCCAGGCGCCGTCGCCAAGCCCCGCTCCGCCCCCGCCAGGAGCGATGCAGTCCCCCCGGACGCCGAATGATGGCCCCGGCTGTTGGTCGAGGCTGACCGGACGGCATTCGCCTCGTCGTCCCGCCGCCGCCGCCAGGATGGGGTACACGGACCCGACTTTCAACCGGGACTTACTGGGAAACCGAACTTTGCTTTTCATTTTCATCTGCGCCTTCGCCGTGGTCACGCTGCTGCAGCAGATCCTGTACGGGAGGAACTATGTGAAGAGGTAAAGGGGAAGGAAGAAGCCGGGCTGCGTTGTTTGCATGATCCCATAAACCTGGTTGCTGGATTAACTCGTGGTCTGGCTTCACCCAGGACCTTCAGCAAGGGAGCCAGACGGTCTGGGTGGGCACAGCAGGGAAAACAAACCAGTTCCCCAAGATTAGGGGGAGGCTCAGATGCGATTCCCTTTGTAGTTGGTTAGCGTTCACCTTGGTTCGTTCTTCTGTAGGGCAGCATATGGTGTGAACCTCTCCATTTGGTTCAGGTATGTCTCAGTGTAGGGCCGGGTTGGGGCGGGAGCGGCCTGGAGAAAACCCATCTCTCTATGTGGTCACTAAGAGTTGACCCTGAATTGATGGCACGCAATCAAAATGTTTCAGTATATTGTGTGAATCCAGAAAATGGGTTAATTCAGTAACCAAGGTAGACATACCCTGTGAACCGTGCTGGGGTAGGCGTTGTGGAGGTGTCCAAGCTGATCAGAAAGCGGTTGTTAGAATAAATTTATTTGATTCCTCCCCAAAGCCTTGCTGACAACGCAGACTGATAGAGAAATCACTGAAGACTGGTAGTGACTTACATGCAAAACAGAGAATAAACAGGTGTCTTGTGAAGTGAATATTCCCTGACAGCTTTGGCTGTCGCAGGCTCGCTAGCGCTGAGGGTGCCACAAGATTCTCCCTTGCTTGATTGCAAGGGGCGCCCAGGGTTAGCAGTGCCCCTGGTTCCCAGGGAGCAAGACCCATTTGGTTCAGTAGAATTACCCAGGAAGGCTGTGACTCCGAGCACTCGGCTGAGAACCCATTTGCAGCAAACGCAGCTCAGTTGTAGTTGCTCATCTCTTTGCCCATAGCTTGGAGTAAGAAGGGATCAAGTGGCTGTTTTTTTTAAAAAAGAGCAACTGTGTGACATTGCTGTGTGTAAACAGATACTACGGATACATCAGGGGAAGGATCAGGATGGACCTGCATTTCTGCCAGACATAGGGAAAATGCCACAGGAGTTCCTGATCTTGCACAATTGCCTAGCTCCTGATGCATAGATCTGGGATAGAAGATAAACATGTCCAGGATTTCATTGTAAGACATACAGCTTCTTTGTTTCTTGAAGATGTAGAAGCCATCCTCCTGGTTAGCAGAGGAGCAAGTAGAAGCATTCGGGGTAGTCAAAATAAAGTCTTCCTTCACTTGGGCTTAACTCCCGGTGACCATAGGGAGCAGTGGTCTCAGATTCATCCCTGTTTAGTTGCCTTTTATTTTATTTGTTTTATTTTTATTGAGAGAGTTAAGTGCTATGCTGGAAAAACAATTCCTGCCTTTTATTTGTTTGCTATCAGTTCTGATTGCACTGGGTAAAAAAAATTGCTTTTGAAGTTTTCTTCAGAAGAGGAGAATATTTCAGGAACGTTTCTCATGGACAGAGTGGGGTCTTCCTGTACTGTAGTGTTTCTGCTAAGCCGTAGTCTGTTTAATCAGCCAAATGGTTGGCTGAATAAACCATTTGCACGACATGTGCTAAATCATGAACTAGAAGAGGCAAGGACTGTGTGCATGCGGTATAGTTACCTAGATGGAAAGAGAGAGACAGAGACAGACAGACAGCTTGGTGTGGTGGTTAAGGCATTGCGCTAGAAGACTGTGAGTTCTAGTCCCACCTTGGGCAAAAAGCCAGCTGTGTGACCTTGGACCTCTCAGCTCCAGGAAGAAGGCGGCAGGGGCAAAGCACTTCTGAAAAACCTTGCCAAGAAAACCTCTGGGACTTGTCCAGGCAGTTGCCAGGAGTCAACACTGATTCGAAGGGACAAATACCATTATGTATTAAACAGAATGAACTGCATTATGGCTTAATGCTCAGATGTATCCCCTGCAGTCTCAGAGCTTCCTGTCCCCATCCTTGGGTTACTACCAAATTGTCATTGTTAACACGATGGAAAGTGAAACCTATTAAATGCCTGGGGAGTTTCCTAAGCCACATATTTTAATCTATTATTAAATGAAATCAAATGTGGCATGGGGGTTGATCACATCTCATTTGTTGAGGTGTGCCCTTGTACTCCATTTAGTGGAATTACTTGCACTCCACCATTCTGTTCCCTCTCTCCAAGTTCCTGACTTACAGGGATTTGCAGAAATGTAGGCTAGAAAAAATTCCAGGGAACATTTTCCAAAATGAACATTTTTCTACTTTTGGGAGGTTTTGAAGGTGTTGTGATGGTTCCTTTTCAGGTGATTGTTCTAAAAAATAGAGAGGCTAAAATGGAATTGCCTATTATTTTGTTGCCTATTGCCCAACATCGCTTCCAACATTCCAGTAAAAATGACTTTTCTTCACATATTGAGGCTTTTATTTTCTTTAAACGTAAGGTTCAAATGCCATTAAATGGGCTAAAGTTTTCCACATGGAATGATGTTGCCCACATACTTCTGCAGACTGTGGATATTGATCTGAAGATGATGATTTGAATCATGCTCATTTTCATAGGAAAAATTTCCAGAACATGTTTTTGATTCAAAATCTTCCAGAAATCCCACATCTGTAGTAGTGCACGAATTAAGCTTGTTGTTGGGTTCCCATTGGAGCAGTGGAGATGATTCTCAGAAGGTGCTTTGAAATGTGCGTGTATGCGCATGCATCCTTGTGCAGCATTTTAAAACAGCTGTGTCTTTCATTGGAATTTCCTGGACGCTTTAAAGAGTTGCAAAAGAGGTTCAAGTTCACACCCCCCCAATTAAAGTAAATCGGAATGAGCCCCACTTAATATGATGTATGCATCAGTGCCTCACATTGGACTGTATAGGATAGAGTTTCAATAGATGAGATTCTCAGATGGGTCCAGAAAGCCACCATTAATAAAACAAACAGCAGTGCTAAGCATTCGTTGCTCCGTTTAAAGCACTGTTGCTTCTTTCAGTAATGCTAAGACAATTTACTCCAGAGGAGGTCCTCCATTCTGATCAGATTGCTGTCACAGGAGCTGACAATCCAGCTGAAAGCCATTGCTGTGGACTGACATTTAATGATTTCTCTTTAAATAACTGTAATTTCAGCAATTATAAAATGAAACGTCTCCAGATGTGGCCAAGGGTGTTAATTGAAATTCAGTACGAAACAGAGACAGGGCTATAACAGTAATGATGATGTACTATAAATGGATACCAGCCCCTTTTTTTTTTTTTTGGCATAGTCCTCCCTCCCTTGAGAATCTGTTCTTTTCTTCCATTTGTATGCACTGCTCCTGCAGTGGGTGTGTGCTGGTGGATGTAAGAGGCAATCTCATTTTTTTTCCCTTTACAACAGCCCAGTGAGGTAGTGAGAAGCTCTCTGCAGGAGCAGACCAAACCTTGTTGGCCACAGTGCCATCCAGAGGTCCACATCATAGGACGAAGGCAGGAAAGAGTGATTGCCTGAGAGGTATTCAAAAGCAGACTTAGTTCATGATCAACAGCCACTGATAGAGTTCTCCTCTGTGAATATGTCTCATCTCCAAAACCTAAACCAGTGGCTGTCTCATCTTGTGGCACTCTGAAGAAGCAAGAGAGGAAGAGCATTCACGTCTTTGGACTTCGATGTTGGAGAATTCAGGAGTCTTCTCCAACACCAAAGTTCAGAGTCCAAGGCTCAAAGTCCAAAGTTCAAAGGTGTCAATACTCAATATTCTCAGAATATCATGGACAGCCAAGAAAAGAAACCGATGGATCATCAAACAAATCAATCCATTGTTCTCACTCAAGGCACTGAAGGACCAATTTACAGACAGATCATCATGGAGGAAACCTATGTGGTTGCTAACAGTTGACACCAACTTGATGGCACATACTGTAATCAATCAGTCAGTCACCTCTCCTGTCATTTTTTTTCCCATTTAGGTATTCCAGTTGCAAAGCTTTTACCTAAACACACTTTTGAGAGTTGTGCTGTTTCAGCAAATAAGAAATAATAATAAAAGAAATTGCCTTGAAGGCCATGCCCATTGATTTTCCCTCTTGTCTTTGGGAAAAGTCATAGACCGGATCAAGTAGACACCTTCATTGATGGGCTGGTTAAATCTCAGTCTCATAGTCCAAGGATGGTCACTGCTTGGCCTTACCAGGGAGCAAAAGAGATGAAACATTTTTTAAAAAAATTCTGCCTGCTGGGTTGAAGGCTTTCCAAATGGATGGATGGAAGACTGTTTCAAAGATGAGATGCCTGCCTTCTAGCTCTTGCTGAATCAGAATCTTCGGCACCCTTCTCCATCAAAATAGGGAAGGCTGTGGTATGCCCATTCCTAACTGTATATGATTTGGTATTAACAGTCCCAAAGAGGGAAACTTGGAGAAATGAACTCAGGAGATCTCACACAACTTTCCAGGGTTGTGGCAATGTTACAAGAGTGTTCCAGATTTTCTTTCAGATTGCCCATCCCCAGTTCTTCATTTGCTTACAGATTCAATTTAACAGATAAAGTAGGCTGTCAAAACTAAGCATACAAACTAAGAATGCAGACAGCTACAATCAGGGTGGCTTTCTTGGTGGCAAACAGCACCAGAGTCCAGCGTCTGAAGCCCACAAGTGTATTGTTACCTGAAGGAAGGGGTTAATGTTTCAGCTCTGTATATGCTTAAAGCAAGTGTGCCAAACATAGTAGAGGCTGAACACAGCTACAGTTTCTTATTATGGTCTGCATTTTGGAAGAACAGTGGGAAAGAGCTTCAGGGACTACAGAGTCACATGTGGTCCATACGCTGCATTTAAATACCCATGCCCCTCAGTTAAAGGTTGGCAGATTGGCTAGCAGATGTGGCCTGCAAAATTCTGGATGACCACCAGAAGAGATGAATTCTCTGTTTCTGTTTGCTGCCATCTAGGGGTCATCTAGATTGCTGCTGCACAGATGTGATTTCCTAATTAAGGCTGGAATCCATTTGTAATCACTTGTTAGAGGCCAAAGGATGTTCTTTATCAGTAGGCCAGGCTAATGCCAGCCAGGGATCAGGGCCATTCCTCTTCTCCCTTTACCTCCCCCCTAGAAGCTGCTGTGTGCTGAACAAGCTGTTCTTATTGAACAACTGATAGCTTGCAAATAAATCAGTGGATGTCATGAGGCTGAAGGCCACTTTTATTCTGAAGGCCTCCATGGACTGTGTACCCACACACATGTAAGCAGAGCGGGTAAGGCTTCAGTGGTTGCCTTCCCAGAATAAGACAAACTTGGTTAAACTTATTTGTGGCCTAGCATGTTCTGTGAACTCAGTCCAGGTGGCTGGTCTATGGGTCAAGCTATTGTGCAAACTCAGAGAATAGGCTAATTCATAACTGGGATACTTGTGTGCAAATGCAGCTATACAGGATGTATGTTGAATGAAGACCAAGGAGACCTGTTTGAGTCCTAAAAGATCTTCTTATTCTGCATGGGCTAGAAATACACAAAAGTGTCTCAGTTGGTTCAATTTCATTGCCTCCTTTCCTCTGCCCTTTCTCATTTCTGTTCCCACCTGCATTAAGTCATGTCCTCTCCTCTGCACATCTTAATGAAAAGGGTGGTAAGAACAGATCACACACACCCTTGAGGGGTGATGTCAGACTGAAGGCATTTGCAGATGTTTCCAGCTTCCCCACTCTCTGCAAGGTAGCATTTGACAGTGAGAGTATCACCACTCCAGAATTCCCAAACATCAGCACCTCAGCTAACTTGGAGGCTTGTTAATGACAGGAACATTTTTTTTCTGAACCCACTGGGAGTTTGTTTAGCTTTCTTCTCCCCACCTTTGATTTGACAAGAAAATAAAAGCAAATCAAGCATTAAGGCTGCCAAGGGCATCAGCACAATTTTCCCTTTCCATCAAAGCTGTGTGTAATTTTAATTGCTTTGTTCCAACCTTGAGGTCACTCTTCTAATATAAGAGTCCTTAGTGTGGTTTACAGGAATTGATCCCCAAGAACAGTTCCTGCCTAAGCTAAAATCTGCCTTGCAGTTTCT
The DNA here is from genome assembly GCF_035149785.1 of Candoia aspera. Taxonomy (NCBI): domain Eukaryota; kingdom Metazoa; phylum Chordata; class Lepidosauria; order Squamata; family Candoiidae; genus Candoia; species Candoia aspera. The sequence continues at coordinate 256,850,750 of NC_086154.1, forward strand.
CAGAAGGTTTCTTCTCCTGCAAAAGAAGCTTCTGGGCTTCTACCATATTTTTAGCATGCTTGAGGATTTCTTTCATTCTTCCATTTGCTTTATAGTTGGTGGTAGTAGAGAGGATTCTGCTCCTTGAATAGTTTTGGAGAAAAGAATATTAATGTGATGCTTGCAGAAATGGCTGCTTGGGTATCGTCAGAGATACTTTTTCCTAGCATTAGTTGAAGTCAAGGAGCAAATGTTTGGGCTGAACGCTGGTCCTGGTGTGGAGAGAGTTTTTTGTGTTCATGTGATTTCCAGTTCAGAAGAAGGGACAGGTTCTACTCCAGATTGGAAGGCAGCTGAGAAACCTGGCTGGTTTTTGTCCTCCCATCCAGAAGCCATCAATAGCTTGATGGTTTAATACAGAGCTGGGTGACCTTTTCTGAGTCACGACCGCATTTGAGAGTGTGTAGCAGGTGCAGGTTGTCCATGGGATTGGGGTTCAAGAAGTCAAAATGGTGGCTGTGGTTATCTTATCAAGCCCCTTTGCTTTTTAACCTGCATCTTGCATCGATGCATGTTAAGAAACGATGGTGCTTCATGGCTGCCATGTCAATTTCTTAACATGCATGCCCCTGCAGAAACCTTGAGTGGGTGCTTTCACAAAATGGTTGTTATGGTGGAGGTTTCTAGAACTTTGAATCAGTCTTGACTCCTGGTGACTGCCTGGAGAAGTCTCTGTAGTTTTCTTGGCAGTGTTTTTCGAAGCAGTTTGCCATTGTCTTCTTTCTGGGGCTGGGAGAGAGGGACTGGTCCAGAGTCACCCAACTGGCTTTGTGTCTAAGGCAGGACTAGAACTTGCAATCTCCCAGATTCTAGCCCAGTGCCATTAACCGCTACACCAAACTGGCTCCATGGTGGATATATTGCAGTGGGATCTTTATAGACTCAAATGGTTTCTTGTAAATGAAGGAGATGCTCAAAGCTGGTGCTTTGCTTTGCACTTGTCCACCTGCCTATTGATTGACTGATTGTTGCCCAGGTAGGTGGTAGTGCTTAGCCAACCTTGCTGAAGCTAGGAGACCTGGATAATATGTGGATGGGAGACCACTAGCAAATCTCTTGTCTACTGACCAGATTGGAAAATTGACAATAATCCCTGAAGAAGGCACTGGGAAACCTCTTCCATTCTGTTGCCCAGAAACTGACTTCCATGTGTCTACAAAGTCACCTGTAATCCAGCTCAATTCAAGAAAGAGTTTAGTTTTTAGTTGTAAATTAAAAGGATCACTTTTAGAAAGTCAAATAAGGCAGGAAGTCTGATGGGCACCAAGGGAGGACTCTGTGGACAGAATGATCCCTAAAGTTATAAGGTTGTCTTCTTAAGATGTGGAAGCTCACTTGTGCTAATTCTTGTGCTAATGTCCATTGATAGGCAGACCTTCCTTTGTCTCAGCTGATAGATATCAGGACTCTTGACCTCAGTGTATTGTGTGAATCTAGGATTCACTCATAAACAACAATGGAAATCAATAAATCAGTATGGGGTTTCTCAAACTGTGGATCAGGAACCTCCAGGGAGTTGCGAGCAACTTAGAAAGGGGTTGCAAATTATTTTAAGACCCGGTGAGACTTTTGCAGCCAAAGGCACTGTCAGTGGTCTTTGCTCCTTAGTTTGTATGCACAAGCCCACAGAGGGGCTATCATAATGTTTGAAAAACTCTATCATATATAGATTAAAATGTAGTTGTTAAAACTAAGTGGTGTATTGATTTCTCCCCAAACCCTGGTGAAATCAGCTTTGCTCATGGGGGGGGGGGCAGGTTGTGCAAACTCATTTATTGTTTTTAGTGCTCCATAGTGCTCCAGACTTTGAGCCCCTGTGGGTTAGTGTGCTGCACACACATAGCCAGGAGCTTCCGTAAGTTTGGCACACAGTCTTTTGTTTGACTTGAATTTATCTATTTGTTTTAATTTACTTATTTGGTAAATTTATATAGCCACCCATCTCCCATACGTGACTCTGAGTGGCGTATACTTCAAAACACAAAAACAATACAATGAAATAATAAAAAATGTGACAGCAGAAATAATTAAAATAAACAACATTAAAAAACCCCATAATCTGTGGGAGAGTGCACTTAATTTCCCTAGCAGTTCAGTCACTTTGCAGGCTCCATACCCACATTCCTGGATCACCATTACTGAATTAAGTGCCTTTGTATTTTATGCAGGTAGCCAGTTCATACTGTATGACAAACCATGGTTAACAAATTGCTATGGCTGTATACAAACACCCGTTACTGAGCCCATAAAAAAACCAAATGATTGGTTAAGGCAGTGCCTTGGTTGATATGTTAAGACACACATTATGCTAATCACAATAGTTGGCAAGCCATGGCGTTCTGCAGTCTGAGAATCAGAACTTAGTGTCATAGGCATCTGCAAGAAGCTGTGAAAAAATCATGTGTGTTATGGAAGTATCACTCAGATGATGCAAAGTTCATAATTCCCATCATTTACACCATGAGGTCATGGTGCACATGGTATCACTTATCCCCTGCAGATGCCTAGGCTGAGACTTATAAGCATGGGAACAAATCTTCCATCTGCTTTCTCCACCTGATACAAATGGCCTCCTCCTCCTCCTCCTCCTCCTCCTCCTCCTCCTCCATTATTGGTCTTTTTTCAGGGGAAAATAGCCCCCAACTCTTCAAGATCTCTTTGTGGGAAATGAGCAAATGGAATGTGAACAAAATGAGTGAAAATGTACTAAAAATAATTTCAAATCTGCTGTCAGATTTTGTCAAAACATTGGCTACTTCTGTGAAATTGTCCCATGTCAGAGGCAGATGTTGAGCATCAGTGCTGCAAATGCTTGGGAAACGTGGAAGATGCTGACCATAAAAATCCAGAGAACAACATTGAGGGGAATGTTCAGATAGAAGAATGTACTTTAGTAAAACTAGGTCATAATCTTTTGCTTCTTGCCTTTAAAGACAGAGGAAAGGATTTTGGTACTTGCAGTTCCTTTTGGAAGGCTGAATTAAAAGATATTTAGCTTTAGAAGTTCACAAAGACTTATGACACGTTAAACTTTCCATTTCATTTGATTTCTCTCGCTTAGATTCCATCAGTTCCATCCAGTGCTTGCTTTATTCTTCTTCAAATCCTTTGTTGACAATTGCTACTCATTTTCCCCTCAGTTGCTGGGTGCCCAATTTAGTGTCCTAAAAATGGCCACTCTATTTATTTATCTATTGATTAGCTTCATATCTCGCTTTTTGTTTGGGAAAAGAAGGCAGGGTACAATATATATTGCTCTTTCTGCCCATGTTTCCCCACAACAGGAAACCTGAGAAGTAGGTTGAGCTGAGAGACTGGCCCAGAGTCGCGCAGCCAGCTTTCACGCCTAACCCCATCTTACCATTAAACCATTCACGGAGCACCCAAAGAGTTAGTCGTGGGGCCTACTTGTGAGAGACTGCTGTGGAGAGAGAGAGAGAGAGAGAGAGAGAGAGAGAGAGATGGAGGTCTGGATTTGTTGATGTTGAGGACAATATTCTATTCTATTGCTCTCCAAAATATGTTTGCGTGGATGGGTGAGGGTGAATGAGAAAGCTGCCGTGCAGCAGAAGAAACAGGAATAAGTTTTGACTGATGGCTGAACTGTCACGTTTAGCTTTCTGCAATCTTCCTTTAGTTTTGTGCACATTTTCAAAGAGGAGATGGCTTTAGTGTTGGAATTATCAGGGGTCAACTCAGCATTGTCTCACAAGCACAATAAGAGGGTTTGTCTGGTAGTCGTGCCTCTATTGTGCTTGTGGGATGTCACATGGGTCACCTGATTTCCTCTTCCTCCTCCTCCTTGGTCTGGGAGATTCTCAGTCTCCACCTTTACCTCGTGGGCAGACATGCAAGCAGGGAGGGCTGCCGGCTTGCAGCCTTCCCCCTACCATCTTGCTTGCACACAGACTTTCTATTCCACATGGAATGTGTCCACAAAGAATCAGTGATGAAGTGCCTTTCTACTATAACCTACCTGTATCCAGATCTGCTGAATAAAGTAAGCTACCTCTATTTTTCTTCATGTCGCTGCAGTGTGAAGACTGAACTGATTTCTGAACATAATTAAGCTTGATGTGCAAGTTCTCTTTTTTGGTCCATGCTTCTACTCTGCAAGATCGCTGTTATGACAATATGACAGTGAATATTTCAAGTCTCCTTAACCCAGGCTTTCTCAACCTTAGGAACTTTAAGATGTGTGGACTTCAACTCCCAGAATTCCCCAGCCAGCAGCTGGGGAATTCTGGGAGTTGAAGTCCACACATCTTAAAGTTCCTAAGGTTGAGAAGCCATGCTTTAATCAGAAGTAAGACTCATAGAGATGCAAGATACAGTCCCTAGATATCATGCAATTTTATTCAAATCATTTCTGACCATTTTGAGAACTTCTTTCTGTCTCCAGCTGCTATTTTTACCCTGTCTTCTCTTTTCTCCCCATTTATTTTTCCTATTAATTAGTTTCTAGAAAATACTGTACTCAACCTGGTATTCTGCAACTGACTTCAACTCCCTGCACCCAGTTTGGTTTGGCAGGTGATGGGAATAATAGCTGACTGCTTGGTCTGTATCTAATTTATGTTAGTATCACATGAATTTGATCATTGGATTGTTCTGATATTCTGCAGAACTTCTTCAAAAATGGCAAAGGAGTTTTCATTGGTTTTTCCTGAGACTGTCTCTAGCACACACGCCTTTATGCATCGTTAGGTGTGTGCATTTTTATATGCAATTTTTCCTTGCTGTGTACATTATTGTACTCAATTTTTGAGCAAAAAAATACGATCTGCCCATTTGCAGTCATGCAGCTTTGTTTGAATTCTGCTTCATCGCCCTTCCATGATTTGCAGCTGCTTCTACGCAGGCTCATGTGAAACATTTGCAGGCTCAGAACAGCCTTGTGTAAGAAACAAAACTTGTTTTGAGTGGTGGCATTTACTGTAGAACGCTCCCATCATTGAAAACAGCGTTCTCGAAATGGGCTGGTTGCACCAACCTTGAAACGGACTCTTGTGAACTTGCATCACCTGTAAGTTTTGTTGTGGGACAAAACAAATACTCAACTCAACTGTTTGGACATAAAGTTTCCCGTGGACTGTTTGTTCTGAGCTTGAAACTAAACATGTTCCCTGTCTCATGCACAACCCGCTTCTAAGAACTGCTAGGAGAAAAGAGTTGGCAGGGAGAGCAAGGAAAATTGTTGGCAGAACTAGTGGGCACAGATGCAATTTTGCAGCACTGTTGCACTGACAAGAACAAATGGTGTTGGCTTCTGCTGCCCTGATGTCCAGTCGGTAATAAGCATCATTTGGATGTAAGAAAAGAAGATCACCTCTTTCAAGGATGTCATAAAATGAGCATCTCTAAGATAATGTTTTTCAAAATTAAGAAGAAACTATGCTCTGATTGGCTATCCTCACCCCAGCTGGCTCAGGTGAGTTTGCTAGCTGGTTTACATTTCACTCTCTTGATTTTCAAATGCAGACCATAATATCCACGAGTGCCGGTGAGCTGCGGCCATTTCTTTCGGCACCTGCCGTCACTGTTCAACCTATGCCTTTTCCATTAGAACAAAATTCTTATAATTGAAGAGGAGTTTGAAGCTGGTCTGCTGCAAAGCACTTTTGACTCCCAGCCTGATCTTTATTTCCAAGAATGCATCTTGGACCTCAGTGGGCCCCATAAGCTTTTTTGGAAATGGGCAGCTGCCACCCAGCACTTTGTGTGAGAGTGACCTCCTAAAAAGGACCGAGCAAGGAATCCTGGTTGGGACTGTGCTGTAAGAGGCATTGACTAAGGCAGTGTTTCTCAACCTTGGCAGCTTGAAGATGTATGGACTTCAACTCCATGCTGGCTGGGGAATTCTGGGAGTTGAAGTCCATACATCTTCAAGCTGCCAAGGTTGAGAAACACTGGACTAAGGGATAAGACAGCCTTCTGTAAATTCATGCTTTATAACAGGATATGTTTCCCAATTTATAGACAAGCCCCCTCCTGCAGCCACTTTATGAGAGTGTCCACAACTCCCCCACCAAAAGACCCCAAATTTAATTTTGGGGATTCGCTGTTACAGATGCTCTTTGGAGCCCCTCTTGAGCGCTGTGCCCTGAGTATTAATTCCTAGCTCCCATTTGTTCCCACTGCACATTTTGATTCAGCTTTATTTTTTCAATTGGAGGATTGGTCCAACATCATTTGTAGTCCAACACATTTGTTTATTCATCACGCGTCCATCCCACCGCTTCTCTAAGAGCTGAAGGCAACATCCTTAGCAACTGCTTTCTCCCGATAGCCACCATCAAGTGAAATAGGCTAGCCTGAGAGGGTGTGACTGGCCAGCCGAAAACCTCCTCTTGAGATGAGCGTGGATGTGAACCTGGGTCTCCTTATTCCAGCCCAGCAGTTCCATCCCAATACCTGTCTGGAGGGCAGGAGGTTAGAACGAAGTATGGCTCGGAAACCTGCACCAGGGACTGTAGCCTTTGCTCACCATTTAAGAATGTGCTACCAAATCCTTTTAAATGCACTAGAAGTGGGAAAAGATCTGCCCATTACGTATTCCCAGGATTGGTATTGATCGAAAATGGTTGACTGAAATTCACCAGCCATCCCTGCAGGATTCATTTCTCATCTGTCTTGGAAAATATTTTCTGTCCACTGTCTAGCTGATGCTGAGAAGGACTGAGACCACAATGATGATGTGAGATACCAACTGCCTTGTTTCTTTACTAGTGAGCTGCAGTTTACCTGGCAGAGTGAGGAGGAACTGGCCAAGTGGACCAACAGCTCCAATTGCATGGAGGGCGGATCTATGAGAAGTAGAAGTGGCCCAGGCAGCAGGTACAGAGATTGGGGGCGCAGCCCTGAAGGGGTGGCTGTAGTCATGGAGCAGACCCTTGATATGATCTGGGGAGGCACCGTAACTCATTGGTGTGGCACATTCTTTCCATGCTGATGCGAACAGAGGCAAGAGAGGCCCGAACTTGATCCTTCAGAGCTGAAGGAACTGGAATAATTGCCCTGTGTTTGTACATGGTCAAGCTCTGCAATAAATTAGCACTAAGCCAAAATTGCTACTGCACCTCTGCTGTGCTGCCCTGAGCCCCTTGAGCTGTAGTACTGGGGGGAACAGGGCACTAGAGATCAAGGTCTTTAGTGCCGGTGGATAACTTTTTTTTCGTGCTCAGGGCCCCAAAATGTAAACAGAAAGCACAACCTTTGCTCGGATTGCTTCAAAGTGATGATATGACTCAAAGCCAGCTTTGAGTGAGGGCAGCGCTTCCTTCTTGTTGCTTGGCATGTGTATGTGCACTTGTGTATTTTGGATCTAGCTGTGCAGTTGCCAACCCTGTCATTAGCAACCTCTTTGCTTAACGGCCAAGTTGCCGGTCCCAATTCTGGTCGCTAAACGAGGACTGCTTATATTGGTTGGATGGACATTTGCAGCGTCTGTTTTAATCCAATAGAATGCTATGGTTTCTTTTATTACAATGTCTTAAATAGAACTGTCCCTTTATTTGTTCTTACCACTGTTTGAATGATTTTGTAAACATAAGGGTATACTGAAAATGGGGATATTAATTACATTAACAAAAATATGCCACCTTTTATAAGAGGCCCAAGGAAAAGCTTTTAAGATAAAGTTTAGGGACATGTTTTCTAGGGAGCAACATGGAAATAGTTTGCCATTTTTGCCTTCTGCTTTTTTTTTGCTTCAAGTGTAGCCTACAGCTGATGATCTCCCGTCCAAGTCCTAACCAGGTCTGACCCTGCTTAGTTTTTTTGAGATCGGCCAGGTCAGCTCAGCAAAAAGGTTGTTTCAGTGCTGCTGTGGCTCACGATGGTGAGGAGGCTCTTTGTCAGTGACTGTCCACTTGAGCTTTCACTCAAACACGACTCATAAGCGAATGCCTGTAAATCTATTTAATGAAGCGAAGCATCCAGTACAAAATGAAAGTTGTGAATGGCAATTCCCGTGCAATCTACAGTTTAAAATGAGCCAGCTTCTAATCCCCCCCCTCCACTATCCACATAGGTATGCGCCTCCCTTCCCCGTGCCAGCAGATGGCCAGAACGGTTTCTTCTCCCATGACCTTGGGGCAAGGAGCATCTAGCCCAAACAAAATGATTCACACTCCAGTCCAGCTCCCCCTCCCAACTGGCAACTCGCGGGTTGACATGTGTTGCTCAAAGATGGATGCAAGTCCGATAAAATGTTCTGGGAACGTTGGATCAGGGAGCATGGCACTCTTCTGCATTTGCCTTGCTACCCCTGAAAAGACCTTGCTCCTGATCACCTCCTGCCTCATCTCTGAAAGTTGGGGAACACTTGAGGGTTCGTGCTTGAGCAGGCTCATGCGCGCGAGGGTGGGCTCTGAGACCCTAAGTCAGCATTGTGTTCTCAGAAATAGACTTGTAGCCCGTGTTGATTCAAGATGGAGAGGATGGTGCTATCAAGGCTGGTGTCTTTGGTGGGGACGGGGAGAGGAAGTAAAGGACAGGCCAGAAATAGCAAGCTGTGAAATAGCAGCAAGAGGTAAGATTTCAGCATCAAGGTATTCCAGGCCCACTGGAACGAGCCTTTCTCCTTAAAGTAGTGTATAGTCAGGGGAAAAAGTTGGCGCATTTGTGATTACAAATGCTCATTTTATTCTTTTTTTTTTTTTTTACCTAAAAATACGTTGTCCAGTTCTGCAGCAAAATGATGTTTTTCACAAGTAAATATCTTTAGCATCAGGTCAGTGAAAGGAAATCCCATTTTATGCTTGTACTGGTGGGTGGACTCTGATTTAAATGAGTTTAAAAATGAAGTTGCACACATGCCTGGCTGGCTGGGGAATTCTGGGAGTTGAGGTTCACATATCTTCAAGCTGCCAAGGTTGAGAAACACGGCTCTAAATAAAGGTATCTGGTAGAATCTGCGCTGATATCACATACGTCATGATGTCATTGTGCAAATGACACAACTGACATAATTCACATTTGTGTTTATCCAGGCATCCATTTGCTAAATAACTATGAAATTTTCAAGATAGTCTTACTTTTCTGACAGAGCCGCAAGGAGGACAGACTTCAGGCTATTTGGTTGAATTTTCTGGAGTTGCTTTGTTAATGACGTACATTTCAGGCATTCTTTCCTTTTAAATTTAATTGTATGTCAATTAGAATTATACAATGGTATAATTGTACAATTGTTACTGTCCATTATATGGCCTGTCAACCTTTGTCCAATGCACAGATGAATTTGATGTATATATTTTTGATTCGTTTGCATCATCCATTCATTAGCACTACTGCAATTTTGCTTAATAAGGTACACACAGACAAAAGAGAAATGTAAATTGCAGACAGTAAGCTAAAGAAAGGCTCATGGGGTAATATGAACGGTATTCTTTGTACGCTTGCTTATCCATCACTGACTGGGTCTCTCGGTTATTATTTCCCTTGTGTCAACAGCTTTTCTTAGAAAGATGTTTTCCAATATTCATTTTGTAGAACACCTCAGCTGCTGTTCAGATTTCTGCCAGTTGCTTGAAAGAACAGCTGGTTAATCTGGAAAATTAGGTATTTGAATGCCTGACAGTGAGAGTTGTAGATGGTTGCACTGACAGGAGGAATATGCAAAAAAAACCCAGGTTCTTCTAGTTAAGATCTCCTCAGTTTCTCTAGGAGCAAACAGACTTTGGTTATCTGTACCCAGGTCATTCAGATGATTATAAAACACACTTTGTTCATATAACACACAAAGATCTCATAGTTGGCTTTCTATAGCAGGCTGAACTTGGGTAGTACTCTTGCTAAGCTGTGGTGCAAATCCAGCCAGTGTGGCTAGTTTATGGTTCTCTGTTATTCTGCAAACTCAGAAAATGGGTTAATTTGGTAACCAAAGGAAGAACTCGTGTGAACAAAGGTGCTGAGTCTGTTTCCTCATTAGCTTCCCCATTGCACTGAGGCCATATGCTCCACAAACCCTAGTCAGATGGCTGGGACTTATAGGATTGGTAGACAAGCATATTTGGGAGGTGCACCAAGGTGGGAGAAGATGATATCTGAAATAGAGAGGCCTGACTTCTTTTGTTTTTTGTTTGTTCTTCCTCAGGTACTTCGAATTTTATGAAGGCCCTTTTGAGTACAACTCTACGAAATGCCTGAATCTAAGGCGGGAACTAATGGAGTTGAAGGTTCTCTCAAGGTAAGTAGAACCTGTTCATCTTCATTTCTTCTGTCCTAGGCAATTCTGAGCTGAGGGCATGTCAGATTTCATTCAGAAAAGGCTGGATTCGACTTGGCAGTTTGCAGTGATGCTCAGAGGTTTTCCGGTCATGGGTTGACGAGTAATGATGAGGTGGAACCAAAAGCAGGTACAAGCCAGTTCATAGCCTGCTCCTCCTTGCTGGAGAGCTAGTGTTCAAGCAGAATCTGTATCAATCGGTGGAACTAAGTGGTAGAGGCAGGAGGACAAAGTTGGTAACACAGAGGAAGGACTGAGGTTGAGGAAGCACACCCTCTCTGGGAAGTATGGCCTTTGGCCCTAGAAGTAGTTCATTTTACTCAACAGGTAGTTAGAACAGGAGGCTGTATGTCGGAGCTGTTAGCTAATAAAGACGTTTAGTATAAATGAAGCTCCAACTCATTATTATTAGAAGAGACTTTGAAACAGAATCTGCTAGGATGGGTGGCTTTTCTGGAACCAGTTCTGGGGTCTTGATGACAGCATTGGCGGAGAGTTATATTTATTTCCCAGAATTCTTCCCAAGGACTGGTGCTCGAAGGAATTATGGAGATTCAGATAGGGTTGGGCTTGGGACAGCCAATATCAATTGCATGTGTTCAGTCAGCAGGCTTGACCTGCTATGAGAATACTCTTTTATGTTGATTTATGTTTAAATTTACGTTACTGCTATAACTGGTAGGTTCACATAAACCAGGTCAATTTTAAATCCAGAAGATCCATTTCAACAACATGCTAACTTTGGTTAGCTTAAATCCTAGTTAGGTTTGTGGCTTATTTAAGTCTGGGTTAGACAAACTTGGATAAAACAGTCTAATCTGCTGTAACCTTTCATGCGGGAAAAAGGGATGTAGAGTTTGGGGTATTCTTTCTATTTTAGAAGCAGAAAGATGACTTACTACAACTCTTCCACTCTATGTCATTCCCAGTAGGTAGATCAGTGTTTCTCAACCTTGGCAACTTTAAGAAGTGTGGACTTCAACTCCCAGAATTCCCCAGCCAGCCATGATGGCTGGGAAGTATGGGAGTTGAAGTCCACATATCTTAAAGTTGCCAAGGTTGAGAAACACTGAGATAGACATACTCCACTGGAAGGCTAAAATGACTTTTACTGAAATTGACTACAATAACAGAACCTTGCAGGTCTGATTGTGCTGGATCTCCTCTTCCTTCTTTTGGTTCAGTGAATTAGGAGGGGTCTGTCTGAGCCACTTCTGAACGTTATCTGGACTTAAAAATGTTTCAGCCCCTGTTGCCTAGGTAACAGCTCCTGCATATCCCCATCAAGATCATCTTCCTTATTCTCTATACCAGCCTTTCTCAGCCTTTTGACCTTGGAGGAAATATTTTTCAGGCCTTGGAGAATCCCTGCACATTCAGGCTCAAATATAGGCCAAAAGTTAGAAAATTATTGTATTTGTTTCATGGTTAGGCCTGTATAGATGCATTAACAGTGTTCTTAAATAAAAATAAAGAATGAAACTTACCTCTTTAACGTGAAATTGCCCGAATTTGAAATAATTTTTTAAATAAATTGTGATCTCCCAGAGAACCCCTAGTGACCTCTCATGGAACCCTAGGGCTCCATGGAACCCTGGTTGAGAAACCCTGGTCTGTACCCTGGTTGTGTCTGCTGCAAATAATGACAGTTATACTCTTTAAAAAAAACTTTATTTTTATTTTATTTTTAAAATATTAGCACACTTCTTAGAAGGTATTATTTATTGTTATGTAATCTTATATGTAAACTACATAGGTTTCTAATTATATTGTGATTATATAAAAGACTGTATATTTTAGAAGAAAAAGGTATTTATTGTATGATATAGTATGTGCTAAATAAAATAAAATAAAAATGCTACCTTATGCTAATCTACATTAAATAAAAATTGAAGGAGAAAAGAAAAGAAGAAAGTGAAAGAAAAACCTAGAAAGTGTTTAAAAAAAGGAGACAAACATTTTGAGAAAAATAACAAACAAACAAGAAAAACTACAGGATGTGTGTGTGTGTGTGTGTGTATGAATGAATGAATGATAAAATATGGCAGTTTGCTATAGTCTAATAATGGTTTATAAATAAACAATTCAAATTGAGTAAATAATTCAGTTGCTTGAATACTGTGGATTCTAGCAAGTTTAGAGACAATCTGTAGGTTTATTTAGAAATGGGCAGCCCTTCCAAATTTTCCGTGAGGTAGTGTAGCAGAAGACTATTTCCTTCAGATGACAACATACCTTCCACTCTGATGCGTGGGGAGGGTGCAGTGGATCACTGGAGGACACATCTCAGTGAAAGTCACCATGTATGTTCTCTTACAGGAGTGAAGTCTGGCTCAAGCCTGATGCTTTTGAGATATAGATTAGGGAAGACACCGAAACTCGGAGTCTTCTTGATGGATGCAGCTATGCTATTTGACTTTCTGTCCAAGAACAGTCCTTTGAGGCTCCGTTCATTGGCCATTGAAAAGTTGGCTGTTTTCCATTTGTAAAGCAGTCCATATGGGAAAGAATAAATAATGCTTTGTGTTTAAGTGTGCAAAATCTGCACACTTTTGGAAATCTCAGTGTGTGGAGTGGGCTGCCCATCTGCCATCAGGCACAGGAGGAATGCTTGAGGAGAACATCAGATGGAAGCTAGACTTGTTCTCTGTCTCAGATGTGACTCTTCCTTGACCAGGACAAAGTGGTATTGTTGTTATCAAAGTTGGGATGTAGACTCTGCTACTTTTGGAATTCGGCTCTAAGGTGAACATTTCTTCCGGTCTGTTTTAGAGCGAAGCAGACAGAACTGTTTGATAGGTGGAGGAATCTTCAGATATGCAAATGGAAGATGAATATCACCGAAGCCAACTTCTTCAAGTAAGATGGGGTCAACTTGGGGCTAAGAGATCTCAGCAAACTTGATCATATTCCCAGCACCAAAGTATATCTTGACATTGAAAATTGATAATTAGATTTTGCAGTGAAGGGGGCTATCACTGGCCACGGCAGCAACTCTGGGAAAAAGATTGATTGCAGGTTTACTGTTTTTCTTTCATGGAGCAAATCTGCTTGAGGAAGTGATTCAGCTCCAGGAAGAAGAATAAATTATCTCTTTCCAGGCCTGCTACTGTGAGCAAATCTGCCTGGCTGTATTTTACTTAAAACCAGTCAGGATAGATAGGAACAGTGACCAACCAATAGTGATACATTCAACGAACCATGCTATGTCACAGGACCAAGCCATTGAATCAGATTATGGTTCTGTCTGAGCTTTGTCTCCTCCAACATAGCATTTTCTAGATGTGTTGGGATTGAAATAGGCTGGTTTAGAATTCTGGGAGTTGGAGTCCTAGTACATCTGACAGATACCAGATAGGAGGAAAGTGGCTTACCTTGTTCTTGATGATCTCAGACACAGTCTTCCACATTCCTACTTGGAGATCTGGGGATCGAACCTCAGGCCTTCTGCAAACACCACTGAGCTATGGCCAGGCTCCTAGCAATCCTGATCTACTGAAGCAGAGGGACTTCCTTCATCCCTACAGATGCTCAATATTGTTGACAGATTATCTGGCCAAAACAGAGTAATCCTGTGTTTGTCTGTCTCAGTATCCCTGCTACATTAGCTGGTTGCACTTGATTGTGGTTTATGTTTGACCCAACTGCAGTAGATTCACGTGTCTTTCCTGCTCCTTCATCTAGGTCTACTTTGTCCAGGTGCTGCAATGCACCAGCTTTCCTCTTCACAACCCAAAAGAATACGCCCCTGGGAACAGACCTGAAATATGAAGTGGATTCCAATAACATCTTCCATATCAACCTTGAAGTATTCAGAATGTTTCCAAAGGTGTGGTACCTACGTTGACTTAAAAATAATTTCCCCTTGAGTACAGGTAGTCCTCGCTTAACAACCACAATGGGACTGGACTTTTAGTTGCTAAGCGAAGCGGTCATTAAGTGAATCGACCCATTTTATGACCTTTTTGTGGCAGTTGTTAAGTGAATCACCGCAGATATTAAGCAAACCACATGGCCGTTAAGCAAATCGCTCAGTTCCCCGTTGATTTTGCTTGCCAGAAGCTGGCTAGGAAGGTCAAAAATGACGATCACATGACCACAGGACACTGCGATGGTCATAAATGTGAACCGATTGCCAAGTGCCCAAATCGTGATCACGTGACCATGGAGATGCTGCGACAGTTGTAAGCGTGAGGACCAATTGTAAGTCTTTTTTTCAGCACCATCCTAAGTCTGAAACATCACTAAACGAATGGTTGTTAAGCAAGGACTACCTGTAGGTCTGATCTCAGTCAGTGGTTAGATGCAGAAAAACTGCCTGGACTTTCCAGGCATGGCAGCCTGAATTTTGTAGCAGAAATGAAAAGTGAGCTGATGTCTCAAACGAATAAACAAAACAAATAACCCATACTCTCTGTATTGCGGTGATTTCCTTCATAGCTGCCCTGATTAGCTTGCCACCTGCCATCTCATTCCTGTATGTAGAGAAACAGGCAGCATAATGTATATTTAGCATGGCACATCAGAGAGCTATCCAATCCATGTGGAAAATGGCTAATCAACATAATTTAAGTAAGGCCACATAATCAGTTTGCAGCTGAAGTGAGGTTTGATCCACTAACTTACTGGTTGGGTTCAGACTGCATCACATGATAATGGGATTTCTTCAGTTTTGGGGTAGTGTGCTGTGTGATTCCAGCCTTCTGTGGTTTATTTAGCAAACAGTGGATTGCCCAAACCAGGGCTTTATTAATCCATCTGTTGTCTTCTGTCTACTCTGCCATTCACCCCTTTGCTATTGTTAGTTCTGAGGTTATTTAGAGCTTTACCTTGCCCTTTCCCCACACTCCCTGTGAGTGAGAGAACTCCAAATATTTCCCAGATTCCAGCATTCCGTTCTCAGACTTTCTCTGCCAATTGGCATCTTAGGTTCTAGACTTCTTATATCTGGGGGAAAGCTTTTATAGCCTTCTTTGCAGTTGGGCACGTGGCAGAAGACTGGCTGATCTCCTTGTCCCCACGGTTAGTTCGGTGGCTAGAAAGGCAAGTTCATTTCTCCAGCTCTTGGAGAGCAGTGGACTGTCCAGAAATGTGACCCATGTTAACCTTGTCACCTGTTAGTTGCCTGCAGAAGATCTGCTATGTTGACCTCAGAGCCCCAGTGGACTGCTTATTTTCCTTTATGAGTACCGCGCAATGCGTGCTTTAATAATTTTTTAAAATCACATTTGTTTTTCTGTTGCAAAATTACTCATAAACTATGCATGCATTATTAGTACTTTTGTAGGGTCTCTCTGTATGTGCAAGATGCCAGCCATTCTCCATCTCCCCTTAGTCAAAAGAGTGGTCCTTCCTCATCTGATACCATCAGCAGCCTCCCAAGGTCACAGGCAGTTTTTCCCCCCAGCAGTGTGACATTGGATACAACAGAGATTAAATCTTAGGGCTGTAAGCTTGACACCTCTTCCTCCTAGTTGGAGAAGCTCCATTTTGTTATATTTACTAAATGATGTATAAAATACTTTCTAAGCACCCTTGCTTCAGCAAAGGATCGTTACCTTGTCGTGGTGCTGGAGCTTGAGCACCTCAATGATGCCATGAGCTAAACCGTGAAGGGCCACCCAAGACGGGAAGGTCATGACAGAGAGGTCAGACTAAATGCGATCCCTGGGGAAGGTAATGGCAACCCACCCCAGTATTCTTGCCGTGAAAACTAAATGGATCAGTACAACCAGAGATATGTCGGTATACCATCGGAAGATGAGACCCCCAGGTCGGAAGATGGTCAAAATGCTACTGGGGAGGAACAGAGGATGAGCTCAACTAGCCCCAGACGTGATGACGCAGCTAGCTCAAAGCCGAAAGGACGGCTAGCGGCCGACGGTGCTGGTGGTGAACGGCGAATCCGATGTTCTAAGGATCAACACACCATTGGAACCTGGAATGTAAGATCTATGAGCCAGGGCAAATTGGATGTGGTTATTGGTGAGATGTCAAGATTAAAGATAGACATCCTGGGCGTCAGTGAACTGAAATGGACTGGAATGGGCCACTTCACGTCAAATGACCACCAGATCTACTACTGTGGACAAGAGGACCACAGAAGAAATGGAGTAGCCTTCATAATTAATAGTAAAGTGGCTAAAGCAGTGCTTGGATACAACCCAAAAAACGACAGAATGATCTCAATTCGAATTCAGGGCAAGCCATCTAACATCACAGTGATCCAAATATACGCCCCAACCACAAATGCTGAAGAAGCTGAAGTAGAGCAGTTCTATGAGGATCTGCAGCACCTACTGGACAACACGCCTAAAAGAGATGTTATTTTCATCACAGGAGACTGGAATGCTAAGGTGGGCAGTCAAATGACACCTCGAATTACAGGTAAGTATGGTCTGGGAGAACAAAATGAAGCAGGACATAGGCTGATAGAATTTTGCCAAGACAACTCACTCTGCATAACAAACACTCTCTTCCAACAACCTAAGAGACGGCTTTATACATGGACTTCACCAGATGGACAACACCGAAATCAGATTGATTACATCCTTTGCAGCCAAAGGTGGCGGACATCCGTACAGTCGGTAAAAACAAGGCCTGGAGCTGACTGTAGTTCAGATCACGAACTACTTCTTGCACAATTTAGGATCAGACTAAAGAGATTAGGGAAGACCCACAGATCAGCTAGATATGAGCTCACTAATATTCCTAAGGAATATGCAGTGGAGGTGAGGAATCGATTTAAGGGACTGGACTTAGTAGATAGGGTCCCAGAAGAATTATGGACAGAAGTTGGCATCATTGTTCAGGAGGCGGCAACAAAATACATCCCAAAGAAAGAGAAAACCAAGAAGGCAAAATGGCTGTCTGCTGAGACACTAGAAGTAGCCCAAGAAAGAAGGAAAGCAAAAGGCAACAGTGACAGGGGGAGATATGCCCAATTAAATGCAAAATTCCAGAGGTTAGCCAGAAGAGATAAGGAATTATTTTTAAACAAGCAATGTGCGGAAGTGGAAGAAGACAATAGAATAGGAAGGACAAGAGACCTCTTCCAGAAAATTAGAAACATTGGAGGTAAATTCCAGGCAAAAATGGGTATGATCAAAAACAAAGATGGCAAGGACCTAACAGAAGCAGAAGAGATCAAGAAAAGGTGGCAAGAATATACAGAAGACCTGTATAGGAAGGATAACAATATCGGGGATAGCTTTGACGGTGTGGTCAGTGAGCTAGAGCCAGACATCCTAAAGAGTGAGGTTGAGTGGGCCTTAAGAAGCATTGCTAATAACAAGGCAGCAGGAGATGACGGCATCCCAGCTGAACTGTTCAAAATCTTGCAAGATGATGCTGTCAAGGTAATGCATGCTATATGCCAGCAAATTTGGAAAACACAAGAATGGCTATCAGATTGGAAAAAATCAACTTATATCCCCATACCAAAAAAGGGAAACACTAAAGAATGTTCAAACTATCGAACAGTGGCACTCATTTCACATGCCAGTAAGGTAATGCTCAAGATCCTGCAAGGTAGACTTCAGCAATTCATGGAGCGAGAATTGCCAGATGTACAAGCTGGGTTTAGAAAAGGCAGAGGAACTAGGGACCAAATTGCCAATATCCGCTGGATAATGGAAAAAGCCAGGGAGTTTCAGAAAAACATCTATTTCTGTTTTATTGACTATTCTAAAGCCTTTGACTGTGTGGACCATAACAAATTGTGGCAAGTTCTTAGCGGTATGGGGATACCAAGTCATCTTGTATGCCTCCTGAAGAATCTGTATAACAACCAAGTAGCAACAGTAAGAACAGACCACGGAACAACGGACTGGTTTAAGATTGGGAAAGGAGTACGGCAGGGCTGTATCCTCTCACCCTACCTATTCAACTTGTATGCAGAACACATCATGCGACGTGCTGGGCTTGAGGAATCCAAGGCTGGAGTTAAAATCTCTGGAAGAAACATTAACAATCTCAGATATGCAGATGATACCACTTTGATGGCTGAAAATGAAGAGGAACTGAGGAGCCTTATGATGAAGGTGAAAGAAGAAAGTGCAAAAGCTGGCTTGCAGCTAAACCTCAAAAAAACCAAGATTATGGCAACCAGCTTGATTGATAACTGGCAAATAGAGGGAGAAAATGTAGAAGCAGTGAAAGACTTTGTATTCCTAGGTGCAAAGATTACTGCAGATGCTGACTGCAGTCAGGAAATCAGAAGACGCTTAATCCTTGGGAGAAGAGCAATGACCAATCTCGATAAAATAGTTAAGAGCAGAGACATCACACTGACAACAAAGGCCCGCATAGTTAAAGCAATGGTGTTCCCTGTAGTAACATATGGCTGCGAGAGCTGGACCATAAGGAAGGCGGAGAGAAGGAAGATCGATGCTTTTGAACTCTGGTGTTGGAGGAAAATTCTGAGAGTGCCTTGGACTGCAAGAAGATCAAACCAGTCCATCCTCCAGGAAATCAAGCCAGACTGCTCACTTGAGGGAATGATATTAAAGGCAAAACTGAAATACTTTGGCGACATAATGAGAAGACAGGACACCCTGGAGAAGATGCTGATGCTAGGGAGAGTGGAAGGCAAAAGGAAGAGGGGCCGACCAAGGGCAAGATGGATGGATGATATTCTAGAGGTGACGGACTCATCCCTGGGGGAGCTGGGGGTGTTGACGACGGACAGGAAGCTCTGGCGTGGGCTGGTCCATGAAGTCACGAAGAGTCGGAAGCGACTAAACGAATAAACAACAACAAGCACCCTTGGCCTCACAAGTCTGTATACAAAATGCTCTAAAATCACTTTGTACAGTTGGGCAGTAGAAGTTGATTGATCATGACCTTTAATAAACATTTAATAAAACGCAAATGGAAATGAAAACGTTTTGCAGTTCCTCATCTGAATATATAAAGGACTATCCAGATATCACCCAGGTGGTAGATATGGGAGTCTCCTGGAGTGTCCATGGGGGGAGCAAAGGGGTAAATGATGTCACATGAATGCACAAATGACACAAATTAGGACTTTTGAGTCACTTGCAGCATGATGTCATGACATACTTAATGTCAGTGTCATTATGGTTTGTATTGGACACTTGTATCTGAGCATACAACTCCTGATAGACAGCAGTATAAAATATTTTATTGATGTGAGAGATCAGAGTGCCTTAATAGCTAGTTAAAAATTCTAGATAGGCTTATCTGGTTGCATGCAGTTTGAGCTGGTTTCATACTGGTTGTTACATTATAGTTTTCGTTTCTAAATTCCAACCTTAGATCCTTGGGCAGGGGCTGCACTCACACAATGCTCTGAATTACATTAGGGCCATTTTTTTAAAAAAAACTTTTTTTTAAATCCTTAAACTTGTATTTAAAACTTCTTCTAAGGACTGAAGAAAACTCACCCGCTGTTTTCAGACTTGCCAATCCAAAGTTCCCTAATAGCTTGAAGAGCAGTTAACAAGCAATTTCTGAAAGTGATTAGAGAAGGAGGTATGTGAACCCAGTGTCTTTTCAAAGGCACCAACTGTGGTTTGAGCAAGATGGCTATTCCCTTGTCTCCCAGAGCTCTAAACCCACCGGAGACCACTCTATTGCAGTCTCCTCACGAGGAGCAACTGTCTGGAGCACTTGTGGGTGATCTCCAATCCTCTCCTTGTCCAGAGAGGAATTATGAAGAGCTGGTCTATTCGCCAGTTCTTCATTCTGCTACTGAGCTGTCTTCAATTTCCCTTTTCTTCCCCTACCATTTTTGGAATAAACAGCAAAAGGGTGATTAGAACTTTGATTTTGGAAAGTTGCAAATGGACTAAGGGTCCAGATGGATTCGAAATAAGATTTTGGAGTTAATTATAAGAATCCTTCCCATGGGAAAATGCTTTTGTTTTGAATTCCTTTAAAAAAACCTAATAAGATGGGACGTTGAAGTTAGGACATTAGAAGGAATCAAAAGGAACTGAACATTACAATCAAAGGAGAAGAACACTTAAATTTGACTTGCTAATACAGAATGGAGCAAAATACTTTAACACCAGACGTATTGAGGGATATTTGTGAACAATGGACCCAGAAGTTAATTTTAAGAGTGTCTGCCTCTATAGACAGACTGTGTTTAAAAGATGTTATGGAAGAGGAACAAGTAATACTGGACAAAACTGAGACTGATCTGAAAGTGGATTTAAAAATGACAGGCTACAAGAATAATATGGAAAATAGATGCTACATTGGATATACAAGTGAAACCAGCTGATGTCTTAATAATTAAAAGGGATATACAAATAACAAACCAAGAGAATAACCTGGATAATTTTCCTATATCAGATTTACAAAAGAGGCTGGTTAAAACTTTGAAGAATTTTGTGAGAAGGGACAAAGAAAAAATGAAAAGAAATCAAGTTCTAAGACATTATTTGAAGGGACTAAAGATTAAGATTGTTAAAAGTAAAAGGAAGGAATATAAAGTTGGTTTATTTGATCAAGGTTAAAATATATATGTTGTTACATCAAATGATCTCTTCTTCCCATATCCACGGCAGAGAAGGCCCACCTCCTGGGACCCACTAGATGTAGGTCCTTGGCAGATAGTACCACAACCTGCCTTTCCTGCTTGATCTAATGGGACGGGCTGATGTAATCAGGGAGAGGCGTCCCTCAGATATCCTGGCCCCATGCCATGAAGCGCTTTAAAGGTCAAAGCCAGCACCTTGAATTGGACCTGGAAGCAAACTGGCAGCCAGTGCAGCTTGCGAAGTAGAGATGTAATAAGTGCTTTTCTAGGGGGACATATAACTGCCCACGCCGCTGCATTCTGTACCAGTTGAAGCTTCCAGACACTCTTCAAGGGCAGCCCCATGCATGTTACAATAGTCCAGTCTGGAGGTGACTAAGGCATATGTCTCCCCCTCCTTCTGATTCATAAATTACAGTTTGCAGCATTCTGGGTCAGCATCTCAGGCTACAGAGGATACCCATGTCCTCTCCCAAAAAAGGAGCAGCTGCTTTAAGGGTTTGTGGGCAGGGGTCACCTATGCTCACCTATGTCCTCTGAAGCACCATTTTACCTTTGCAGAGCACTGCCCAGCCACTGTAAGTGTACAGGGTCACCATCTGTCCTCATTTCACCCAAGGTAAATGTGTAGGTCTTTTCCAAAAATTTCTCCTATTCTTGGCTTCCTCTGTTCTGCTCCAGGAGATGCCCTACCATCGTTCCCAGTTTAAGAAATGTGTGGTGGTTGGAAATGGAGGGATTCTGAAGAACAGTGGATGTGGTCAGGAGATCGACAGTGCCGATTTTGTGTTCCGGTAATTATCCCGCATGATCTCCTTTGTGTTTTCATATACAGTGACTGTGTTGCCGTTGCTGCTAATGTACGTATGGGCAACTTTTCAGTTTTTTTTCATACTTCATTCACCAAGCTCTTACACAATCAGAAGTAGCTGGAAATGAAATCGTAAGGACTTGGGCTCTTTAACTTCAGATGCAATCAGAATTTTTAAAAAGCAAGAGATGATGCCATTATAGTAACATGATGGAGGGAGTTTACATGCTTATATCAATGTTTCTGACTATTTAAATCAGCCTTTCTCCACCTTTGACCCTGGAGGAACTCTTGAAATATTGTTCAGGCCTTGGGGAACACCTGCCCATTCCGGCTCAAATATAGGCCAGAAGTTACAAAATTGTTATATTCGTTGCATGGGTAGGCCTGTATAGATGCATGAACAGTGTTCTTAAACTAAAAATAAAGAATGAAACTTCCCACTTTAATGCGAAATTGCCTGAATTTGAAATAATTCTTTAAATAAATTGTGACCTCTCACGGAACCCTAGGGCTCCATGGAACCCTGGTTGAGAATCCCTGGTTTAAATAGTGCAGAAATTTATACCTGCAAATTGGTTAATTCTCGAAGGTAAAACAGCAGAAAAAACAACAGTAATCAGAAACAGTTTATGATCTCTACCATAACCATTTAAAAAACTCATACATTTTAATATTTATTGTTTTTCTGCTCTTCTGCCTTTAGCCCCTTGATAAAGAATTAATAATTGAAAAACCATTGGGATTAATAAAATATAAAATGTATACAACAACTTTTAATTTTTTTAAAAAAAATATTAGCTTTACATTTAAAAAAAAAAAAGCCCCAAATTCTTCCAGAATTGCTAATTTAGGGATTTAAGACAGAATTAAAGAAAAAAAGACAGGAAATCATTCTTTTCTGATTCTGCTGACTTTAAACAAAACTGATTCTTGGATCCATTTCAGGTCATTTTCGTTGGATGGTGTTTGAAGCTCTGGCCTGAAGGAGAAAGAAAAATTCCCTTATTTTCTCCAAGATGATAAAAATAGCCAACTGAGGCCAGAGGGACATTACTTGTTTAGCTGGATTGACTATGGGCTCAGCATCATGGAGCCATGAATCTCAGCAGGGTCTGAGAATCTGGGACAGAATGTTAATTTAATCCTCCCCTTCTCTATTTCCTTCTCCTTCTATTCAAATCAATGTATTTTTGTGTTCATTGGTTTTGCTCTATTGAGATCAATGGCCAATAAACAAAAGTGTTCAAGAAATCCCCAAATACTAAAATAATTTCGGGGATTATATTCGAACTGATGAATTTACTGACTTGGATGAATCGTACTGATCATCTGATCATTTCATGCATTGAACTATACTTTGTATGTGTTCCTCTTCCATATATAGGACCCAGAGAAATTGTCAGTCCTCCTGAAGACCTTTTTTAGTAAATATCACAATTTCCTACTGAGTTGTATTTTTTAAAAAAAAAACATCTTGGGGTTGCATTGAGGGGCATATCCACAGGATTCTTTTGTCTGAAGTACAGATTTTGCTTCAGCAATACGTAGATTTCTGTGCCAAGAGCTGACAATTTATGAGTACCAAATTCTTCAGGATAGAGATAATAATCTGTATTTTTAAATCTTGCATAAAGATTGGAAACTATACAATTCCTGTTAGGAAACAGATGTGATACCAAGGAACAAGCCCAGCTAGGTGGCAGCACCAAGCCAACCATGGCTGATCTGGAAATGCTAAGTAGGGTTAGACCTGGTTAGTGCTTTGATGGGAGATGACCAGAAGTTACTGGGGAGAGTCCATATAATCACCAGATAGCAGATATTAGCTACTAGCCACCATTCGTTGTTTTTAAAAATGCTAAACATAATCAGACCTGGTTAGTACCTGAATGTAGACCACCCAAAAGCCCCAGAGATGAAAGCTAGACTGAGAAGAAGTCAATAGTCAATCACTTCTGTATATAACCAAGAAAACCCCAATGATGTATCCAAATGTTACCAGAAGTTAAGCTTGATTCAACAGAGATTTAACCTTTTCCCCTACTTGGGTGGCAGAGAGTAACTGATCTTCCAAAAACTAAGCAGGGTGAGACCTAGTTAATATTTGGGTTAGAGATCACAAGGAAATCCTAGAAAAATCATCTTGGCAGGAACCAATGGGAACCTTTTTTGTACTGCTGCAAAAAACCTTCATGGATGCGTTCATGAAATCCCTAGAAATCGTTTGACCTGAAGGACATCTTCCTTTCTAAAAGAACAAAGGAGTTGAGAAGCAAACTAGCAAGCAAGCAAGTTCAGGTTTTTATGCTTCGTATCAAGAGAGTGGGAAGAATCAGTGAGTCAGTTGAGGCCACTGTGTGCCTTGCCTTTCCTCTGTTGCAGCCCATTGGGATGAATCACCATTACGCAAATTGTGCACCATGGAAGTTGTGGCATGATATTATAGGGTGATCCATAGTAATCTAGGGTGAGAGACCCTCAAAGATCTTTCCCAGGAAGGACATCTTTGCTGTAGTCATCCCACAGCAGATGACAGCAGAGAGATCATCTGCTTATAAAGCCCTAACAGAGGAAAACTTCTCACCCTCCAGAGTGATCTATCCCACTGTAGGTCAACTAACACTGAGACTGACTCTTCCAGAGCAAATTTACTCTATCATCAGTGTGGTAGTCTTCAAAGAAAGCAAGCACATTACCTCTTAATCATCTCATCTCCAGAAGAAAATACTGTGTATTCAGCTTTCCTCCTAAGGCGGTACTTACCGCCTTAGTTGTCTTTCTCTGGATGCATTCCAATTTCTTGATCCTTCTTTAAGTGAGGGCTGCAGACAAAGTCTGATCAAGAGGAAAAGAATGGTAGCATCGCTTCTTGTAATGTGAATATTACGCAGCTTGAAATTGTATTGATAGCTAAGACATTGCCTTGCTGGCTCATATGTCGCTTGTGGTCTACTAAATGTCCCAGATTCTTCTATATTTCAGTACCAGATCCTTTCCCCCTGAATATTATTTCTTAAAAAGCATTATGGTAGTTTGGGCTATTTTTCCATCCTGTATTTTGAATCTGGTTTCTGTCTTCTAAGGTATTAGCTGTGCCTTCTAGTTGACATTATCTGCAAGTTTGATTAACTCTCGCTCAACTTCCAGGCAATGGCAGATCCAAGCTATAACTCTGCAGTTCTTTCCCGTCTGTAACTGTGACTATCAACCAGCTAAAAATCTGCCAAAAGTAACCCCTTAAAGCACGCATTTATTAGCTTTTCGAGAAGAATATCATAGGGAATCCTGTCAAGAGTTTCCATTCTAGTGGGGGATGCAACTCTGCACATGTTCTACTGGTGTGCAAAGAGTAAATTCTCCACCATAAAATAAAGAACACTGTTTTGCATGGAGAGGAGTGACAGAGAAGGATTCCTAATTATATGTTGTAATTTTGTTTCTGCAAATCTTTCCTTGCCTTGATTACCAATTCAGCTTCCAGCTGTTTCTCTGAGGATGAAGAAAGCAGACTTGCCAAAGATACAGGCATGGGTCAGAATGACACAAGTCATATCACAGGGTTCCAAGGGATGAGTTAAGGAAATAATTTAGGAAGGTGGACAAAAATAATCCCAAAGCCCACCATGTGGTCACTTTATCCAAAATAAGCTACAATTTCCCAGGGCAATGCCAGTAATTTCAATCCAGGTATTCAACAGTCTAAGGAAAATAGACACTGCATAGATTTGGGATTTGACTGATATTTATTTAGGCATTTTGAGGAGGACCCCCTTAGCAGATTCCACACTGATCTTGCTCACAGGCTAAAAGCTTAGAGTGCTCCCAGTTAGCCATTCCTTATATTACTGCTGTGTCTCACTCATGGTATGGAAGAGGTCTATGTGCCGGCTTCTCTTTGGAGAACTCCTACATTTTCCTATTGTTCCTTCTACTTCTTTCCTTATCAGAAAAAAAAGAAGAAAATAGTTAAAGGAAGAAAGATGGCACTGCCCTGCAGGATCTAGTGAGAATATTGGGAGTTCTTTGTCCACAGCATCTTTTTTTTCTGTAGGAGGGGCTAAAAAATATAAACTTCCCATTCTTCCACTCTTTTGCATTTGATTTCATATTGTCATCTTTTTCCCCCCAAGGTAGAAAATAGCTATTCTTAAATCACAGAAGATGATACAAATAAACAACCTATTTGCTATCAAAATGGTGTGTAGGGGTCTTGCATGTTCATACGTAATTTATTTATTTTAATTTCCATGCTGCTTCAATCAAACTAGTCCTAAGCAGCTTATATCTTCCATACTGGTTGGTGATGTGTGTGTACAAATGTGCATGTATGTTTTTGGCATTTATTTTATTTAGCTACTGTATAAGAAGATTCATAATTTTACGTATAGGCCCAAACCAATCCTGTTCAGTTAAAACCAAACAAAAACATAGGTTCTTGTGAGATAGACAGCTATATAAATTTGATAAATAAATAAAATAAAAATAAACTATTGGCTTTCTTGAGTTTTCCTGGAGCATCATTCAAGTAGACTGTAGGAGACTGTAATCTGATTCTCCCTACCTTTCCTTCCCTTGATCTGCCAACAAGTGGCCACAGATGTCATCTCTTTGAAAACCAGATTTACTTTTCTCCTTGGTAACCACTTATGACGAGGACAACCCGCACACTGAACACTGTGGAAAAAGGGAAGTAGGATAACCATTGACGTTTGCTCAAGTAGACTTCTCCATCCTGGGCAATTCTTCAGATATGTAGTCTTCACTTTCCAGAATTGTCAGCCACGAAGAAGATCTCATTTTGGGAAGGCTGTGCTAAGGGAACTGCCAATAAAAATGAGTTCTCCATGTTGGAAGACTATATTATTAAAACAGAGGTGGAGGGCTGCACTCAGCCCAATGCAATCCCCCAGTCTCTGTGTCTTCCAGATTGGAGATTTGAATGGAAATACTTAAATTCACTTGAGTTCACCTTTCCCACCATTCTTACTGTACATGAAAGGATACCGCTTTTCTTGCCAACCGTGACATAGTGCAAATCAGTCCCTAGTTTTTCTCAAGAGACTAACTTGTAGGAAAGGGGAGGAATCTCTACAATCTGTCACAGCACCTGCCCTCTGGAACACCATTCCTCCAGAGGATGGCCCTCATCCTGGCGATATTCCAAAAGTCCTTGAAAACCTGGCTGTTCCAGGCCTGGGGATAGGGTGGCTGTTGAACTATTGGTTGTTTTTTTGTGTGTTTCTGTATGTCTTTTTTCTGGGCATACATTATTGCTTTTTTCTTTTTATTCTTTACTGTTTAAAGTATAAGCTGCCCAGAGTTGTGTATAGTTGGGCAGCTTCTATATTCAAATAAATAAATCCCTCCATCTAAATACAAAGGCCTTGAAGTCCACATCAGGACTGTGGATGGGACTCAGTTGTGTGCTCCTGGCATAGAACTGTGGAAAGTGGTGATTGTTTTGGACAGTGAACTAGAGGAGAGTGTTACAGCTGAGAAAAAAACCTAATAAAACTGCTCCTTTTCCCCCTATAGATGCAATTTGCCTCCCATATCAGAGAAATACTTTGCAGATGTCGGTGTAAAGACTAACATTGTGACGATCAACCCCAGCATCATTACTGAAAGGTCGGTCATTTCTCAGTTTGCTCCACTTTCCGCCGAGTCTCTGTGAAATTCACAAGCCTCTGAAAGAAGAGGCCATGCCTTACCATTTGCTCTAGCAGTTCATGGCTCTTGACTGTGTAATTTCATAGCAACTGCAAATCAGAATCATTTGAGCTTCCTTGTCATCAAGAAAAATGTGTGGAACTGAAAGGATGTGTGTGGACTTCGACTCATTCAGCCCACGCATGTTCTCTTCCCTTCTGTATTCTTCCTTTCTTTCCCTCCCTTTTCTTTCTTTCCTTCCAAAGAAATACCCTAAGATAGCTCCATTCATCCATTCTATTTTACATCCTCCTCTATATTTGAAGCATAGGAGAACAGGATGGAGATTTCTTTAGCATTATTCCTGATTTTAAAGTGTCTAGAACTTGACCCAGAAGGCAAATCTGCCATCCCCAGAGGGCCTGGAGCATGCCAGAGGTGGATCTTAAGAAAAAAAAAGACCCTCCAATTTGGCAAAAAACACACCTCCTGGTTTTTCTTGGTCTTCCACCCATTTGGGGAGGTTGACATTTAAATGAGGCTTGCTGCCTCACAGATTCCAAGAGGTCCACCATAAAACTCTTAATTGTAACATGCTTTTGTCAGAGGAGAATTTTAAGGTCATGTTTATTCCCCAGGCTCCCCAATTACTGGTGTTTATTCTTTTGCTCCCCTGCAAATAATACCAGGTTTCAGAAGCTGGAGAAATGGAGGAAGCCTTTCTACGAAGTCTTGAAAATGTATGAAAATGCCTCCGTGTTGCTTCCTGCCTTCTACGATACCCACACTATCGATAACTCCATCCGGGTCAGGTACGTCCTGGATGACTTTGAATCAAAGCAGGCTGTCTATTTTTTCCACCCCCGGTATCTCACTAACGTTTCACGCTACTGGCTGAATCAAGGGGTGCGGGCAAAGCGTGTCACCACAGGACTGATTCTTGTGACAGTTGCCTTGGAGCTGTGTGAAGAAGTGCACCTTTTTGGATTTTGGGGTTTCCCCATGAACCCCTCAGGGATATTTATTACTCATCATTACTACGACAATGTCAAACCTCGGCCCAGATTCCATGCGATGCCTTCAGAGATCTTCAACTTTCTTCACATGCACAGCAAGGGGATTTTAAGAGTTCACACGAATGCCTGCAATTTTTCCTGATCCGATTCATCGGATGGTTTTTTGAAATGAAAGGATCACCAAAACTTAGGCATTTTTTGTTCTTTTGCCACATTCTGAAGAAGAAAAATGGTGGGGTGGGGGTGGGGGGACAAAATGTCAATTAGGCCAGGCATTCAGTGTACAAGGATTTTAATGCTTCAAGAAAACTATGCAATAATAGTTGAACTTACATTTCCCGTAAGGTTTTGCTTTCCTTCAGAGTTGGTATTCTGCCACCATATTTTGCTAACCAGCCATGTTGGACTGCTGTCTTTTGGGGGAAGCACATCTTAGTGTTGCAGGAATAAGCTCCCTGTCCTGGAGCCTGTAACAGGTAAAGCACATTGCCTACAGATTTTACAGGAGATACACAGCACATCACTGTAGCAATTCACTATTTCATCTCTAGGAAGGGACCAAGCCTGAGAAATAGGAAATCTAGGTGGGTTGCTTTGCAAAGCAGTTCTGATCCATGACAGGTTTCATGAGAGAAGTACTGAAGGAGACATTGTTTCTGTCCTCTAGTTTCCATTCTAGTTTCCCCACAGATAACACTGGTGTGAAGAAGATGGCCAGTGGTGCTTGAAAGGATACACATCTGTCCCCCTTCCACCCACAGATTGCCTTCTCAAACTGCTGCATTACACTCAGCCATGTTCAGCTTACTTCCTGTATAACCTTGGGGTTAATGACCAAAAAATCCTCCTCTTCAAACCTTTGCACTCACAAGCTCCCAGGTTCGGCCTAGGGTCAGTCACTCACAGACTCACAGCCTGTTGAGGCACGTGGATCTTGCGGCTTGAGCAGACAAGACACATAGCCCTGGTCAACAGCCGGAAAATAATTAGGGACACACACCAATAACTTTCAACCGAATACTGAGGCACAACAGGCTCTTTGAAATACAAAGAGACACAGTGAATTTAAAGGAGCAGCAAAACTTTACTGGTTGCAAGATACATTGCTCTTTCTTACAGGCACACGCGCACACACACTCATGCACACTTACCTCCAACTAAGCTGCCAGGCACTAGCTAGAGGGACGGAAGCCGCCAAGTCTGGGTCCAAAGACCACTCGAGTGAGCGGCTTGGGACCCCTTTTATCCCCAGAAGTCCTTGCTTTGTTGATTTCACAAGTTTGGTAGCTGTGGATGGGATTGCGTGGGGGTTTCCATGTGCTCAGGCCCGGCTTCCTGTGTCTGGTTCAGGTGACGTTTTTCCTTTGTTTCCTTAATGACTTGCTTCCTTCTTACCTACCTCCCTGAAGGGATCTTTTAGACAAGTTTCCTGGCTTTTGTCCTCTCTGCGTACATGTCTGCTCATTTTTAGGTAATGGCAGCTTCCACCGACAGGAAGCTCTGGCGTGGGCTGGTCCATGAAGTCACGAAGAGTCGGAAGCAACTAAATGAATAAGCAACAAAAAGCTTCAGTCTAGTCTCATAAAACCACAAAATATTCTACTAATACAGAACCAGGAGGCCAGGATAACGGTAGATGTAGGTGAAGTTCTCTGGAGCAGAAGAATATGTGCAACAGGGAACTTCTAATGTATGTTAAGAAACTGTTGGATGAAAATACACTACCCTTGGAGAAGATGAATCAAGGCTGGCCTGATCAGTAGGAGGGTAATACAGCTGAGAGAACAGCTTGTGGCAGGCATTGTCTCTGAAGCAATTTCTAAGAGGTAAAATGGTGTGTGTGTGTGTGTGTGTGTGTTTATCTGGCTGGATCAGAGCAAGTTGTGTCCATAGTTTTGTTTCTTGAAGACCCTGCACAGTGTCCAGAGAAGACATGATAATTCTGAGTGTTTTATGCAGGGGGAAAGAGTGGTAGGCACTTCCTTCCATACCTGGCGAGGTAAAAAAGGGCAGGCAGGGGATTTGAATTCACTTTGGCCTTGGGGTTGAGAGAGAAATAGACCTGGGATGGTGTATAAGTCTGGACAGTGGGACCTTCCAGAGGACAGTGGGATGTTGAAGAACTTTAGGGTATCATAGACCCCAGCCTACGTTATGGTTTAGCCCAGTTTAATCAGTCCACAGAGCCATCACAAGATATGTACAATCCATCTTGTGAGGCAGGGGATGACAGTCCTTTTGGTGTTGGTATAATCTTTAGACCTACTGTGCCCAAAATCTGCAGTGATGGGGCGACATGGTCATGATGTCCTGCAAAGTTGGAGAGGCAAAAGTGGGAAGTGGCTGATTTGGAATATTGTATCTTTAATTGTTTGTCTGAAATCGGTGGGAATTACATGCTGAATTTTCCATTATTTGCTGTTGGGCTTTGGCAGCGTACGTCTCAGGGACCTGAAGGTTCACCAACTCGCCTTGCTTCAAGTGGGACTCATCATTACATGAAAAGAAAGTATCTATTTCATTATGTAAAACCATTTCACCTAATTAAATGTGTGTTGTTCAGTAATTGGACAATGTTTCTATCATCTCAAAGGAAGCCACATTTCTCCGCTGAATACAATTCTCAAAAATTAAAGTAAGTAGACAGAAATTCCTAATTTGAATGCCTATTAGGTTTTTGAAACTTTGGAAAACCGTCTTCAGTGGGGAAATGTGGCTTCCTTTGCGTGGCATGGACAGAATACTTGTCTGCTTCCTGAAGAAAAATGCTCAGTGGTAGAACAATAAAAATAAAATGTGTGTGTGTGTAGATATATGTGTGTGTGCGTGTGTGCGTGTGCGCATAGTTTTTATGCAGTAAAGCTTAGAAATTGAGCCATGTTGGGGATAGCAGTAGATGTACCATAGTATATAGGTTTACACAGTGCCAAAGTCCATAAGCAAAGATGGGATGGGACATCTATATGTGTTCTACTGAATACTTGCATGGAGTCAACATATGTACAACTGAACACAATCCATTTCTTGAATGATCAGGAACCTTACTTAAGCTGTGTGTAGCTGCTATGCAGTTGTTAGTAACAGAACTACTGAAGCCAGCTTGCAGTAAAATAGAAAATGACTGCATAGGAAAAAAATAAATTGCACAGAATCTTAAAATAGAACATGGTAATGCACCTGCAGCAACCAGCTTCTGAAAAGGCCCACTGAAACAAAATTCTTCTGCTTGCCTGCTCAAAAGCAGATAAGGAATGGAACCAGTCTAAGTTGCTAAAAAGCCTGTTCTGTATCTGAGGTGCCAGCACAGCTAAGAACATCTGCTTTGGGTATTCACTTCTATTCAGCTGCTAGTCATCTGAACACATACAGATTCTCCCTCCTGGGTCTGTTTTGTGAGCACATCTAACTTTCTCTGAAGCACAAGTAAGGTCCAAGCAATGTGGTTGACTGGGATCTCCAACAGAAGCACAAGAACATGGCGTCAAGTCTTGGCTCCCTGATAGCCTTGCCCAAGTAGAAAGGTGCTAGGGGTTGTTATGAGAACTCATGCCTGGTGACTCATAATCCTAGATGAGAAGCTGCTTGACTCAAGGACTGGCTGTCTCTAACAAGGACAAGCCTATCATTCAAAGCCTGTAAGTTGTTCCCTGAATGGATGGTAGGATAGATCAAGGATCTATCGGAGATGTTTTCTAGGATTGGATTGTAACTGGCAATGGGCATACAGTACAGGTAGTCCTCATTTAGTGACCACAATAGGGAATCGGGACCAACAACTCAGCCGTTAAGTGAAGCAGTCACTAAGTGAAACCACAGTTTTACAGTCTTACTTCAGCTTCCTTTGCTTTAGAGACCTGCAAAGGTCATAAACACGAGGATTGGTTGCAAAGTTACTTTTTCATCACCATTGTAACTGCAAACCATACAAGGCAGTCTCTAAACAAGGATTACCTGTATGGAGCAACACATCAGCAATGATTGATATAAATACGTTTCCAAGTGGGGAGAAAAATGGTACAGCTGTCATACTTCATTTTGAAACAGAAATAGAAATAAAATGATGTATATTACTTTGCTTCCTTTTCTAACCCTAATTAACTTTCCCCCTTTAAAAAATTACCATTGCTTTCCTTTGCTATTTTCCAGGGTAGTTATCTGAAATCATTTTTAAAAATCCTCTTTTTCACATCAGAGTTGCTAATTTAACACTATACAAGTTTTTAAAAATAACCATCTTGGTCGTTTTGACAAAGCTAAAAATGTTAATCAATCAATAGTAGCTCCATAAAAAAATGTCTCTCACACTTTCATACAACTTGTTTAAACTTTCTGAAATATTCCATTTTCAGGGTTCAGACAATATAATAAATCATAAACTAACTGAACAATCTGTGCTTGCATCACACATTATGTTACAGAAAAACCCAGGTAAGGTTAAAACTGACCAAACTTAGAATGCTGTATGAATTTAACTGCTAGGTTTCTAATTAGAATCACAGAATATAAAAGTTGGAAAGGACTTCGGAGATCATCTAGCCCAACCCTTTGCCCAGTTACAAGTAGTCCTCATTTAGCGACCACAATTGGGACCAGCAACTTGGTCGTTAGGCAAAGCAGTTGCTAAATGAAACTGTGACTTCAATCTGACTTCAGCTTTCTTTTGCTATACAGATCTGTGAAGGTCATAAATGTGAGGATTGGTTGCAAAGTTACTTTTTCATCACTGTTGTAATTGCAAATGATTGCTAAATGAGGCAGTCGCTAAACGGGGACTACTTGTACAGGAATCCAGAACAACCACATCCCTGAGAGATGGCTCTGTTAACCCCTCCTTAAACATCTAGACAGAGTTTGAACAGTATGTTGTGTGAACACAAGATAATCTCAAATATGCTTAATATGAATGGATCCAATAAGCCTACACTTTAGCTTGGTTATATTGGGCATACAGCTGTAGTGATGCAGGGAGGACAGATTTAACTGGATTAGCTTTGAGGAACACTTTGGGACAAGGTAGGGTCTACAAAAAGAGAAGATTACAGATTAAAGATCATCATCTGCTCCCTGACTTCTATCTTGGTGTCCTCCAGGCTCCCTGATAAATATTTACATTAAATAGGAAGCTACATGCTGCAAAACAAATGACCAGCTTCCAGAAGTAATTGATTTGCAGTCATGTTTTTGAGCTCACAATAGCTCTGGAATGGTGATCATTCTGCAGGGCTAATACACTTTCTGGTTACACTTTCTGGGTGTTCTTGTGAGTGGCCATGGCCATCACAGGCAGCCATATTGTGCTGTGCTCACCACATTCTCTCAAAATTGTCCGAATACCCCAGGCCCCCATAGGATTGCCTACCCTCGAGATAGCAGAATCATTTTTGCTGACAGACATAGGGCATACCTCACTGGGAACGCCTTCCTTTGCTAGGGGACCATTCATTTTCCTTCTTTCAACAGGGCTGCGCAAGGAAGCGTCCCTCCTCATGTTGCCCCAAATTGAATACTTTCCCAAATAGAATGCCTTGGTTTGAAGAATCCCTGAGAAACTCCCCAGTTCCCCAAAACAAAGTTGGGGACCCCCCCCCCCTTAGAGAAATGCATAAAGCACTTTGACCCCATAGAGTCCAGGAAGGATTCAAGTAGATATCAGTGGTATTAACGTCTATCAGGGTGCCATTTCTTGTCACGTGGCCATTGCCTCAGTCTGCATGTTGGGCAGAAGAAAGGTCATCCACATGGGCAAAGTGTATCAGCTGGCCCACAGCAACAACATGGTGATGACTGGATCGTAAGGGCGCTTTCTAGAAAGCCATAAATATTCTTAGTGTAAGTTTATGGGTTAGTGTTGTGTATTTGTTGTTATTGTTGCTATTCACTGTGAACTATAGCCAACATGTCAAAGAGGTTATAAATGGCTGCAGAAGACAAGTTGATAAATATGGAATAAGCACATTTCCTTTTACCTTGAAGGGGCCATCCTATTATTCATCTGTGACCAGCAAAAGACACCCATTCGTTCATTTGTTGGGATTAGGTGCCACTTCACCTCCGGTGAATTGAGCCCCATACTGTGGCTTTAATCTTGGAGCAGAAGGCATATTTTGGTTGGCACAGCTTTTCTTAACCCTCAGGTCTGTGAAATATCCAGCCAAAATGTCCCTTTCTGGGCAACTGAAAAACTACTTACGGGGTGTAATGTTCACACAGGGGAAATACAGTTCACAGATCTAAATTTTGTTCAAGAAATGCAAGGCAAACTTTAGAGCTTGTACAAAACTTAGAATTTGGGGGAATCTTGTGGTTTTATATCCTGTATAACTTTCCAAACTGTAATTGTTTATCCTGGAACTCTTGTCCCCTTTACCCCAATATTGATTTCCGTGTCCTCTGCCCTCTTTATTATGCTGGAGAGAAAGGCGATGCGTCTCTAAACTTCCCACTATGAGACCATAAGGGTCTGTGTCTGCAGTCCAACTTCACCGCATTGGCTAAATTCCCACAACAGGTTTAGCCATAGAATAGTAAACTTATTCCGGAGTTTGGTATGTCATGAACCCATGCGCTGTGTTTCACCAAACTTGTGTGACTACAGCAATGATCATGCAGTGTTTTAAATGTTGGAAACAGGAGTACGGAAACTTATTCTCCCTCAAGACATTCTGCTCTCTGGGAGAGTTTTGGCTGCCATCTTCTCTAAAGTTGTTCTTGTAAAGATAAAATTTGGCAAGAGGGAAGGAAATGATAAACTGCTTTGAGCTTCTTGGAGAAGCAGCAGACTATAAAGCTAATGGTAAAATAAAGACTCATGATTCTTTACAGCTTCGGATCTCACAAGTCTCTAATCCTAGCTGGACCTTGCAGATCTGTCATCTTCTATGTGCAGGTCCTCAAGAACAACCTCCCCCGCACCCCGGTTGTTCCTTCCAAGCAAATCCCCACAGCTGCTTCCACTTGGGGGCCTTCGGGTATACATGGCTTTTCTTCTATCTTCCCCTGATACACTGAGTAGAAGTTAGCATGAGTTTAAATTCCCCTTTAAAAAGACAAGCTTCTCTCTCCCCTGCCTTGATGTGCTGGACTTCAGTTCTCATAATCCAAAGTGAGGCTGAGAATTATGAAGGTTGAAGTCCAGTGTCCCCAGCTGAAAGACTCCTGAGAGAGGACAAAATGACTCTGTTTCTCTTTAGGCTGTGTTTATTATGCATTGTACCAGAGCGTGATAGGGAATACATTTTTTGTAATTGTTGTTGAAGTTATTGTGTGTTCGTCAGAATTTTTTCATGAAAATGGAGAAGGGGAGAGAAGAACAGCAATGTGGGTGAGATCAGTTTCTTTTGGAGACACAGTTTATCCTTGTGTTGTTAACACAGCTTAGGATGCAAATAATTTAAAAAAAAGCAACATGCAGGTACAATTGATTGCATTTGACTGGCTTGGATCCAGTTAAGGTATTTGGAAGAAGGAAGAAAATACTCTGTGGTTAACCGATCCATTAATGGTCCTGTTTTTGTTCACTGTGCTCAAGCCCTCAAATGTATACTTTTAATATTTGGATTTTTTCCCTTAAATGTAGTGTATGATGTGAAAGAAAGCCTATAAATTGATGTAAGCCATATCTTTTGAAAATTAGCAATCAGGGTTATTTTCATCAGCTACTATGTTAACTATGCTTGGGAGACAAACACTTAATAAATAAAACCAGTTCTGTCAATTCCGTTTGAAAAAGAAATGCAATTGAAAAGTTGTGTGTGCTTTTTCCCCCCAAGCAACTTTCTGTATTCATTTATGGAGCAAATCTACCCCAAATGCTCTTTTCAAACAGCGTTTATTTTATCATTTGCATTTCTTAGCCAACTTTTATGACTGGAAATCTTCCAAGGCAGCTTTCAATCCAAACAATGCTGTATCCATTCAAGAAGTTCATAAATCAATTATTTTAGCCACTTTTGAGATGAACTAATTAAAAATGTTAAACAAAATCAGTGTAATGATCTTTTTGTTCATAAGAGGGAGCAATCTCTCAGAAGGTGCTAAGAAGACTCTAATTCTGGAGTCAACTTCAAGAGCCCACACCCATGAGGGAGGCTTTTTATGAGGATTATAAAATATTGGAGAAATTCATAAGAGCATAGGTCACCTAACTCTCAATGCTCCATTCATTTTTGGTTGCTGTTGGTTTCACTGGGAAACCCACCCAGTCTTCTGCTGCCTGGAACTTTGATATTGTCTATCCCAATAAATCAGCAATGCCACTGTTCCTTCAGGACATTACAGACAGAGGAACCCCCATTTTAAAGGCAAGAATGGAGTAGGGGGAGAGTTTACCCCCAATAAGCTTCCCATTGATGTCAGTGGACAATCTAGGCTTCTTCTGTTTGGAAGGGTCACTAAAAACTGCATGGAGGTTTTATGAGGAGCAGAAGATGAAGGTTCTCCAACTCTAGCAGATTCTTGTTCCCCTTGAAATCTGATACGAAACTGCAGGGGGCCAAGTCAGCTTTCACTTTTTCCTCTAATAACTCTCCATAAACCTCCCCTTAGCAAGCAAAAATAGTTGTGTTTACGCTTCTAAAGGAAGATACTGTTGGCTCTGAATATATACTTGGGCCATCACTTGTTGAACTACTTAAGCAGGGATTTTCAAAATCTGGAGTTGGTTGGTACAGCTGGGGCTCTCACAAAATGTCTGCCACAGGAGAGCCTTGTACAAAACACCCAGTTACTTGAAAGCAGACTGATGAACTTGTTCCCTGTCCCTTTTCTTCTCTTTCCATGCTGTGGGTGTTCTCTGTCATTTCAGTTTAATTTAAAAAAAAACAAAAAACTGGGGAGATGGTTCGTTGTTCAGTCGTTGAGTTGTGTCCAGCCCTTCGTGACCCCATGGACTGTAGCACACCAGGCCTTCCTGTCCTGCACTGTCTCCCGGAGTCTACTCAATTTCATGTCCACTGCATCGGTGATGCCACCTAACCATCTCATCCTCTGCCGTCCCCTTCTCCTTCTGCCTTCAGCCTTTCCCAGCATCAGGGCCTTTGCCAGTGAGCCCGCTCTTCGCATTAAGTGGCCAAAGAATTTGAGCTTGTAAATGGGGAGATGGACATGCTTGCAAAGCGAGAAATAAACTATATCCAGCTATTTTGTTATCTAAGAAGAAGAATGCTTCTGGGTCTTGAAAAACTATGGTTGATAGTTTGTTTGCAGCAAGCCAGCTCCTCGTTCACTTTAAAAATTACAGTAATCTAAATTCCTTTTTAAAAGTAGGTGAGGCAAAGGATTTGGGAGGCATCAAAGGAAAGGTTTTCCAGTGCCCCCAGAATCCAGATTGTAGCTCATGCTTTGGGACAATTGAAGCACAATTTGAGTCATCAAGTGCTCAGGGGTGTCCATAGGTATGATTAAAAAAAGACAAGATGGCGGCTGCAATGGGGCAATTGTGGCTCTGCCTGTTTTTTGTGTGTGTTGTGTATATGGTACACATAAAAACCAGACAGAGCTTTGATCGCATTGTTGTGGCTGCCATCTTAACTATTTTGACCACACTCTACAAGTGCCCCTTATCTACAGAGGCATTACCTCAAGGTAGCCAATTGACAGCTTAAGTTAGATAAATCTGTAACTCTCAAGAATTAAAGAGGAAATTCACATTGTCTCCTCATTAAAAAATCTTATCTTAATTTCTATAAGAATGCGGGGGGGGGGGAGCTATGGTTGGTTGGTTGGTCAACCATCCTGGTTCCATTATCGCTGGAAAGAGGCGAACAGAAATCAAGAGTCAGGGAGGCTGTATGTTGAGGAGGCATGTTTCTTGTCATGGTTTCTGCTCAGATGAATATTTGCTTTTCTGAATGAAGGTGAAGATGACCTCAGAATCAGCTAAAGTCCTAATGACGATAGGGATGCAGCCACATGGCAACAATATGGATGTGGCTTGTCATTGTCTTCTTTCAAGATGCTTTTTCGATTCTCCATCTACCTTACAAT
The DNA here is from genome assembly GCF_035149785.1 of Candoia aspera. NCBI lineage: Eukaryota > Metazoa > Chordata > Lepidosauria > Squamata > Candoiidae > Candoia > Candoia aspera. The sequence continues at coordinate 256,888,990 of NC_086154.1, forward strand.
ATGTGATTGTCTGCTTGTCCCCTATCCAAACACCAACCAGATTCTGTTTAGCATCCAAGCCCAGAAAAGGTCAGGTGCTGTGGTCCCCTTCAATTTCTTCTTAAACAGGGTGACTGTAAGAATTGCCTATTCTAAAACACCATCAGACTCATGAGCAGGATCACAAAGATATCTGATTTTTTAAAGAATAGTATGCAGGATCACAAAGAAAGCTGAGAATGGAAAAAGCGCGCCAAATGC